>NC_071126.1:16325500-16666500 GCF_024256425.1 Clarias gariepinus | reverse complement strand
AGCTTCGTCCCAAATACAAGGTGAAGTTTATTTCCAAAACATTGACGCGTGTTCATTTTACCATGTTCCTCCAGCAACTTTTTTTCAATGTAAGAAACCCAAACATCCTTTGATGAAAAAACATGACTCGTGGCCTCCAGACAGCAGCATCCCAGTCTCAGGAGTTCTCCTTGGGTGAGGCCTTCACATTATTTCATTTGCTCAGGAAACTTCCAGTTATCAGAGCAAGTCTCGGCAGCGCCACAACACTGATACGGACAGCTGGTGATAAGCAACACTGGGTATTGTTGTAAAGTGCCCAGTTCAGCTGTGCTGTTCTAGAGAGCTTAATGCACTTTAGAGGAGTCACTGTCTTCAGCAAATATGCCCAGAACTGCATGAACAGTATGTAATCCAATTTTTGACTCCATCCAACTGATCTATTCTTTGAGAAAAAAAAGTATATATATATATAAATGTATATATATTTATTTCTCAAAGAATAGATCATTGGGATGGATTAAAAAATTGAATTACATACTATTAATACCATGAAAAAAATGAACATTTAAAGCATGGTTACCTTATGAAATTTAGTTTAGCGACCTTGCCTTAGAATTTCAACCTCAAGAGATTTATTTTAAAAGTGTTAATTAGAGAATTTAAGCTAAGGAACGTTGTCTAAAAATATATATGAAATCATAATCTTAGAAATCTTACGCCAGAAACCTAAACACAGAAAGTTTACCTCGAAATCTTTATTACTGGAACTCAGGAATGTTGTTGTAACAACATTATCTCAAAGCTTACATTTAGCACCTTTAGCTTAGAATTATTACCTCAGGAGATTTATTTCTAAAAACTTGAGAACCTTAAGCACCTTAGAACCTCGATGTGTTTAGAGCCACTTTATATCCTTTAGGGTTCATTCTGGAGACCTGAAATATATATATTTTGGTTGTGGTGGTGGGGGGGGGGGGTACATTTAACTGTAAATAGATTCTATCCTTTCATCAACAGCATGGCTGACTACACTAGTACCATATACATACAACCCTTATTTATTGTAAAACCCCCTTTAAAGAGAATAAGGTTAACATTGCTATCCTTATCTGACACTCCTGCCAAAACTGGAAGGGGTTCTCTTACAACAACCATATAGCTACCCATAGCTTAAGTCCACTTTGAACATTTTGTTTCCCAAGAACATCATAAATAGTCCACAGCTTGCTTGCATAATGAGGAAACATTAATGTTCTGTATCTATTAATGAATGTATTCTGATTATTTTTTACTGATTGTAGTAAAAAGAAGTATTAAGCTCACCCACACAAAAAAAAAATCCCTCAGAAACTTTACCTCAAGAAAAACTTTACTTCTGTATTTGTATTGTATTCTGGATATTCTTTGCTGATTCAAGTAAAAAAAACAACAACAAGCTAACAGAAACAAAAATCATTAGTCTCAGAAAATCTATGTAAAAAGTAAACAAATTATCAAGCTAACCCACATAAAAATCATTTGCCTCAGAAACTTCAACTCAAGAACTTTAGCTTAGGAATTTTACCTCAAGAAAAAACAATAGCTAGGGAGATTTACTTTATTAAAAAAAACAATAATTTAGATTTTAAAAGAACTGAATAAGTGGGAATTAAGCAAAGCTGTGAACTGGATGTTATTGAAAGTTCCTGAGGTAATGTTCATAAGCTTAATTTTCTAAAAGAATGTATGTTTTTTGACCCAATAGCACCAAAAAATGGGCTACATATTGTAAGTTAAGCGTTAAGAAACTTTTGTGACTCATATGTAAAAAAAAAAAAAAAAAAGAATGTCTTTCCACTTAGCAAAATCATAAATGTTTTATTGTTCAGACATAAATTACATTCATTATCCCAATTTCACTGTAGTACTATATTTCTTTAGTAAGTGGTACATTTTCTAATGAATAATGGTAATCTTTTCAATCATATTGCCAGTTCTAATGACCCCCCCTGCCTTTCCTCAGGCGTTCAACCTTATCAGTGGTGTGAGCTGCTGAAAAGCACTAGCACACATGCTTGACCCTCTAAACCTCTGGCCTGTTGCTGTACTCTCAGATCCTGCTGAATCTTCAGCTGAAGGTGACGACATGGGGTTGGCTGGTGTTATCAGCTGGGCAAGACAACTATGCACAGACTCCAGATCAGTTATGTGAACACTACTCCTTTTTAGATACAGCAGGGGAAACCTGGTAACATTCCCCGCAGCTGTGATTGTGGTGGTCCAGGCCTGGAAAATACCTGTCATCAGAAGGACTGCAATCAAGAATCTCCACACTTTCACACCAGCAATGAAATGGAGGGAGAGGTGTTCATGATGTCTCCCAGATCTATCCTGTTCTATTCTTTTTCTCCTACAGTGTTTTTTTTTTTTTTCAGCTGCTTATCACCATCGAGTGCAGGGTCCCTTAATGTTCAATAGTTGGCAATGGGTTTAATTCCTATAAGGTGTAACTTTCTTGAAACTATTTGGGAAAAAATACTATCAGGCCTTAACCAAGTGCCTTAGAACAAAGTTTGGACTTTTTTCTGCAATGTCTTTCCTGTTACTGCAGCTTGTGTAGATACATTTTTCCACTACATATCTTGTCTTGTGTAATAGTTACCTTCATTTATCTGGGCAGTGTGATCAGCCATGAGAGTAGCACAGAAATGCAGACCAAGGCTGGACTTGGCCCAGCTAGTTCAGCCTTCAGAACACCTCAATCCATCTGGAGGTCTAAGCAGATTTCCATTACAACCAGAGGAAAGCTGTACAACAGCAACATCAAGTCTCTTCTTCTCTATACCATTCAGGGCTGGACAGTTAAAAGGGAGGCAGATATGGGACAGAGAGGAGCATTTCACCATTAATGTCAAAATCGTATGACCTAATAAAATCAGCAACATTATACTATCCAATGAGTATCCAATGCCATCTGAGGTGGTTGGAGCTTGTCCTAAAGATGTTCAATGTCCCAAGGAAGGCATTACATTGGATACCGTCAGTGAAGTGCAAGCCAGGTCATCCTAAAATTCCTGTGCTTATAAAACAAGACAGAATAGGCACAGGAAGCAGCCCAGAACAGAGTCTCACTGGGTCCAAAACAGGGATGTAGATGATATACAGGTCCTTCTCAAAAAATTAGCATATTGTGATAAAGTTCATTATTTTCTGTAATGTACTGATAAACATTAGACTTTCATATATTTCAGATTCATTACACACAACTGAAGTAGTTCAAGCCTTTTAATTGTTTTAATATTGATGATTTTGGCGTACAGCTCATGAAAACCCAAAATTCCTATCTCAAAAAATTTGCTTATTTCATCCGACCAATAAAAGAAAAGTGTTTTTAATACAAAAAAAGTCAACCTTCAAATAATTATGTTCAGTTATGCACTCAATACCTGGTCGGGAATCCTTTTGCAGAAATGACTGCTTCAATGCAGCGTGGCATGGAGGCAATCAGCCTGTGGCACTGCTGAGGTGTTATGGAGGCCCAGGATGCTTCGATAGTGGCCTTAAGCTCATCCAGAGTGTTGGGTCTTGCGTGTCATAACTTTTTCTTTACAATATCCCACAGATTCTCTATGGGGTTCAGGTCAGGAGAGTTGGCAGGCCAATTGAGCACAGTAATACCTTGGTCAGTAAACCATTTACCAGTGGTTTTGGCACTATGAGCAGGTGCCAGGTCATGCTGAAAAATGAAATCTTCATCTCCATAAAGCTTTTCAGCAGATGGAAGCATGAAGTGCTCCAAAATCTCCTGATAGCTAGCTGCATTGACCCTGCTCTTGATAAAACACAGTGGACCAACACCAGCAGCTGACATGGCACCCCAGACCATCACTGACTGAGGGTACTTGACACTGGACTTCAGGCATTTTGGCGTTTCCCTCTCCCCAGTCTTCCTCCAGACTCTGGCACCTTGATTTCCGAATGACATGCAAAATTTGCTTTTATCCGAAAAAAGTACTTTGGACCACTGAGCAACAGCATAGTGCTGCTTCTCTGTAGCCCAGGTCAGGCGCTTCTGCCACTGTTTATGGTTCAAAAGTGGCTTGACCTGGAGAATGCGGCACCTGTAGCCCATTTCCTGCACACACCTGTACACGGTGGCTCTGGATGTTTCTACTCCAGACTCAGTCCACTGCTTCCGCAGGTCCCCCAAGGTCTGGAATCGGTCCTTCTCCACAATCTTCCTCAGGGTCCGGTCACTTCTTCTCTTTGTGCAGCGTTTTCTGCCACACTTTTTCTTTCCCACAGACTTCCCACTGAGGTGCCTTGATACAGCACTCTGGGAACAGCCTATTCGTTCAGAAATTTCTTTCTGTGTCTTACCCTCTTTCAAGATTCAAGATTCAATTCAAGATTCAAATAACTTTATTAATCCCAGAGGGAAATTGCTTAAAATTTTCGCATATCCCAATTAGGAAACTGGGGTCAGAGCGCAGGGTCAGCCAGCTTGCAGCGCCCCTGGAGCAGATAGGGTTAAGGGCCTTGCTCAAGGGCTCAACAGTGGCAGCTTGGCGATGCTGGGGATCGAACCCCCGACCTTCTGATCAGCAACCCACTAACCCGCAGCCTTAACCAACTGAGCCACCACTGCTCTTCCTTGAGGGTGTCAATGATGGCCTTCTGGACCGCAGTCAGGTCGGCAGTCTTACCCATGATTGCAGTTTTGAGTAATGCAGTTTTAAAGTAAACAGGCTGGGAGTTTTTAAAAGCCTCAGGAATCTTTTGCAGGTGTTTAGAGTTAATTAGTTGATTCAGATGATTAGGTTAATAGCTCGTTTAGAGAACCTTTTCATGATATGCTAATTTTTTGAGATAGGAATTTTTGGTTTTCATGAGCTGTATGCCAAAATCATCAATATTAAAATAATTAAAAGGCTTGGACTACTTCAGTTGTGTGTAATGAATCTAAAATATATGAAAGTCTAATGTTTATCAGTACATTACAGAAAATAATGAACTTTATCACAATATGCTAATTTTTTGAGAAGGACCTGTATAAGCAAGGATAATAAAATATTTCATAAGCCCTTTTCACACAGAAAAATATGAATGAAGAGGTGATACAAGACCCCCACAATATTGCATTTTCCTTAGCATCAAGTAATTCACTCAAAACTCACAAATTTTCTGAGTTATTAAGCCACCCCAGTGTTTGCTTTCAAGCAACACATGGCTATCCGCTTATAGATTAGCTATCTAGAGTGAGGTGTAGAAGGTCTAGTGTGTACCAAATGTGTTGTAAATATCATGCATACCGTTGCTTTCAAAAAAGAAGGGCTTGTGAACTGAATGTTGAGGTGCGAGCCCTGCACATTTACATCACTCACCAAAAGCAGTGCTCTGTTCAGAGGTCGGTGCTTGTTGTCTCTCCAATTCACTCAAAATACACAAACACACACAGATTAATAATTATCGTTATTGGCTTCTGTGTCAAAGCTCTGGTGATCGAGCCAATTATAGTCCTGCCTAGTGCTGCACTCACAGTATGATCCCCCAATAAAAGCCTGCTAATCCGCCTCAATCTCAGCTGATCTTTTAATGCCTTGTTGTTTATGCACTACAGCTTTAGCACTAATTAAGTCTGATCTACTCTATCCAATATACCATTGGGTTAGCTGTTAACAGTTTGCGGTTGTTTAAACCCTGATGGCGTGTCTCACACACATTACATCTTAAAACATCAGACAACACATTCTTCCTTTTCAGACAGATCTCATCTTGCCCCTGTCACTACCACTGCTCCCCCATTACAGTCAAGTCAGCAATGACCCCCGATTTCGTGTCAGTGTTCTTCTTAGTTTCTTCCTTATGTCATCTCGGGAGGCTTTGCCTTGCCACATCTGGCTTACTCATTATGGATCTACAGTACATCTGGTTTCCTGCAAAATTGATTTGGGACAACTATTGTTAAAAGCAGTATACAAATTACAATATAATTTTGGAATTAAATTGTTTAAAAAGAACTATTGGATCAGTAAATCCATTGTTATTGGAATACTATTGCCTTTTTTTGATTTATTTACTTTCCTGTTGAGTTGTGGTCCTGTGCTTCTCTACAGGACTTTTCCTTGGCTTATTGTTTCTGCCCAGTTTAGCTGTAACACAATGATCTTAAGGGAAGCGTCGCTTGCTCTGAATTGCTCATAAGGGATCTAAATCTATGTCTGGATTTCTTTAAAGCTGCTCTCTGTCATTAAAAGCTATACAACTAAAAGTGAATTAATTTAAATGTGGATTAATGTTATGATTGAAAAATCATAGTAGATTTGCAGGTGAATGATTTATATATTTATGTCCTTATGCACTGTTTTTCCTCGGTGTTCTACTCCATAAATGATATCGGAGCTGCAGACTTGCAGCCTATTGAAGAAAGTATTTTGATGATGTCAGTGAGAAAGAGGGCAGTGAATGGAGGTGGAAGTCACAGTTCATTGTTCGACCGGGTAACAGGATAAGGCCAGAGCGCTATGGAGAATAATGACACGCTACACTTTTATTGCTACTATTGACCAAACAGCTGTGGGGGGCAAGTGGCTGGCTGGCGTGGTGCACGGTGCAGCTGCATCATGGAATATGACAGACTATGGCTACTGTTGCACCAAGCAGCGCTCGCTCTTTTTCTCCCTCTCTCTTTCTCTCTCTCCCTGGAAGTGGAGACTCAAATAAGTCTTCAAAGCAGCCTGTAGAGCACAGCTGGCTAGCACAGTGAAAGTGTGTGAAAGGTTGGGGATTTTAAAAATAGCTTCTTCTTTTTTTACACAGTACAGAATCACTTTTTATTTAGACTCTAAAACATAATGACATAAGTGCACCATGGGTACAAAACAGTGCTGCCATTATAATGTGCAAATTCTGACTTTCACAAGTCCTTAACCTCATCACTCAAGTTCCATCCATTCATCAATCCATCTCTGAACCTCAGAACCTCTCCAACTAGGGACAGTGGAGGCCAATGGTCACCATTGGATTTCTTCCTATTTTTACCACCATGGTAGGACAACCAGTTAACATTCACACATGCATCCACACACTAGGGGCAATTTTGGAAAGCCAGTTATCCTAATCTTGTCTTTGGACCATGGGAGAAAACCAGAGTACTTTGAGGAAACCCACCAACCACAGGGAGAACATGTAATATAACTGCGGTCTTACCCCAGGAACTGAGCAGAGCATTACGGCTGTATATCTTACCTTTTGCCACCAAAACAGCGATGCACTGTGTGTTCTGACACCTATGGAACCAGCATTAACTTTTTCAGCAATTTCAGCTACAGTACCTCTTCTATTAGACCAGCCTTCACTCCCCACATGCATCACTGAGCTTTGGCTGCTCATGACCCTGTTTTAATTCCTTGGAGCACTTATGGTATGTCCTGACCACTGCATACCACAAGAATGGCAGTTTTGGGGTACATCTCATCCAGTTGTCCAGCCACTACAATTTGGTCCTTGTCAAAGTCACTTAAATCGTTATGCTCTTACATTTTTTTCTGCTTCCAACACATCAACTTTAGGGACAAAATGTTTACTCGCTGCCTCAGTGCCTTTTAGGTGCCACTGCAATAAGATATTGTAACTGTTACTACTGTAACAAAGGGCCAAATTGTGATGGGTGTTATGGGACAGAAAAAGTTAAAAACTGAAGCTCTTGTCGGATGATCCATAAACAGAGTGGCATAAATGAGCTTTGCATGCCCATAACCCTGTCACCAACTGGTATATAATTGATATAATTGAGTTATTGTTATGGGTGATTGGGATAAATTGATATTTTATAAAGTCACATATAGTAATGATAGTTAGAAGGGTACTTTCAATACTTGAGTTTGGACCTTACATAGCTGCTGTGTGTATTTTCCCTCCAAACTCCCTTAGGCACTTAAATTATTTAGTTTGGACCAGACCACAGGTGTATTGGGGAGAAAGAACTTCCTTAAAAGGAAGTGGTTGTCTAGCACAGGGGTTAAAACACTCTGACTCGGAAACCACACTAGTTAATAAAGTACACATGTTAATCATTAAGATGTGGCAATAATTAAGATGACAACTTAAACTTTTTGTACTATATATAACACCAGGAACCAAACATGTGCATCTTAGAAGTCTAATTTGTCGTGCCATGCTGTTGTGCAGTTATATGTGATCCTGTTTTCACTCTGAAGTATTTTCAAATAATAGTAAGCCCAGAGTGTATTATTCCTCTAATACCACATCAGGTGGGACAATAAATACACTCACTCACTCATCTTCTATACAGCTTTATTCAGGGTCACAGGGACCTGGAGCCTATACCAGGAGGCTTAGGGCACAAGGTGTGGTACACCCTGGACAGGGTTCCAATCCATCGCAGGGCCAACACACACTTTGGGAACCTACATGCCTTTGGGCTGTGGGAGGAAACCGGAGTACCCGGAGGAAACCCACCAAGCACAGGGGAGAACATACACACTCCATGCACACAGAGACGGGAATCGAGCCTGGCCGGGAATCAAACCCGGACCCTGGAGGTGCAAGGCAACAGTATACAGTGATATATATTCTGGATATATTTATGGTAACACCTGAACTTTATGCTTTTATTTGTTTGTCTTTCTTTTTTTTTTTTTTTTTACTTATATATCAGTATTTAATATTTAAAAGCTTCTGAAGTTGCAAATAAAATGAATTTCACTTTTACATTGACATTTTATCTATTTGCTTCTATTCTCTCTGTCTTATGTACAAATAGCAAACTGTGTATTTAAGGATAAATCGGCAACACAAGGAGAGGAAGTTAACACTTAACACCTCAGCGTCTGAACTCATGTTTCATGGACTCGGTTACGATGGACCGGTGTGGTTTACTGCCCCCAGTCACGATCTCACATCCAGTATGAACTATAGGGAAATCCATTGCACTCATCACACACATTTAATATTCAAGTCACCTGCTACTTTATCCGCACCCTGACCTCCATCCCACATGGTGATAATATGGGGTGTTTTACTAGTTCAGTCAAATCTGAGTGCGCCAAAAAACGTCTTTGATTTCTAAATTTTGCTGATGTTGTTCTGGCTTTATAAAAATAGTAAAAAATATATAAATATAATAAATATAAATATAAGAATTAAGATTAATTAGGGAGAAAATCAGGGAAATTCTGTTCAAAATTTGTGGAATGATATAACACATCAAGGGCAACTATGGAGCACGGTTTCATTTATAGCCATTACAGCCAATGTTTCATAGCTACGTTTAAAGATCACCAATACACATGGGAGGATTATTGGAGTTTGATATGTTTTCAGCACAAACCTGTTGGTCTGATGTGTGAAGAGACTGAATAATAATCATATTGCTTTATTGTTAAAATGTGAAACTCCATCCATCCATCTAGGAGCCTCTGTAGTCCAACTAGGAACATTGAGGCCAATGGTGACCATTGCATTTGTTCCTATTTGTACAACTGTGATAGGACCTCCGGTCAACATTCAAACACAACGGGTAATTTGGAAACGCCAATTAGCCTAATCTGCATGTCCTTAGATTGTGAGAGGAACCGGTGAACCTGGAGGAAACCCACCAAGCATGGGGAGAACATGCACACTTGAGACCTGAAGATGCAAGGTGACAGTGCTAACCACTAAGCCACTGTGCCACCAAAATGTGAAACTACATCAAATTATTTAAAAATAATGAAATGCTATATAAAGACATGGTTTGCTATTAAATAGTCTGAGAAATAACCATGTTACATCCTTAAACTGTGATTTTATAACATTCAAAAAATGTCATTTTAAAATCGAACAAAAGCTTAAAAAAACATTTGATGAAAATATTTTTTATGAAATCCATAACAAACATCAACTATTGAAATCCTAGTTAAAGGAAATAAACTTACACTCTTATTTACTTTGTTCTTCATTGTAGTTATTAAAAATGATGTGAATGTGGTTCTGCCAGAAACTTGTATTGTCCTCCGGCGTCTGTTTAACTGAAACACATCAATCAAGTGGAAACTGTGTGTTGCTCTTAATTTGCCCTCACATGTGTGTGCTTCCTGTCCCGCTGGCTGATGTCGCAAAGGTCAGGGCCATACGTTATGGTTTGATTGGTTTGCCCTCTGCTACATTAGCAAGGAAACATTGTGTTAAAATCCTGAGAATACAATTCGACATAAAGTCAATTATATAGACAATATAATATTTTACAGTATACAGTAGTATAAAGTTTTTTTTTAATTTCATTAAATTTACATTCCAGATTCATTACAAGTGAAATATTTCAAGCCTTTTTCTGTTTTCATTTGAATAATTACGGCTTAAAGCTCATGGAAACATTAGCTGCTTAGCTTGTTTCTAAGCTACCTGCTATTGTGCACTGAAAGGAATACCTAAAATAGTCCCCTAAAACATGACCAAATTAAGGACCTCAGATGACATCTGTCTTGTTAATGACGGCGCCTTCATCTCAGGAGCGTGCCGATAATGTTAAAAAAACATTGTGATTGTGATGCCGTCTGAACAGCTGTGTTGTGCAATTCAGGCTGCGGTTATAAGCGTTGCTAACACCGTCTGACCCAGAGCTGTGTCCTGGAAACAGCATGGGTCACATAGGGTCACTTAAGGTCACACAGAGTGTCCAGACAGGCCATGCGGAGGCCTTGATGTAGCTCAGCATGGAATCCGGACGACACGTGTGAACGTCTTTTCTGCTTGTCGCACGTGTGTAACAGCAGCTGGAACTTCAATTACCCTCTGATAAATTATAATCCTGCCTTGCTGTGTCAGACATGGGGTTACAGAGGGGCTCATATATAAAATATAGAACAGTTATATAGTTCAAAAGTGTGGTTAATAAAAGTCCCTGACTTTGACTGGTAATACAGAATATTTTGGTTAATGAGGACGACACAGTGGCGTAGTACTTAGCCCTATGGCCTGTGTGCATGGAGTTTGCATGTCCTACCCTTGTCAGGTGGGTTTCCTACGGTTCTTCCAGTTTCCTCCCACAGTCCAGAGCCGTGCAAATTGGTCTAATTGGTGTTTTAAATTGCGGGTTGTGTATGAATGTCTGCGTATGTGCCCTTTGATGGAATGGCACCATGTCACCATGTTGGAATAGGATAACTGACATATAGATGATGACAGATGATCAGGTTGGTGATTAGTATACTGCTGATGCTGAGTGGTAGGAAGAGACGAGAGGGGAAAAGAGGCTGATGCTGCTATGGTTTTGTACATAAATAATACATTTTTAAATTGTATCTTCAGGCACTCTGCAGCCTGTTTAAGGTAATGTTCAAATATCTTCAAGTATAACCACCTTATATGTATCAGCATTAATACCTGGTTCACTTATTACCTGTTATAGAGCTCCAATGCAGAGATACCCTGCATCAGATACAGATTTGAAACTACATAAAAAAAATCTGCATGCTTTGCAAACTGAAATTGACACAGCCTTGACTTAAGGGGTTAAATGTCTACTACACTGCGGGAAATCCCCTTGTTATATGCACAGAGCAACCAACACATTTAAGAACAAATAGCCAGAACAAGGAGAGGAAGTGGAAGAAGACTCTTAACACCTCGGTGCATAAGGTATATTTTATATTCTAAAGTGGAAGTGCAGCTGTTTACGATGGACTAGAGTGGTTACTTCCACACAGTCACAATCTCACATCCTGCACATCTCCCCTTGTCTGACGGAACTCTGGAAGTCAACTTCTTTATCTTCATTAAGACCTTCATCCCAGTGATGATGAGATGAGGAGTCTTAGAAGAACAGTATAACAGAATCTGATGAAGAATCTAAAATGACAGAAAGTGCTTGCTGAAAGTCTACTACAACGATAGTGAAGTCTTACGTAGTAGCTTTATATTTCAATTTATAGCAAATCATTATTAAATAACAATATCTGCATATTTTACAGCAAATTGGTAAAGGAATATACATTATCAATGCATGTTACTATTAATATTTGCTGCATGCTTACTGTACCTTCAGCCAAACATGGTATTGATGCTAAAAAGTGTCTCACCTAGATAAAAAATTAATCGTTAGATAAAATCATATAACACAATTTTTTATAATACTTAATGCTTCTTATTTCCCGATCAATGCTTTGTTTTTTGAAGAAATGCATACACATTAATATTCTTATCAGATAAAAGAAACACATTTGCTAAATACAATTTCATGCACTTTTATCTTTTAGTGTCTGTTACTTTTTTGAATTCAACTGTCATTCAGATGAAACTTGGCCAGTAAAGATTTCATACGAAAAGACATAAACCTGAAAAAGTGTATCATTCTAAAATGCAAAATTGTTAAGATATTGCCGCATGAATTTGACATGGTTACGGACACTACAGATTTTTTGCTTTTTAAGCTTTTTAAGCAATTTAAGCAACAATTTTTACAGGTCATATGCCTCTAGAAGCTTACACCAATTTTAGTATCAATGCTCATTAGGAAATATAAATAATTTACATTTTAAATGATTATTCTTTAAAGCTAGATGCTGAAAATTGCTATTTTTGGGTCACATATGAAATCATCTCTCCAAAACGGCTGTTTTGTTTGAAATTTTTTAGGGAAGGAATATTTGTCACTTCCATGTTGCATAGACTTCAGAAGTAGCTTCTTTGGCATTCACATTTTCCATTTTATATGTATTACATAAAATCATTCTATAAATATTTTTGGCTATTTACATTTGCATCATGAAGAACTTTGTTGAAACTGTTTACCAAAATGTTTCAGTTGCAGTCTCGAAGTTCTCTTTGCTTGCTTTTATTTTTAGGAAGCCCACACACAGTACTTGTGCAACTATTATTTGCATTCTTATTAGGATATTCTAAATGATCTTCAATGGCTCATTAAAATCCCATTTATCACAGCATTGACCTTAGGAGAGACACAAAGGATATATCTCCAGAGAAAAAAGCACCCGGTGGGAGTGTGGACAGACTTGCTGTGCCCACGGTGATGTTGCTGATGCTGGTGTACAGAGGAGGAGGAGGAGGAGGAGGGGGAGAGGGGGAGCCACCGTGGTGGCGTTGGTGGAGAAAATAATAGCCCCAAGGTAGAGCACGGCAGCAAACAGGAAGGGTGTGGACAGGATCCGAGTGCAGCTGCTGCACCGAGCGCCCGTCTGTTCCCACAGTCTTTGATGTGCGGGCACACTGCGCTCTGTGCCATGAGATAAACACCCTGGGAGCGCCACTTTGTTTGTGTTACACATAGCTCTGTAATGAGACGTAGCCGCGCTGAGCCTGGGAGAAAGGCAGCCGCCGGTCGTCCGCTTTCAACGACCGGTCAGTGAAAACTGACCTAATGCCCTGGGAAGAAAAAAAAAACAAGATTGTGTAGCTTTTGTTTGGAATCGTTTGTTTTTTCCTACGTACTCCTCATTTTTGCATTAGCATGGCGTCATCTTTTCTGAAGTCATTCTAAACATACTCCTCTTTATCAGAGTCTCTTTCAGATCTATTCTATTCTCTGCTTGGCTCAAATCCCCTTTATCCTTTCACACTCGGTAAAACCTTATACTCACCTCGGGAGTACCGAGTACTGAGAAAAGCTACAGTGTTGCACAAGAGGGAGGCAGACATTCTTCTCAGGGCTAAATAAAGTCTCTGAGACACGCTTTCTTAGGGACCCATTGGACTCTCGAGTAGCAACAGCGAGCAGTGTGTGGACGGCCCTGTGTCAGCACTTAGAGATGGAAAAACATTGGGTTTTGACAGGAACCCTGAGGCTTGGAAATAAACCTCTATGAGTAATGCAGGATGCTCACACTAGAGCACGGCTTAAATGGGTGTTTTTTGTGCAGAATGATCTCTGAAGGACAAACCTAAAGATTAATATATAGGATCAGATCATTGAATTAACTGTTGCTTTTAATGGAGCAGTATCTGTGTTTGCAGAACACTAATTTTCTTCTTTTATACCACAGCATTTGACTGCATTGTCGGTCAGAAGTTGTTGATTCATTTTCTCTAACAGCAGAACGTTCAAGTTTATATTTAATATTATTGCATGGAATCACGTGTTGGAGGTGATGGTGGATGCAAGTGCAAATAGTTTATTCTGTAAAGTAGAAGTGGTGCTAACATGACGCCGAGGAGACAATACGTATACGCGTACAAGACAATATGTACAGTTTAAAATGGTTAAGATTTCTATAAGATGACTATTTATGGATTGCTTACGGAAGGGGCAGCAGTGATTAACAAGGTCGGCTTAGGTTTGTGTGCGTGGAGTTTGCATGGTCTCCCCGTGCTTGGTTGGTTTCCTCCAGGTACTTCGGCAGATTAAGCTTACTGGCGTTCCCAAATTTTGTGTGTGTGTCCTGCGATGGATTTGCCGCCTCACCCTGGGTGTACACCACCATCGTGCCATGAATAGGCTCCAGGCCCGCCTGCAACCCTGAATACAGGATAAGCCGTATAGGACATGGATGAAGGAATAATTGTTTATGGAAGGAGTCTCCAATGTCAGGGCTCAGTAACAGTCAAAAATTGTCCACCGTGGGAAAGTCTACAGGACTAGACACGATCTGAATTTTAAGCTGTGATTTTTTTCTTTCTTTATTTAAAGCTGTCAGAATTTAGCACATAAGCATGACTAACTTTTTTGTTCGATGTTTCAGAATTTTAACTATAACTATAAGTGATGTAAAATATTGGCACGTTGCATCTCTCCATTATTAATCATTTTCATTTAAAAAAAAAAAAACATCACCAAGCATTTCGCTGAGGATTTATCACATATGTAATGAAATGTTCTTCTTTTGACCCTAAGACTGAGGCTGTCACGTGCACACGTGAACTGTGTACTTCAGTTTGTTTTCTACACGACACTTATGCAACGCACACAATGTATTGCTTTTCAAAAACGTCTGTTTCCTTAAGCAGCACATTTTTCTGCTGAATACACTCTTTTAAACACGGTGGACATTTCTGTCTCAGCCACACACCATTGTCATTCCAGTCCTCCGGCTTGTGACACTTTTGTGGTCTACTGGGCAGACAATGCTTTTTTGGAGCCATTGTTCATGCCTATTTATAAAGCAAGAGAGCGGTGAGAGACAAACAACCACCCAGGTCCCATAGGTACAAGCTGTGGCCAATGTTTCAAAAGACCCAGGCGTGCCAGAAACCTCTAATTAGGCTTTGGTAGATTGGGGAATAATGAAATATCACGTTTGTTTTGACTACCCATCATGAGTCATCATGAGAAGGGAAGCTAATGGCTTACTTCGGAGTATATGTTGAGTGCAATACATAAGGAGGTGCGTGTTGGGCATCCTTTATTGCCCTGGTGTTGATAAGCGGTTTTATTTCCATGCAGAATTCAAGAGGCTGAATTGCTCAAGCAAGCGTGTAGCTTGGGGGAGTTTTTTTTTTTTCTGCATTGAGGATATAAATGATCACAAGTGTCTGATTCACTTTTACAGTTTGATGTTAAAGTAATCCGGGTGACACTCCCACCACAGGACTGCCTTCACAAGCCTGCGATTTGTTATTATAATGAATTCAGAATTATTCATTACTGATTACCATCGCAATAGGGCTTTCGGCTAGCTGTTTGCTATTTCCATATTTAAATCTGCCATATAAACCTAAATCTCTAAATGGCAGGTGACAGGGCATGGCAGAAGTGTGTAATCCAGTCACGTTTAATAAAGAAAAGCTCCATTATCCCAGTTCATGGACTACATGGCTGGCATTCAGGAGCACACAAAACCGCCGGCCCACTCGCCCAATGAGAAAGGACGGTTCATTTTTTGCCACACAATGGCCCGAAGTCGTCAGTGTGGCTCATGATTATGCAAAATGCTCCATTTCTCGACTTGAGCCTTTATTAAACTCGCCCATTCCAGAGCTCCAGAGTTTGGAGTCCTGCGCATTCCTGAGGAGAAGCAAGGGGGTGTGGGAAAGACCTTGAGGTTGCAGCGTCTCCCTAAATCAGCTGATTCAGCTCCGTGTTTAATTCCTGATACAGTTTGCATTTGTGTACAGGTCAAGGCCTGTGGAGAAAGTTCTCGAACGAAGAGCGCGGAACGTGATCGGCCGCCGTCGCCGCTAGATTAGCTAATGTAAATTGTAAATCGTTCTCGCGTCCCGAATTGAAAAAAAAGGAAAAAAAGAAACCTTTGTACCTAAAATGAATGAAAAAAAAAAAGAGTTTTATTTCGAAGAGACAGACCACCATCATGTAAATTGCTGCAAACTGGGATCTGAAACGGCGCAGCCATTTTCTGCCTATTGATGGCATTTAAAATGGCCGCTCTCTTTGTTTTGGTTTGTTTTTTGTTTTGGCACTTGTGGACGTGTAAGACAAAACGTGGACATGCAAAAGGAATGAGCATAAATCTTGTACCCGTGGACTTGTCATGAGATCACTGAAGGCTTTGTGAAATCGAGGTTAATTACATTTTGTGGGCCATTTAGAGACTCTAAGGAAATTGGCATGTTAATGCGAGGCGAAACGGAATGGAAATCAGAGAGCGTTTGTAGAGAATGGAGGCTGAATATATTTACACGTTCAAGAACGTTTCATTCTTTTGGCTGACATGTAAACCATGATTCATTACCTCAAGCTTTAACGCTGAAACACATCTATTTCACGCACATACTCGACAACAGGGCAGCTTCGCACTTGGAACGTTTGAAAGAGTCATGCCTTTTAGAAGCACTCATGGCTCCAGGTTTGATTAAACGCTTTAGGAACTGCCAATGCATCATTAAGCTGCAAGAAGAAATAAAATAAGAATGAACATTATTTCTTTATGGCCAAAACACAATATTGGTGCTGATTTTATTAGTTTTTTAATATGTTATACATATAATACAGAAAATGTGTTTGCCAAAGTTGCTAACTTCAGTCGTTTTGGAGAGATGATTTTACATATAAATTTACATTTTCTTTTCATTAAACTGTCTCGCTTCAAACTATAATAATATGAAATGCTAATTATACATATTTATTTATACTAAAATTAATGAAAGCTTCTAGAAGCATATGACCTGTAAAATTTGTTGCTTAAATAGTTTTTTGGTCAAAGCTTAACTAGGCCAAAAATCTGTAGTGTCCGTAACCATGTCAAATTCATGTTGCAATATCTTATCAATTTTCCATTTTAGAATAATACACTTTTTCAGGTTTATGTCTTTTCATCTAAAATCTAAATTGGCCAAGTTCCATCTGAATGACAGTTAAAACTATTGAAAGATTTAACTTCAACAAGGTTACAGACACTACAGAGATAAAAGGACATGAAATTGTATTTAGCAAATGTGCTTTTTTTTTGATAAAAAAAATAAATGTGTATGCATATTTTTTTTAAATAAAGCATAGATCGAGGGATAAGAAGCATTAAGTATTATGAAAAATGATCTTACATGATCCTTTACATACCATGTTATAGACAATTTTTTCTGATTTATTAATCAAGCACTCTTCTTTGCTATAAACACAATTTATTGTTGTATATTTTTTGGATGCAAGTTAGTTTTTATTTATATTGGTTTAGGTGTTTTTATTCAGTCACTTAACATAGCACTATCCATAATAAAATAAAAAAAGAGTTTTGAAACACCACATTTATGTTTGATATATAAGCCCATGGTAGATGTAATCTTTGAAGGTAAACGCTAATTTGATTTTAATTAATCAAAGAAAACCAATTTTACATCAAGCCCAAAATAATGCACAATAAATTGATTTTTTTCTGACCACAAATGTGGCTTTCAGTTGCTTAACTGCGGTTACCGTGTTTACTGAGATTGCGGTCACGGCTCAGGTAATTAGCGTACAGTATGTCGCGCTCATGTGATCTGGGTTTGAAACATATGCTCCCACCACCTGTTAAATATTTAACAGTGGGAAAGGGTGCTCCGTGAAATCCCCATGGCTCCTATTCAGCTTTGTGTGCTGTCGTGCCTGTCTCTTTCTCTCTCTCTCTCTTTTTTTTGTTTTGTTTGTTTTTGTCAATTTTTTTTTTTTTTGGGTTGTCGGATGGCCCAAAGGCGCCACGTCCAACACAACACAATTAGAGTGGCCGGCAGCGGAGGAGTGAGATAGAGCTGATTGCAATTACGTGTTGAACTCACTGCCTCCGTCTCTGTCAGCAGCCTCTTTTTAAAGCTCACATCCTTCTACCTGAAGTCGCTGATCTAGCCGTGATGACATCCTGTTGGAAGTGCCTTGTGTTTCAGAGCATTGTGTTGCACATTTAGTATTTTCGCAGCTTGTACGGAGTTGACAGCTCGTCAGCAAATGATGATAATTGATCCGTTTAAATTGAGGAGAGTAGAGAAGGGAGCAGTTGCAAAATACTGAAAATGATCTAAATCAAGGAGTTTGTATAAATAAAGACATGAATCTGACGACATGCATTTTATGTTTCTTTCTTCCTTTTGTCATTATGTCCTGGAGTTTTGAGGCTTAATGTTCAGCATTGTGCAGACTCCATCTCTAGATCATATTCAAGGGGTTTTCAAGTCAAATCCGGACTTTTGTTTGTGCAGAAAAACAGAATACAGTTATGAGAGTAAAAACTCCCTTTATTTCTCTATAATCCCTTCTACACTAATGCACTTATCCCAGTGTTTCACAAGTGCTTGGATACCAACAAGGTAGAAAGTTTTCTTAGTATTCTGAAACCATGATGGGACTGCCTGCTTCATGTCTGGTCTCCCAGGAACTCCTTTAATGGCTCAAAAATGTGGACATGGTATAGAGTGAGGTCAGGACTGTATGGGGGGGGTGGGGGGTGTAGCAATAACTCCCGGTTGAGTTCCCGTAATGTTCAAGTGGCGTTGGTGAATGATTGTGTGTACAGTTCACACAGACTGATGCATCTCTTCTGCAAGTTGGTGACAATTATCCATCAGTTTTCACGGATAAGGCATTCCACCCGATGAATGTTCGTGGGAACGACTGCAGTGTGCTCTGAGCCACCTCGGCCGCGATCGTCACTCACAGACATACATCCTTATTTAATTTTTTTCTTCCATTTCATTTTTTTCCCCCAAAAAGTCCTAGTTTGACTTGAATGACCTTCATAGTATATTCACCTTAAAGACATTTGGCTCAGAAATATAATCATGATTCCGAATAAAAGCATTAAATATACAGTACCTGGACCTGTTCTACAGAAATCTTGAATTAATTTTGTTAAAATGTCTTCATTGTTATTTTTTAATAACAGCAGCACTGACAGTTGTTCCTGATGCAGTACAAATCAGGGCTATTTCAATGCATTCATATGTAGTTGTTGATATGCACATGATTTCTCTGATGTTTAGAATAAATCTTCTAAATGAGGAAAAGAATACTTGTTTCAGGTTAAAAACCTATGATGTGTTATTTATTCATTTAAAAATGGTCAGAGTTGCAAATTGCTGTGGAATAAATGAAATAAAACACTTATATAGCATGTGCTGCTATTATTGGTAATAATATCATTATTAGCTGGATAATTATAACCAATAAGCATCAACTTTTATTAATTACCTATACCCACACAATCTTGTATAATTCCAAAACACCTTTTTTTTTAAAGCCCGTAAACTGGTGATTTTTGCAGACAATGTTATTGTATTATACTGTAAGATGAGCAAATTCCACTTTTACTTAAACTATTTCACATTCTTTTAACCATCAAGCATAATGCAAGTAAATATGAAGCATTAGCTACGAGTAAACAGTGATCGCCTTGAAAGTTTAAGCCAAGTTCTCACAGATTAATCTGCATAAAAAATGGAAATGGGATAATAAATAAAGCACCTCCAATAATCTAACGGAGACCTGACATATGATCAGAATGAAAGAGTAAGCAGCTGTGTGAACAGACACGCTCTGCTGGATTTCACACAATACTGAGGCTTGGATTACACTGAAAATAATAGCGTGAGAGAAGCTGCTGGCCGTCTGAATGAGCGACAGAACCTGTACGCTACCCAGGCTGGGCTCAGGAGCTCTCCATTACAAGCCAGAGAAAACAATGATGAAAGTGCCAAAACTAGCAAATAAGCCCATTATTTTAGAATGAATTACTTACCGAGCCCTATTTCGGGAATTTAATTAATTATTCAGAACTTTAAATCCAATTTTGAAGTATTCGACATTTGAATTTAAAACCCAGGACATACTAATTGAGTGCCATTTGTCTCATCTTAGAATAGTAACTGTTTGAACTAAAAAATCTCCACGGACAGCAACCTGAATTCAGAATCAAAGACCATATTGGAAGAGTTTGACAGCAAAATGAGATAACTCCATATTGGCAGCTCAAAAGTCAGAAAAATCTGAGCAAAACACTACCACTCCACCTTCTACAGTTTTGTCCAAAGTCTGCAGTCGTGTGCAGTCGTGTGTAGCAGTTTAGTGTTAATGTAGGTGTTGGCTGAGATTTAAATGTAAAAGCGAACTTATGCTTTGGTAGTGTTTTGTAGTGAATCATGTCTGCAACTTGAAACAAGGGACAAAAGTATGAAGTTTTGTTGCACACTTTTTGCACACCTTTTAATTGCAAAGATTATTGAATATTGTGAAAAATATAAAAAATAATTATTTAAAAAAAATGTTTACAATGAGCCTCTTTCCCCTACCAGTTTCAGTTTCAGTTCAGTTTTTTAAGACAATGCCTTGTCATATTCTTATCATGTCATTACAGGGATGCTCCATATAAGGCTTGATTAAGCATCAACCAATTGTATGTAACTATGGCCACATAAGTTTATAACAGAGTTTAGAAATCCTGATTGGAGAATGGGGCATAGCAGACATAAATATGTGTAAATATGTGCCTGTGATCAATAATTTGCCAAAATGGTTTTTATCTCGTTTTGCTGTGAAATTGTTTGTTTGAAAACCTCTAAAGCCAAATATGTGAAGTCTTTCATCGAAAAACGCCATTCTTAGAGAAGTATATAGACTAAATAAATGGTAGGACTTTCCTTGTAGGCATGACACAGAGGCTAGCATCAGTCTTACTGGGTCCACGGTTCGATTCTGAGCTTGGGATACTGTTAAGGTTTGCATCTTCTCATTAAGTTTATGTGGGTTTCATTTAGTTCAAGTTCAATATGTTCCTCCCATATTATTATTATTATTATTATTATTATTATTATTATTATTATTATTATGCTGCAATGGATTTCATTCTAGGTGAGGTATATTCCTACCTCATGTTCTGTGTTCCCACCATAGGTTCTGGATGCAGCGTGACCTCGACCAGGATAAAGCGCATCCTAAAGATGAATGAATGAACTTTCCAACCATGCCCGCATGGGCCACAGGTCCTGACTCTGATGAATCCTGCGATGAAAGAAAACCTTCATGAATGCCACCTCTCTCCATTTCCCATCAGGTCTAAAATAAGAAGCATGAGAAATGGCAGATATTGGTGACTTCTATCCGTGCCAACAATACAATGTCTCTGTGTAGGAGACAGATTCCTCGTTCTAATTAAATTAGCATGCTCTCATCAGTCTGTGGGATTCGAATTGTAGTGCATTGTGATGTGGCAGAGAAAAGCTAGTTTCCTGGAGCAAGTCTCCTCTGGCACAGTGTGTGCATGCCAACTAATTTTCTCCATGAAATCAGAAATCCTGAATATTAGTGTATTATTAACAAGTGAAGGGATTCCTTCATGCTCTCATCATAATCATTCCCATAAACCCATAATCATCTTTTTGGGTTAATCAATGTTTTCCAGTACGCACATATCAGAAATAAGGCCTGTCCAAAACAAATAAAATGGCATGTGAAAGAAATAATGAACACAGTAAATTTCATTTTATTTTTACAGATAGCTGTGTAGGGTGGCATGGCGGCTTAGTGGTAAGCACTGTCGCCTTGCACCTCCAGGGTCCAAGTTCGATTTCTGTCTATGTGCGTGCCATGCAATAGAATGGAATAAAACAGGAATGGCACCCTGTCCATGGTATACCCTGCCTCATGCCCTAAGTCTTCTAGGAAAGAATCCAGGCTCATGCAACCCTGTACACAGGATTAAGTGGTATAAACGATGAATGAGTGAGAGTGAGAATTTTAAATTGTGATACGTTACAGTAAGGCTGAATAAACTAGTTTTTCATTTGTCATAAAACCCTTGATTAATTTATTTTAAATTATGCATATATATGATATTATGCATTTATATTTATATTTATATTTATATTATTTTAAATTTGCATCTAAAATAGTTTCATAAATGTTTTGGGTTCAATTCCTACTCAATTCCCAAACCCAAGACACTAGATGCAGTGCCGGTCCCAAACCCGGATTAAAATGGGAGTGTCAGGAAGGGCATTCGGTGTAAAACCTGTGCCAAAGTGTCTGCAGATCGGATGATCCGCTGTGGCGAATCCTCAATGGGAGCAGCCGAAAGGCAACAAATTTTTGGTCCTGTTTTAGGTACTTACTCACACTATAATTACCTAAACTAGAGCCTAATTTATGCAAATAATGACATCATAATTACATAAAGTCATTCTAGAGACAAAATTGTTTGTTTTTTTGTCTAATATCACATAATAGTTATTATTATTTTGTTATAATTAATAAGTTAAAGTCTTCTTTATCTTATTAATTTAATTACGTAAATCCATTTTGTTTATATCAATTAGAGTAACCAGGGATTCTATGGATGCATTGGGTTAATAACCGTTTCATTGATAAACTAATAAATACCAAGCAATTACCAAGTAAACATCCTTTTCTTTTTGGTGCAGTCTACCAACACAGGAGGATGTAGGGCAGTTTGGGAAAGCACCCAGATTAATCAGGCCTCACAGCGCAGTTCTCCATCTCTTATCTCTTATCAGAGCACGGCTGGGCCTTTTCCCTCTGCAGGTTACACAGATGAAATAATGTTGGAGTGGTGTAGTCTTTGTGACTCTGTATGGGAGATCAAGCTGCTGGATCACAGCATACACACCACGTCTACACCTTTGGAATCTGAGATATAGCTCACGTAGATAGCATGTATCTCAAGCATCCAATGCATTTCTAGTGCTTGCAGGGGTCAAGTGCATTCTTAAAAGTGTTATTTTTTTCCCTTTAAATATTCCTGACCACTTAAGGACTAAATTTAATTAACATGCAAGAATATCTGAGCTCATCGTGTATTAGGCATCACATAAGGAAACTCAAAAAGCAATTAAGAAATTAAATTAAAAAATTAAGTAACAGAATTTAAAAGTAACACATCATAGAAAAGTAGTCATCTCATCGTCTGTACCGCTTGATCCTGTATACAGGGTCGTGGAGAGCTTGGAGCCTATCCCAGGAAGCATAGGGCACAAGCCAAGGTATACCTGGACATGGCACTAATCCATTTGGGAATACTAATCCAGTTGGCCTAATCTGCAGGTCTATGGACTATGAGAGGAAATCGGAGTACCCCAAGGAAACCCACCAAGCACGGGGAGACGATACAAACTCCCTGCACACAGAGGCAGGAATCAAACTCAGAGTCTTGAGGTGCAAGGTGACAGTGCTAACCACTAAGCCACCCAGCCACCATAGAAAAGTTAGTTAAAGCAGAAACTGATACAGGACATTTTTTAAATCGGTGCATTTCTTTAAGCCACACTGTTAAAATATCAGAATCTGTGAAAGAGCCACTCTAAATAGATATATATACTGTATGTGATTAGCGCGGTCACCTTGCATCTACACGGTCTGGGTTCGATTCCTGTCTTAGGTCTGTGTGCATTCTCCCCGTGTATGTGTGTGCCCGTCTGTGGTGTACCACGCCTTGCGCTGAGTCTCCTGCAATGGGCTCCAGGCCCCAGGCCTTTTTTGTGGTCATAGTATAAAAAAAAAAATCAGTTCAACATTTCTAAACCACGAAGATAATCTGAAAGTAAAACACCCCCCAAAAAGCCCCCTCCCACTATGCTTAGGTTGTTTGCTTGGAGTCATGTGACTATCATTACACGCGGCATCCCTTAGGAGTGCAGCAAGTGGAAAAAAGAATGGAAGATATGGGCAAAGTGTGTATTGTACTAGTTTTTTATTCAATATTTCTAGAGAACAGAATAAATCGAAGATTCCAAATATTTTCAAATGTTATAATTTGTTTACTTTTACAAGCATGTAATAGTGCTTCCTATGTAGAAAATCACTTCCTCAACTCCAGTAGCAGTGTACGCTATGCAACGCAGTGAAAGTGATGTCAATGTTTAAAAACATTTTGAGTTAAAAAATAAATTTTTTATCCATGTAGTCTTATCAACAACATACATTACTTGAGGAACTCTGCCCACGGCTTATTTTTTTAAAGTCTAATCCTTACTTAATACACAATCTACCAAAATATCAGACATTAGAAAGGCCACAAAAGCCCGAATTTGCACTTCTGTTTACCCACACGGCACCTCGTTTGTCCGCATTAAATCAGCAGCATTCATCTCAAAGCAGCCATTTCAAAGACGGCTCACAATGCAAACACTGAGAAGGGTTGCTGCGGAGAGTATAATTGTGTGTCGCTGGGTGAAAGATGCTTATTCATGTAGTGAATCAACAGGAAAAGTGGTGGGAGGGAAGTCCAACTTGCGCTTATTTTTCTGGCTAATGAAAATCAACAACTCCGAGGTGGTATGGGAACTCTGAACTGAGATAACAATGGAGACTTTATGTGATACAAGTTATACATTCAGGGTGATTTTTTTGTGTGGCTGCACCTTCATTGTGTAAAGCAGTGGTAGTTCAGAGATTAAGATTGTGTATTTACAGGACAGCAAGTGAGCCGCTGCTGAATTCTTGAGTAAGGTCTGTAAAACCATTCAGCGTAATGTGCGATAGGATGATTCAGGAAAAAAAAAAAAAAAAGATCTCCAACACTTTTATCATTATTTTTTCTTTATTTATGAAAATGTAGAAATAAAAATTACATTTCCTCAACTTCTACGCGTACCCACCACCCTCCATTCCACATCCTGTATATCTGTATTTTGTTTTTTGTAATTTTGTTATACTGTATTTTCTGATGCAATAACCCATTCCATGTGTTTTTTCTTCACAGTTTAAAAAAGCATCTACTATAGAAACAAAAACTAGAAAACTAATTTAAGAATTTCACAAGCAGAGCTTGTAAGTTTTAAAAAGGTTCTTTGGTGATAAATAATGTTTTGTTTGGAAAAAAAAATATTAAATCAGGTTATTGTGGTAGAAATCGTATACATAAAGTTCATAATTAAATTTATAAAAGTAAAAACATAAATAAAGTTCATTCACTAAAAATCTAACAAAATTATGTTATTTATATAAAAAAGGAAAAGTTCTATTCTTAACAAATTGTCTAAATTAAGTAAATTTTGAGTAAAATGTACTGTGTTGAGAACTTTTTCTTTGGTAGAAACATAACTGAGGACTGTAAACCAGAGGACTGAAAATTATTATTTTTTTTACATAAAATTACATATCTACAATTAAACGAAATGAAAATAATTTAATTATTTAAATAAATTGAAATAATTTTTTTGGATCAGGGTGAGGTAATGGGTATTAGACTAAAACAAAGAAAAAAAAATTCTGGTGGTTATAAACCTACGGTAAAAAGTGCAATACAAAGGAGTTAAAACAGCTGAAGCTCTTGATTTTATGAAACATACAGTAGTTCTGTGGTAGAAAAGCAACTAAGGTTTATAAGTTTATGGGTAAAGTTTTTGTGGTATATATTTAGGTTAAGTAACTTCAGATAACATAACTTCAAATAAAGTTCCTACAGTAAAGACATGACAAGGTTTTTGTAGTAAAATATTTAATGAATGAACTTCCTATTGGCATTAATTACTTCTATTAATTAATTAATTAATTAATTAGTTCAACTTCATGTGGGAGAAAGATAGTAAAATAAACCTTGATTTGGTTAAAACTTACTAAAAAGTTTCTGTAGTAAAAACTCGGCTGAAGTTTTGGTAATAAAAAATTTTAATACAGTAAATAACTTGTAAAAATATAAATATGACCACATTAGGTTCTCGTGGTTTAGTCTAATTAGACTATTTAAAGTTTCCGTAAAAAACACAAACATAAACGTTCTTGCGGTAAAAACTTGACATAAATTATTTTTTTAATGATAAAAACCTAACTACTGGAAGGATTTGTGATTAAAACTTGACTAAATAAAAGTTAGTTTTAAAAGCTAGTTAACACTTGACTATATAAACTTCTTGTGGTAAAAATGTGAATACACAGTCGTTCTGTCATAAAACCTGACTAAATTAAGTGGTAAACATCAACAAATGTTTCATTTAGTTTCTTAACCAATTAAATAAGTACTCTTGGCTAAATGTAGCCAAAAACATCTCACAGTTTTAAATATTACATAAAATCTCCATTAATTTTTTGTAATAATTAATTGAGTCGAGGACAGTGTGCTATCCTGATATGTACAACTTCATTCTCTGTTGTTGGAACTCGTACAGACAAGTTTCTTATGAAATCAAGATGGAGAGGTCAGAACTTACCCCAAACCATTTGTTTGTGTGTGTGTGTGTGTGTGTGTGTGTGTGTTACTTTGAGCTGTTCTTTTTTCTTGTGATTTTGCACGTATACAGTTAGCTTTTTCTTTGTCGTGCTAGGACTGACACACACACACACACACACACATCCCTCATCTCTGTGATGTTCATCCCACGCTTCACACTATCTATGAACTCCTACTCACAGCCTCCCTGTTCAACGCACACACACTTTCTCTATCATTTTATGTTTCCCTCTTATTTCTCTCTCTGAAAAGAGACACACACACACACACACATACACACATACACACTGTCGCTTTTACACACCTTTCCCTCAAAAACACACACACACACACAAACACACACACACACACACACACAATATATGCATTTATTTGTGTGACAGTAAAAGAGTGGGAGAAGCCAAAAGAAGGAAAGTGCAACGATGTAAGAGGTGGGGAAGGGAATGAAGGGAAAGAGTGGGATTTCAGAGGAGATGAGAAAGTGAAAGAAAGAAAGAAAGAACACAGTGAGGTTTTTTTTTTCTTTCTAACATGACCCCTTATAATGCAGTCATCATCTGATCTACAAAGTTACCAGGCCACATAAAGGATGCTTAAACATCGGGTCATGATCAGTTCAAACACCTTTTAACTCAGTAGTTGCTTTATAGTAATACAGTAATACAGTGTCTTTGGTTTTCACGCATGGACACACGCAGCTGTAAAGCAGCATGACGAGAGAATTTATCATTTGTCCTCAACAAAAGCTTTTGGTGCCGTTTGCATTTTAATTAGCACTAGTTTTTTTCTTTAGTTTGTTGACTTTCTGTTATACAGTGGGTCTCACTATTTGATATCACCTCAATGAGGATGGCTTTCCTTTTCGAGCTTGGTTTCTCTCAAGGTTTCTTTCTCATGTTATCTCAGGCAGTTCCTCGCCCTTTTCGCCCTCCTCTAGCTTGCCTATTAGAATAAAAACTACTAAATGTAAATGTACAGTATAAATCTATACATTTTTATCCAGTTTTATTCCTGTAAAGGAGCTTTGTAACAATGCCCATTGTTAAAAAGCACTGCATAAATAAAATTTATTTGAATTGAAGATTCTGTATTTTTTGTTTTATCTATTTATTCATTTTTTTAGAATTATAACATACCTATTTTAATTAATCACAATATATTTTTATCATAATATACAGTAGCTATTGTAATGTTACGTTAAAATTATTATTTATAGATTTTTCAATGTAATTTATAAGACTTTGTAGTTTTTGTTTTTATACTTCATATTTTACTCCTACAAAGTGTCTAATTTGTGAAATTAAATTCTATATTTCTCCCTTTTTTCTTTATAAAGTATTTAGTTTTTACTTCTTTATCATGGCATTTCAGCTGGCTCTTATAAAGTAAACATAAATACTGTAATAAATAGTTTTTTTGTGTGTGTTTGGCTTAATGCTGCCTATTTATTATATATTAGCATAGTCAAACAATTATAAAATTATTATTCTTTTATACTTAGTTTTTAGTTAGTTTAATGAATAGTTTCTTTATTCTGTTATTGGTTGCTTTATTTAGTAAAAAAAAAAAATTTTTTTAAATGTTACTTTCCCCCATCTGCAATATAAACGCTTATTTAAGTGTGTGTGTGTGTGTGTGTGTGTGTGTGTGTGTGTGTGTGTGTGTGTGTGTGTGTGTGTGTGCACGAGAGCGCATGTGGTGTGGTGTTGTGTGTACGTGTGTGTATGTGTGTATGTCAGCAGCAGTAATGACCCTCCTCCAGTTCTCTCTCACGCTTATTCTCATGGCCAGTGAGTG
Source organism: Clarias gariepinus (assembly GCF_024256425.1). Taxonomy (NCBI): domain Eukaryota; kingdom Metazoa; phylum Chordata; class Actinopteri; order Siluriformes; family Clariidae; genus Clarias; species Clarias gariepinus. Next base: position 16,638,187 of record NC_071126.1, on the reverse strand, counting down.
AGTCGAGTGTGACTGACTTCCTTTGGCAGTGGCTCGTTAGTACAGAGAGCTTTTTGTGACGCGAGCCCACGCCTGTCTCTCTCTCTCTCTTACACACTTACACACATACACACACACACACGCACACACACACACACACACACACACACACACACACACACACACACTCTCATACACACACGGCAAAGGCCTACTAAGGTCTACAGAAGGCCAATGATCAGGTGACATTCCCACCGCTCTACACTCCCCCACCAACACACACACACACACACACACACACACACACACACACACACACACACACACACACACACACCTACACACACACATACACACACACATCAGTAAGTCTTTATGAGAGATGGCTTAGATGTGCACATGAGAACACAGCCCTCCCTCTGCTTCTCATGAAGCTGCTCCACAATCACATGTTTCTCTACTGTGGATAATTAATAAAAATTAATAAGTAAAAAAAAAAAACTACAAAACTAATTCTGCATAATTAGTTTTGACAGGATCTGTTGTCCAATTAAACTTCAACAATATTTGATATGAAAAGGTGAACAAAATTTTTTTGTTGCTAGCTAGGCAACTATGAAATATGGACACATACTGTAGCAAATAAACGTAATAACATTTATGAAAAAATCGAAAAAAGAAGACAAACTCTTTTGGAAAAACTGCAAACAATATCAGGATTTAGCTTGAGAGTCTCCCACATTGTAACACTGTTGATGTCATGTTGTTTTAATATAGAATTACAAGCGTGAGTCAAAAATTATCCGCACTCCAGGTGCATTAAAACTTCTGTCTTATCAGCGCTTTCCGTTTAAGGCTTGTGTCTCCTAGTCAGTGCTGTGCAGGTGTGAATGTATTACATCACTTCATTTGTAACTGCAGTGTGAGCAAAAACAAATGCCCCACTTTTGATTTTCCCAAAAGAAGAGCAGTGTACAGTGATTCTATTTTCTGTAGTCTGGTGTATACCTGGTGCTGAATAAACAGAAGCATTTGAATTTCTCCAAGCAAAATCTGGACTGATATTCTAAAGAAGGTGAAATTTTCCTTTAAAAGAAAAATTACTACTGGTGACGAGACATGGATTCATCACTATGAGCATGAGAGTAAATGGCAGAGTAAGGAATGGATGCTTACAGTTTTCTGGGATTCTCAAGGGCCAGTATTGGTAATGTATTAAGAAAAAAAGGTTCAACCATCAACAATGCTTGTTGCTAGATACTTATTGAAGAGCTGAAGCCTAAATTTTGGATAACACAGATCAAAGGGCATGGTAATCTTGCATGACAATGGATGTCCACACACTTCTTTGCACAGACTGTCCAAATGATCTCGGTCCATCTGACTTTCACCTGTCTGCTAACCTGAAAGCAGGGGACAAAGATTCACTTGTGATGAAGACATGAAGATAGAGGCGCATTTGTAGCTCGCAGTTCATCCTACAAAATATTTTACAGAGAGAATACAAAAAACAAAGTGTATTAAAAAGCATTAAGATTATTTGGAAAATTATGTATATGTCTTTTTTGAAAGTTACTTAAAATAAATTCTTTAGCCAGAGAGCGTAATATTTTTGACTCACACTCGTATTTCGATTAATGCAATCAGACCAAAGTTTTTGACATAATGTTAGGATAATGTTGAACAAATGACCCCAACACAAAGATGCAAATATGACATCAAAACAGTGTTTATTTATATGAATTATTTTTATCCTCGTATTAAAATACAACTGTCATGCTCATCTAGCTGGTCCACCAGTGAAACATGTTGCTGAGGCTAGTGGTGAATGCACATGCATTGCTTGGTCAAATGATGCATGCCATAACATAACTCCTCCAAGTCAAAAATACTAGACTACTGCAATTTACCACAACATTACATTGGATTGTGCAAACACCTTAAGAAACCTTTATTTGTCGCACAGCCATTATAGCGCAGTGAAATTGTTTTCTCAACTTCGCACAGGGTCAGCCATGATACTGGACATGATGCTGAAGCAGAAAGGGTTAAGAGCTTCGTTTGAGGACCCAACAGGGCCGCCTTGCTAGAACTCGTGCTTGAACCCTAACCTTCTGATTAGTAACCAGTGTCATGCTGGTCTTCCATCAGTTATACCGGTTCACCAGCTAAACCAGCACTAGACCACCAGCAAGACCAATGTTGCTGGTATGGTTTCATCAGTGTAGATATGCTGGTCTTCTATCACTTATGCTGGTTCACCAGCTAAACCAGCATCAGACCAGCACTAACCAGTATTAACCAGCACAGACCAGTATATAAATCATCTTGGTCTATGCTGGATTTTTTTTATAGCAGGGAGTGTTGATAGAGTAATCCATCCATCCATTAAATCTGTCAAGGAACCCCTGTAGGGCTTGTTGGGGCCAATGGTGACCATTGTACTTACAGTATTCCCAATTTTCGACCATGGTGGGATCTCTGGTCAACATTCACAGGAGTATTCACACTACGAACAATTTCGGAAAAAAAGGTCTCCTAATCTGCATGCCTTAGGAAACCTGATAAGCTGGAGGAAACCCACCAAGCACAGGGAGAAGCTCCATACACATAGAACTTGAGGTGGAAATCGATCTTGGAGGTGAAAGGCAACAGTGCTAACCACTAAGCCACATGCCGGCATTAACAGTTATGTAGATATGTAAATTGTATAGAAAAACAAGAGTAGTTTTAACTCAGATCAGAAGTCCCAGTTTGACTTGAACGCTCCTTGTCAATATAGCACTTAACCAATAAGAAAAATAGAAATTTTTAAAGCTAATTTAAAAAATAAGAATAAGAAATTAGCACTGTATCTGGCTGTGGAATATTACCACAAAACCTTGCTAACAATAGCAGTGAGCATGCTAAGCTTACTATATATTTTATTTGCGCAATGTAAAGAAAAAAATGTTTTTTTTTTAAATTATTTTTTATGATTCACATAAATCTTAATACACAACCACATGATATAATACTTTGAACTTTTTTTGCTTGATCACAAAAATATGCTAATCATAGAAGTGGCCAACATAGCTAGCTAATAAATCCTGATGATTTGTTTACTCTGGGGGAAAAGTATATAAAAAATACAACAAAACTGTTAAATTGTCAAAATTTACCACAGATGTTTTTCCGATATCACTACTACACACAAATTTGACTTCCATTGGTCCTGGAGACATTTAGATAAAAGAAAACAGACACTTACTTTCATTTAGCAAATGTAGTTGCTCTAGTTAGCTAACTAATGTTAGGTAGCGGTAGACATAGTAATTAAAGTAAATTTCACTGTTTAATGTTTAAATTTAACACACACATTATATAAGAACTCTATAAATAAAACTTTTAAAAAAAATGTCTTAAAGTGGATTTTAAATATACACAATAAGAGTGAATGTGAGTGTTTATACTGGACTGTTAAACCTAATGAATCAAATTAAAACTCACATAGGTGCAATTTACCAAAACATCCTTATTTAAAATACTTGTCTCATCCATTCATCATCTGTACCGCTTTATCTGGTACACAGGGTCATGGAGCCCAGGACACTTAGGGTACGAGGTGGGGTACAGGGTGCCAATCCATTGCAGGGTACACACACATACAGTCATTCAAGATCTACAGGCAATTTGGGGGCTCAATTTAGCCTAATCTGACTTTGGGAGGAAACCCACCAAACACAGGGAGAACATGCAAACTCGTGCACACAGACTGAGGCGGGAACCGAACCTGCACCATGGAGGTGCATTATTTTACTGTTGGTTAAACACACAGCTGACAATGTAATTTGTGCTACCGCTACAATCACACACAATCTGTGGAAAGTGAAATATATATTTTTAAATACACGTGTGTTTCTATAAATCCTATAAATACATTACATAAAAAACAAAAACAAAAGATTAATTGTATTCATGTGAAGCTTTAGTCAAGTTAAATGTTTATATGATGATTATATTATTCTTTGTTTGCGCGTGTGTGTGTGTGTGAGAGTGTGTGTAGGGCCATAAGGCTGGAGCTCTGGAGTACGGTATGTGTGTGTGTGGCAGCGCTTCCTGCTGCTGTGCGGGCTGTGCTTTCGTTGGTATGCACAGATCCGGATGGTCCTATACGCTACACAAGTCGCATAGGGCCCTGCAAATTATGATGAGAAGATGAAAGAGAAAAATACAATGAGACTGAACTGTGAGAACAGATCAGCTTGTGTTCTCTCCTCTCCAAGTTTGATGTTAGGGAATTAGAATAAGGTTAAGTTGATGTGCAGGCTCACAGTGCATCTCTCCCTAGTCTGTCTCTGTACTTTGCTTTCGTTCCCGGGTGGTCATGTGTTTACCAGTGTATGCACGAAATGAAACTTTCCATCAGAAACCTCTATTGGGAACAATCCAGACAATCAATAAACCTTTTTTGCACATGACGTCACAACATCTGGCTGCCCTGGTCCCTCCCACTTCTGGAAAACAAAAGGGAAGTTACTTACTGGACTACACTACCAAAACCCACATGGAAGCATTTTGAGCAAGAAAACAGATTTGATAACGTTATGTCATCTTAAACAACACTTTGTCTCCATAGTAATTGCTTCTAAGTCGTTCTGAATTGCCTCTGAAAAGTAAATTCCCAAGTGTTGATTTAACACTTTCAGAGTTTATTTGAGTCCAATTGGACTTATATAAACACAGCTGGGAGTTAGGTCTTAATTCTCCACTGGGGGATTTGCTATGTGAACCGTCTGTGTTGTGATTCAAACTACTGTACAACTCGCAAGCTGTGCTGTGTTTCAAGCTACAACTAGCTTCTAACATAAGGCTGAATCCCAAATCCCTCTCTAACCCCAGAACAAGGGCACTACTTGGAGTGTGAAACAAGGGATTCTACATCCAACATAGCACACCAGCTTTTCATTTTACTCTATTCGGGATTCAACTCCAGAGCAGATCATTTAATCAGAAAGCCTGAAACGTCAGTATTATTTCCCTGCACTTAATTTTTAGAAGCGTAAAGCACAACATATTTCATAGCATTGTCACAACTCTGGACTAAAGCCACAGATCGAATCACTTTGCTACATGTACTAGTTCTGGGCTCTGACACTGCCACTCAGCGAAACCCAAGAACAGAGTATGAGACAGAAAATCTATTTAAGGCTTTCTATGTAAAGTCTGATGATAAAAAAGGCTGAGGCTCTGGAAGAAAGCAAACCACACCCAGATAAAATGAACTGCCATCACATCTCCTAACATGACAAATAGCTTTAAAAAAAAGCTTAAATGAAACTAAATGCCAGAAGCAAGATTAAAAAAGGGCTGAGTTTGACCTAAATAACCACATAGATAACGTAATGTGGTAAAATAAAAATTTCAAATCGGATAAATGCTACACACAATGTATGCATAAATGTTTCTACGACTATTTGAAGAAGGGTTTCGCTGCAAGAATGAATTGCACTAGTAAGGACAATTAATTAAAAAACAGAGTATTCAAATAGAGAAATAAAATAGGATATAAGAGAAAATTATATAAATACATAAAAGTTTCAGCTCTGTTTTTAAAAACAGGAAGTATGCAGATGAAAATGACAAAGCTGCTACTTTATAATTAACTCGAGTATTAAAAAGTCGAAACCTGGTGAAATGAAGTGAAAATTCATTCATGTGTGAAAGTAAACTTATGTTATTTATATAAAGCTGCTAGAAGATGAAGATGATTTTCATTGCATGCGCTACGTTTTAATAGTTTATACCCCTGATGTAAACTGAAGAGAGAGAGAGAGAGAGAATCAACCTTATTAACAAAACATCTTCACATTTCTGATGTGTATTTCCAAGTCTGTCTGTCTGTCTATCTATCTATCTATCTATCTATCTATCTATCTATCTATCCATTCATCTCTCAAAGTGTCTGTCTGTTCATCTATTTATCGATACATCTATTCATGATCTATACCACTTATCCTGAGTAGGATCCTATTCCAGGGAACTTGGGGCACACTGCTTGGTGTACAGCATGGATGAGGTGTCAATTCATAACAGGGCACAAGCACACACACTCATGCACTGTGGGCGATTTGGAAATGCCAATCAATTTCCTGTAAATTGCTTTGGACTGTGGGAGGAAACCCAACAGGGACCCTGGAGGATGACCAAAACACAATATTGGTGCTGGTTTAATTTTTTATGAAAAAAATGTTTTTTATTTTTACAGAAAATGTGTGTGGCTAAAAAAGCTAGTTCCAAAGTTAATGTTACATGGAAGGGACCAATCTTGCTTCCCTAAAAATTTCAAGTTGCTAACTTTAGCCGTTTTGGAGAGATAATTTTATGTGGCCCTAAAAATGGCCATTTCTCAGCGTTATACTGACTAACTGTCTCACTTCAAACAATAATCATTTAAAATACAAATAATTCATATTTCTTATTCAGTATTGATACTACAATTGATGTAAACCTCGAAACATACATGTAAGACCTGTTAAAATTGTTGCTTAAATTGTTTTTTGGTATAAAGCAAAAAATCTGTAGTGTCCGTAACCATGTTAAACTCATGTTGCAATATCTAACAATTTAGCATTTTAGAATAATACATCTAAATCTAAATTGGCCAAGTTTCATCTGAATGGCAGTTAAGATTATTGAAAGGTTTGAATTAAAAAAGGTTACGGACACTACATACAATTGCTTAAAATTGAATTTAACAAATGTGTTTCTTTTTATCTGATAAAAATATACATGTGTAGCATATTTACAAAGAAAAATGAAGCATGGCTTGGAAGATAAGAACCATTAAGCATTAATTCACTTTTTTCAACCCATAGGTGAGACAATTTTTACGACATATACCATGTTTTGGCTGAGTACGAAGCACTTAGACACATCCATCCATCCATCCATCCATCCTGTTCTATATTTGCCCCACTATATCCGTCTATCTGAGAGTGAGTACAGAGTTTGAGTTCAATAGGACGAGGTCATGCCCCAGCTGTCTGTGTGTGTTTGAGATAAAACAAGGAACAACTGAATCTGATAAGAAATAGCTATATATTTTCTTTTACATGCATAAGAATTTCAGCTGAATTTAGAGCACACACTTGGCCAACAAGGAGGTGAGAAGTCTGTGTGCGAGAAGGAAACAGCACTGAGAGGCACGAGGGGAAAAAGCTGCATCTGGCCACTAATGAGGCGCTCTGAGGCAGCGGCGTTCTCATCAGCCGTGTTTGTTTTCTCAGGCCGCTCTGGGTCGGCTCGCCGATTGTTTTCCTTGCTAAGGCTCTGCCGTCGTTCTCAGGATCTGAGCCCTTTATTTATCGACTGACCGGGTCTGGCCTGCTTTTTTTCCCCTCCATGGTATGAGAGGCTAAATATAAGCATGGCCTCCCCCTTGGTCAGCGCGGATGACAGCGAGGCCTGAGAGACAGACTGGGTGTTTTCCATCTCTTAAAGCCTTCCAGAGGGTGCAAAGCAGACAGGATGTAGAATCGATGTCCCTCCATGTGCAGTATTTTGTGCGTACGGGTGGTGTGCATGCTCTGGTAATTCAACATATTTTCGGGAAGCACTTATTACTTTGCAAATGTTGATCCCCAAAAATTCGTCTTATGTTACAAAGGAAATGTTAATGACAGATTATTAGTTGAGCTGATTTTTTATTCGTTGTTCATCCTCCATGTAATGATTTGAAAGAGGTTCCACCCAGCATTTGTCTAATGATAACATGCAGTGATGTCATGAGAAAAAGTGCTTTTATCAATTTAGATAAGATGTTATTATCTTAAAGAGCATATTTGTTGAAAACTGGAGGGTGGGTCACAGCACGTACACACTGTCAACAAAAGATCCGAGAATGAAACCCATCTTGATTCAGATCCAGCCTGCTTTAATGTCTATTTTTAGTTAGACAGTTTCTCCCTGGGCGGCATGGCGGTGCAGCATTGCAGCCTCACTGTTCCCAGGTTGGAGCTTGTGTTCGGGGTTCTCTCCGTCTGTTGTCCTTCTGCCAATCTTGTTTTATTATAAGGTTCTGAAACCATGCTTATTTATTGGCAAAGTGTTTGAACGTGTGTTTCGCTTATGCACGTGTGTACACGGACTCCTTTGAGGTAGTGTCTTTTTCTTGTTCTGCAATTCAGGATGTGTTCCATCCTGTTTCTTTTCTGCACAAATTGTACACTTAAATTATCCCACACTCACCTTAGAAGATTGTTTGTTTCAGGAGTAGACAGCACAATAAATCCATATTGACATCTTAACATAACAAATGAATCACCTCTACAGTAATCTGCATTGCTGCATTTCCACGCCTCCTTCCCGAGTCTGATGCTTATGTGACATTGAACAAGAAGTTTGGATTTTTTTCCAGCGCTGCCTCAACTTTTTAATTATTTAAAAAAAAAAAGTAATGTCTAAAAATTGCAGAAAATGTGCAAGTAATCAATGGTGCATTTTATTCCTGTAAAGCCTTAACATCTGTAACTCAAATCTGTCACTCTGTAAACCGTTATATCATCCAAGGTCATTTATTTAAAAGAACAGCAACATGTTGTAATTCCTGCTGCTGTAACTCCAATGATCCTGAAACCATGTTGTGTTTGTGATCTCCTTCATTAAAGTTCTTAACATTTTTGTCTGCTCTTCATGCTTGCTGCCCACATGCATAATGCGCAGCCTGCTTAAGGCTGAATGTTGCCATTTAAAACTCGAAGTCAACCTGAAGCAGAAGCAAACACACTTTTTGCTTTGTTTTGCCACGGCTAGATTCTGAGCATCACATTTTTTTCAGGAATTAACATTGTAGTAGTGGAATTCTGTCTTTCCCAGGCTTTTCAGGCTGTGCCAGTTTCGGTGGCGGCCAAGAGAGCAGACAGAGAGAGTGCCCTCTCACATCACCTCTAACTCTGTCCTGTGCTGAAATCAATCACTGGAGCAGTCCAGGAAAGCACAAGGCAGTGATGAGAGAGAGAGAGAGAGAGAGAGAGAGAGAAAGAGAGAGAGAGAGAGAGAGAGAGAGAGTTATGCAACTCGAGTGGGTGGCGTTGGGCCGACGGCAGGCAGACAGTGGCACTCTGTGTGTATGCGTGTGTGTGAGTGTGTGTGGCTGGGAAAGAGGCGTTCGGGAGCCGTGGGAGCGGCAGCAGGGAGGGCAGGGCTCCTGGAGCGATCCTTTATCTATGAAACACAGGGGAGAAGTGGCTCAGCACTCAGGGGGAAGGGGAACGAGAGGTAGCGTTACAGCTGAGAGAAAACTTGCTGGGCTCTGACATGGTTTACACTCAGATCAAAATCCAAAAGAGAACATGGGTTTTTTGCCTTTTAATGCCTTCAACATTTGCATTTAGAAAAAAGTAAAGACGGCAAGTTTAAGTATATTTACTTTATATATCTAAATACCCTATCTACCAAAATAATAATAATAATAATAAAGTTTCCTTTTGGGAAATACTTTATCTATCTATCTATCTATCTATCTATCTATCTATCTATCTATCTATCTATAAAAAGTAAAAGTGTTAGTGTTTGTGAATTTCTGTAAAATAAAAGGAAAAAAGAATTATTGGAAAATAATCTATTTTACTATCCAATCCGTTCACAACTTGGCACAGGTTCTATGCCATATGCCCTTCCTGACGCACACCTCCCATTTGTTTAATCCAGGCTTGGGACCCCCACTACATCCTGTGGCTGGGGTTTGGGCATTGGGTGGGAATTAAACCCAGGCCTTCTGCATGGCCGGCAAGACCTACCACTATGGCCTCAATGCCCTACCTACCTATGCCTGATTGATTTTTAATAATTAAAACCTTGTCCGTAGTTTTCATACTGTACATGATGTTGACATATCTTATTGTATAAAATTTTTTGGAAGGCTCTCTATTGAGCTATATAAATTCTAAACTGCCTGATCATATCAGGTATGGCTTCTGCTTGGTTGGAATAAAAGCCTGCATCCACACTGGCCCTTTCTTAATCTAGTTATCTACTCCTGTTCTAAATGGTAAGATCTATCCTAAAAATCCAGAAAAACTGAACAGTTTAAATGATCTAGAAAGGCCAAAAAAATCTTGATGTTCTAAATTTGTTATGCTGATCTAAAATTTGGGCTTGGGAAGTGTCTAGGGTCATGGCTGTAACATTTAGCGGTAATGCTGGAACTTTTACGACAAAAAGCTTTGTGGTTTCTCAATAGCATGACAGATATGAAATGAAGAGAAGTAAAAAAATGCTGGTGAAGTGATAATTGTTTATAACCGATATGAAAAGGACAAACAGGAACGAACTAATTTTGCAGAAAATCTATAATTCATTAATTCATGAATTGAACCATTTTTTTTTATGTGACAGTACCCCTCACTTCCAAACGTGCATCAATAATCAATTTTATGGCCGCCTCCAGCTTCACATCCGTTCTCACAGGACTGAGCGTCATGTCGGCCGCCTCTCACAGCTCTAAATCAAAGCTCAGGAGCCATGAATGACAATGTCCCTTTCTTCCCTCACTACTCGCCTAAAGAAGAAAGGCGTGTATCACCCCTCCACCCACTCCCTCGACCCGTCCCTGCCCCTGAACTGTGTTTACAGCCGAGACGAGGTCGCTCACTTCAAGGTAGTGCTTGTGTTTCTCCTGCCCTTGTTCTCACCTCTCTCTATTCACACGGCCTGCAGTGACAAGGCCCTCCTCTGTGCGCCCACAAGCCAGCGCCGCCGACGCTATTCGTTAGCCGTAACTACCACGTCGCTGTCCTCTCAAACAAAGCGAGAGCTCCAGAGCCGGAGTGAAAAAAGCCTTGTGACGCCCAGAGAGGGCAGCTGGGAGGATTCCAGGTCTGAAGATCTGTTACCTGCTGCCATGGTGATGCCCTAAAAAGAGAGACGCATGCCTTCCAGGAAGCCTTGCTGGCTGAAAGTCTTACTTTCTGTTGAAGAGAATCATTCGGAGAAATTAAAGCCGAGCTAAGATCGGGTCAGGGCCTAACAAAGTGGAAAAGTTTGGATTATGGGGACTGATGTTGCATGACTAGAAGACATAGCTTTTTTTATGTTAACCTAGTTGCATTAGTGTGCACACACCTTTATAATGAATGGATGTTATTTTTGCTTAGAATTGGCAAATCAGAATCACAGCCAAACTTAAGTACAAAAGTAAAACTGGCTGCTGAAGCATTGCATCTCGCAGTTGAAAAGAATCAATGAGTAGAAGTGTAGAAAAGAGCTGCAAAGCCATCATGAACAAGTTGATAAACATGGTACCACAGTGGCATTACCAAGAACAGCTTGAACCCTCCAAATCTGACAAAAGAAGATTAATTACCCAGCGAGTCTTCCAAGAGAATTACTGCGACATTAAAGAAGCTGTAAAGTAACATTCACTCCTTGCATGTGAAAAACTCTTGTATTCTGTATACAGTATGTCTGGGATGGATAGAGAGAAGCCCTTTCTCGCACAACAAAGCGGTGCAGCCTAATTTTGCCAACCCCATGCAGAAAATGTGTTATGATCTGAACATTTGAGCATAACTGAACAACAAAACCATTTTAAAGCATGGTGTTACCGGGGAGCACAGTGATAAAGTAAATGTTATTCATTACTGTAAAATATAATACTTAATACTTTACTACTGTATATTATGCAACATCTGGCATTACTTCTTAATTCTAAGTGGGGAAAAAATCATCCAAACTGAAGCACAGCAAGCACACCAATTAGGGACCAGCGTGCCGTTTATGGTGGAGAATTTGCAATCTAATTCTATTAGATGCATTTATCTATTGAACACAGAACGTTACTACAATATTGAGCACTTGGAAAAATTTACAAAGAAAGTCCTGCTTTTAACTCACCACTTCAACACGCAAAGCCGATTTAGAGGAATTTCTTTCTCAAGAGCTCTTGCCACTCTTGAAGGAGTCGTTTATTTCCAGATGCCTCCTTTGCCTGCCTCATGCCCAGATGATTTCTTCTTATTAAGAGTTCTCTAAAATACAGGATCACCTCTGGATGAGCCCATTTTTGTGCAAACGGTCATTTCGATTAATGCGCAATCCGATCCAAGCTGGCATCAAAGAAATCTTTAATTGTGTATAAGTTTTAAATAAATCTTCACCATGATTATGTATGTTACAGTATGTGCATGACGGGTTAGTTTGCTACAGTAAGTAGATGTTAAGTCTTGAGCAGCAAAGCATTACTAAACTGCAATCATATCAAAATGTCAACAGGCTGGAGCTTGTATCACTTAGAGTTTTATCTTTTTTTTTAGCTACTGTAGTTAGCATTTTCACCTTAGTTTGTGGTGTTTAAAGATTATTATATGAACGCTCTCATATCAAGAAAGGGGTAAATATATTGTAAGTAAACAAATAGTGGTTAGCATTATTAGCATCTTTCATTACTTGGGTAGCTTTGCTAGCTAGTTGCTACTATTGCCGCTCAAGTAGTTTACGCGATTAAGCATACTGTACAGTAAGCATACAGAATACAGCAAGGTTAAAGGAGTCTCAAAATGTTATAATTATTAGCTTGTTATAATATAAATGACATTGTTATTGATGTAAAACACAAACCAAACATGTAAGAGTTCACAACTGTTTTTGTTCAGCATGCTAACTAGTTAGCAGTATAGAAAAGGCTTGGAAAAGGAGCCAGAAGTATCTGCAGCCCAGAACCCAAGTGGGAAGGATCGTTTCCCAGGCAACCATCAATCACTTTGGTGAAGTAACCATTCTGACCTTTCATAATGACCTGCCAGTCGTCCCTGTAAACTGGGACTGCTTGGACTGGTGGTTTGTATTGTTCCTGTCCTTCTCATGTGGAGTGTAGCTGAATTGTAACTTGATGTGAGAGACAGGATAAACATGTATGTTTAGATTAGAAAATCAATGCACTTTTGTTTGATCATCATCTGAAAAGTAATGACTGTGTTTAAAATGTAAGTAATAAAAGTAAAAGTTTCTCATCTGAAAATGTAGTGAGTAGAAGTAAAAAGTATTAAAACACTTAAGTAAAGTACAGATTCTTAAAAAAACTACTTGCATAAAGTAACAGGGTAGTTGTCCCTTGTTACCTGCCACCTCTGGTAGAGCTGTACAATTATCACTTACTCACTCACCCATCTTTTATACTGCTTTATTCTGTATTCAGGGTGACGGGTATCTGGAGCCTATCCCAGAAGGCTTAGGGCACGAGGCGGGGTACACTCTGGACAGGGTGCCAATCCATTGCAAGGCACACACACACACTCATTAACACACTGCAGGCAATTTGGGAACGCCAATTAACTTAACCTGCATATCTTTGGAAACCGGAGTACCCGGAGGAAACCCACCAAGCACGGGAAGTACATGCATACTCCATGCACACAGAGACCGGAATCAAGCCAGAAATCGAACCCGGACCCTGGAGGTGCAAGGCGACAGTGCTAACCACTACACCACCGTGCAACCTCTGTACAATTATGTTAAGTTTAAAATAAAACTCAAATCCTTTTATTTCACACCCACTCAGATCTCCCTAATGGAAATTGTTTACCTGGATGTTGAGTGCTCATGATGATGCTCATTGGCATCAGTGTTAGATTAATTTAATGACCTTACTGTATATTTACAGGTCTGTATACCCAGCGTGACATTAGAGCCTTCCCACCTAAAATGAGTAGATTAAGCAAGAGGCTTATTACAAAGATAATAATTTAATAATATTTATGTTCTCTAGTGATGTTAAGAACATCGGGTGATGGGTTTTATCACTTCTGTAGAACACCCAACACCCAACACACCCAACTGGGGCAGTGGTGGCTCAGAGGGGTAAGGCACTGAGCTACTGATTGGTTCGAGCCTCAGCTTCACCAGATTGCCAGTGTGGGCCCTTGGGCAAGGCTCTTAACTCCATCTGCTCCAGGGGCCCATTATCATGGCTGACCCTGCGCTATATCATGGCTGACCCCAGTTATGCTAGGATATGTAAAGAAAAAATCTCACTCTGCATAGGGTTAAGGGCCTTCAGTGGCAACCTGATGCTATCAGGACTGACCCACTAGTCAGCAACTCAGAGCCTCAGCTGCCTGTGTAATAAATACAGTAATAAAATGCAGTACTTTTAGTTGGTACTTTTTTTTTTAGGTAAAAAAATATATTTTATTGCATTACTTAACAAACCTTATTGTGTTGTACTATTATATAGTTATCACACATTGCACTAGTATGTTTAAATTGAACCTAAAAGTTTTTCTTTTTTGAAAAAAAAGTTTTTCTTTGCATTGGCCATCCCACTGATTCAAATTCTCATTGGATTTAGGCATAACAGGTCTAGGCTTGTTTGATGGATGATACAAAAACAGTTGCACATTTTTCTCATGTAGTAAGTACAAATGAAATTTGATGGTGGAAGCTAAAAACAACAGGAACATGGAGCGGCCAGTGGTGGCTCAACGGATTAGGCTCTGGGCTACTAATCAGAAGGTCAAAGGTTCAACCTGCTACTAAGTTATTTAACTTGATCTTCTTCGGAGATCATGGCTGACCCTGCTTCCTAAAAAAAAAACAGGAAACACAGTACCAGATAAAAGTTGGGACACATATTTGGATATATTTTCCACATTCTAGAACAATACAGAACTTTTTTTGTGTGTGTGTAGAAGTGAAAGTTTCTATTCTTTTTTTTAACCTTGTTGATTCCCAGAACAAATTAAGTAATATTTTACATCCACTTTATGCCATGTTGTCTTCAAGTTGTTAGAAAGAACTTCAAAGATCTGCATCTATTTGATGAAAAAATAAATGATGATGATGATGATGATGAATATTTTCTCATTGCTAATTTTCTCATTAAATATCATTCAAATTAAACGGGGACGTACAAGTCAAGCAGGGACACGTGGTGAAATTTCTTACGATTGACATTTACAGAAGACTTCAAGCACTGTAGACTCCAACAGTAAAGCATTTACTAGAGAGCCAACTGAAGTCGTTCCTGTGAACATTTAGGAAAAGAAATGACAAATGTGTGAGTTGGAACTGTACAGTCCTGACCTTCTTCAAAGCCATTTCCAAATGTTTAAGCCACTAAAGGAGTTCCTTGGAGGCAAGCACTTCAGACGTTAAGCATGCAGTCTTAATCATGGCTCTGGCATACTTAGAAAACTTTCTACCTTAATGGTGTCCAAGCACTAGTGAAACACTGGGATAAGAGCATTAGTGGGGATTATATACAGTAGAAAAATAATGGGAGTTTTTACAGTTTTCCTATGTTCTGTTATTCTACACAATCAAAAGTCCTGTTTTGACTTGAACACCACATGTAGATTCTGTACAATTTCTAGGTCTAGTAAATTTTCCAATCATAGCAATTGTAGGATTTTAACATGTTAAAAATACTGACTTATTAAACTGTATTATTTAATGAATATTTAAAAAAATGCACTGTATTTATATTTGTATATACTGTATGTAAAGTCAGGACTGTATGGGAGAAGTGGCAATAACTCCTAACTGAGTTCCTGTGATGTGTAAGGGGACTTGGTGAATGATGGAGCGAACAGGTTCCACAGATAATGTAGTAAGTAGAAGAAAAACCTATTAAAACACTAAAGTGTAAAGTACAGATACTTGAAAAAAAATACTTGTACCACCACCAGTATGGTTAAGGTGCTGGACTACAGACCGAAAGGTCATGGGTTCAAACCCTAGCACGACCAAGCTGCCACTGTTTCGTTTATTCCTACAAGTAGACATCTTGTGAATTAGCTAATGTATCGAAATAAGAACTGGAAAAAATTTCAACAATATTAGTCTATATCTTTCTCCTCCTAAACACACTTTCTGCAAACACAGCCCTATCATCCAGCATTGTCTTTATCAAAGCTCCCGTGCAACCATGCTGCACATTCTACAGTACACACGAGATCTACCCCTCTGTGGCTCTGGGGTCACTTTTATCCTGGTGAAATATTCTGCAGGATCTGCAGGGATGCTTGTTTGTTTTGCCAATTTTCTAGGATTATAAAAAGGCTTCCTATGATGCAACTAATGTGCTTTTGACTGGTGAGGTGGTAGGTTTAGTTTTTACAGTTTTTATATGTTCCGTTATTGTCCGCAATCAAAAGTCCTGTTTTGACTTGAACGCCACTCAAAGATTTTGTACAATTTATAGGTAAAACTTGATGAAACATCATGTCAGGTGGGAAGCAACTGTAGGATTTTAACATGTTGGAAAACTGGCTTTAATACTGAATTATTAAACTGTATTGTTTATTGCACTGTATTTCTATGTATTTGTACTGTATATTTTGCAGTGATTTTAACTTTTGTTTTACGTTGGAATGTATATCACTTGGTCCTGTCTCAGACAAAAGGTGCAGCGTTAAGAACATGAGAACATGATGAGGATTTCAAATGGTTGCATTGTGCATTTAAATAATGCACGCTGGTCATCGATAGATTAAAACAACCCATAAAAACGTCTGTCAAAAGGTTGTAGGATTCAGAGCAGCTTCCCAGAATACGACAAAACGTGACAAATAACACGCTAATGCTAGTTTTATGCCGGAATGCTGCCAGAGATATTTACTTTATCTCAATAGCCTGTTCTAACCGCATATAGCCGAGTGGTGAGTGCAAGCCGTCGACGGACATCAGTGCGCTCTCTCCTGACACACAAACACACACACACACACACTGCAAGCCCTGTGTCATTCTCACGAGAAACTGTGCTGCGTTACGTTTCGCCAAGGGAGCAGCTCATGACTTCCACCGAGCACCAAAATCCCCTTGAAGAGTTCCCAGAATGATTTTAGGCCAGGCTGCTAATTTTAGGGTCCTGCTGGTTAACCGAGGTCAAAGGTCGGGCTAACATTTCAAATGTAACACGGTTAAAAATAGCAGGCAGGACAATTCTGAGAGAGAGAGAGAGAGAAAGAGAGAGAGAGATGAGCGGTCAGCAGGATGGCGGGGCTATTTTCTGCAGCCGCGGGAGGAAGATGAGGACGTGTTTCCTGTAAATAAAAAGAGATGTGTAGCTATCATTGTTTTGCCAACAAAAGCCGTGTGGATGCTTGTGCTTCTTTGTCAGCTGTTTTTCTTTCTACAACATTACCCCTGGAGACATAACTGGAACCATGGAGAAGAATCATAAGCATAGTGTCTACATTATAAACATATACTACAGAAATCAAGGCCGTGGCGTTAACCCTAATCACGCATCATCACCCACCACACATGCTCAGTTTCCATGCCACATCCTTCCTGTTGCATACCCAAGCAGAACTTACACAACTCCCAGGAAGAGTGTGTATTGTCTACACGCTCCAGGAAACGGCATCTTTCACAGGTGGTAGAGTATGACATCCACGTAATGAGGGTTTAAACGTGTGTGTCAACACTCTCTGTACTGTATTTAGCAGCCAGACTCTACTGGAAGGAAGATCCTCATATCCTGCATCACCGCATCGCCGTGACGTGACCACTGTCCTTCCTTGGCAGACAGTTATTTTGAGAATCTTTCTTTCCGTGAAGTTTGTTGTGAGTCTAAATGTGGATGATGGAAAAAAAACAACAACAAGAAAAACAAGAAGAAAAAAAAAAACACAGAACTGATTTTAGTTTTTATTGTCTAATACCTGAAAATACTTCACAGGGATGAAGTATGAAGTGAAGTGATTTGGCGCACTTTTTTGCAAATTATCAAGACCTAAGTACCTAAGATGGCGCGTTAGGAATTTATCATCGATCCTTGTTATATTTCTATTAAAAGGTAAAGGTAAACTCTTTAGAATTGTTAATCACATCAAAAAGTTTTCTAATAACCCAAGACATGTTGAGCTAAAATGGGACGGTGAGTAATGGTTAGACAAGACAGCAAACAACCCAATTTAATCCAGTATCAAGGGTGTTTCATGTTTGTATGAATTTTAAATTATTTAATTAATTAATTAGTCCAGAAATTAATTTATTAAATTAGTTATTTAGATATTTCTAAAAAAAAAAAAATCAATTTCCAAAACAAAGATATTTGTACATTGTTCAAAGGGAAATGTGGTACAGTATGTACTAAAAAAATGCAAAATTATTCCAGGAATCACTTTTAATAACCTATAAAAAGGAAAGCAGCATATATTATTATGTGAAATCTACTTGAAATAAAATTAAGGAAAATTGGGAGGAAAAAAACAGACAAGTAACTATTTGACATTTTCTAACAAAAACTTTATCCTGTGTACAGTGTCGCGGGGGGCCTGGACACTATCCCAGGAGACTTAGGACACGAGGTGGGGTTCACCCTGGTCCACAGGGCACCTACATACTGTATACACACACTCGTTCCCACACTATGGGCAATTTTGGAACGTCAACTATCCTAATCTGCATGGTTTCTCAACCCTGGTCCTGGAGGACCCCCTGCCCTGCATGTTTAGCAAATCAAATTCAAATTTTATTTGTCACATACACAAACATACACAGTACGAAATGTAGTGAAATGCATTAATGAAAAGATTGTGTTAGTTCTGCATAGTGGTGTGGTCGTGGTTGAGAGACCTTATCGCCTCCGGGAAGAAGCTCCTCCTCAGTCTCTCTGTGTTGGCCTTCAAGGAGCGGATTCGCTTCCCAGACCGCAACAGAGTAAACAGTCCATTATTGGGGTGGCTGAGGTCCTTCACGATCTTCCTGGCCTTGGTCAAGCACCGCTTGCTGTAGATCGAGTGCAGGTCAGGGAGTTTGATGCGGATGATGCGCTCAGCTGATCGCACCACCCTCTGTAGAGCTCGTCTGTCCTGCATGGTGCTGTTCCCGAACCAGGTCGTGATATTCCCCGTCAGGATGCTCTCTATGGTGCAGGAGTATAAATTCCTGAGCACCTTGGAGGGCAGTCTAAAGTCTCTCAAGCGTCTGAGGTGGTAGAGACGCTGCCGGGCCTTTTTTACCACTGTGTTGATGTGACAGGACCATGCCAGGTCCTGCGTAATGTGAACACCGAGGTATCTGAAGCTGTCCACTCTCTCCACTGGGCTCCTGTTGATGACGGGGGTCTGGTAGTTCCTCACCTGCTTTGTACTGAAGTCCACTATCAGCTCCTTTGTCTTACTGATGTTCAGGAGGAGATTGTTTCTCTGGCACCAGTTCTCCAGATTTCCAACCTCCTCCAGGTAGGCCGTCTCATCGTTGTTCGTGATCAGGCCCACCACAACAGTGTCGTCAGCAAACTTGATGATGGTGGTGGAGCTGGTAGTGGCCACGCAGTCGTGGGTGTACAGGGAGTACAGCAGGGGGCTCAGAACACAACCCTGGGGGGCTCCAGTGCTGAGAGTAAGGGAGGCTGAGACATGTCCGCCTCATCAAATTAACAGTGGTTCCTTGATTCAAATAGGAGTGACCACTGATCTATATTACGAGGAGCGTTCAGGTCCAAGTGGGACTTATGATTGTGCAGAATGACAACACAGTTATGAGAGTCAAAACTCTCTTATTTCTCTCTATATAATCCTCACCTACTCTAATGCACTTAGTCCAGTGTTTCACTAGTGCTTGCATACCATCAAGGTTGAAAGTTTTCTCAATATGCATGAGCCATGATTAGACTGTCTAAAACGCTGGCCTCCCAGGACCTCCTTTAATGGCCCAAACATGTGAAAATGATGTGCAAGGAGACTTGGAGAGTGATGGAGCGTACAGGTTCCACAGACTGTACAGTACCACCACCAGTATGGTTAAGGTGTTGGGTTCAAACCCTAGTAGCACCAAGCTGCCACTGTTTCAGCTATTCCTACATGGAGACCTCCTATGAATTAGCTTAAGAAACTAAATAAGAACTGGAACAAACTTTAAAAATATTAGTCCAAATCCTTCTTCTTCTAAACACACTTTCTGCAAACACAGCCCCATCATTAAGCATGCATTGTCTTCAACACAGCTCTCGTGCAGCCATGCTGTACATTCTACACACGAGACCCAGTCCTCTGTGGCTTTGGGGTCACTTTTATCCTTGTGAAATATTCTGCACACAGAATCTGCAGGGATGCTTGTTTGTTTTCTCTTTTTCCTAGGCTTACTGTATAAAAGGCTGCCTAGCATGTGGTCTATGATGCAATGAATGTGCTTTTGACTGGTGAAGTGGTAGGTTTAGGTAAATAAATATAAATATGATGAATATGATGAATATGAAGGTGGTTATATGATACTGATATATGACCTGGCAGGATTGCACATGCATTTATCTATTTGAATACCTGTAAAAATGAAGCAATATTTTTATTACTATAAAATACAAATAGAATTTACACAAAATGTCCTTAATTCATGTTATAACTTCCCCTTCACATTTCCTTTCAATTTCCTCGACACCCTTACCATAACTCTATATGTTTTTCATATTTCTTTGAAACATCTTACAAAAGAAAGAAAGCTATGTAAAGTAAGTTTTTTGTTTGTTTTTTTAAACAAATATATTTTTTATTGTTTTTTGTCTACCAGGTGGGTGCTGACCAGCATGACGTCGTCAACTTGTTTTTTTTTTTTTTCAAAGCTGAGTAAACACATGGTACAAACTGCATTACAATTAATAAAAGTTGACAATTTATTTGATTGAATTTATTCTAGTGTTAAATGCAAACACTTATCTCTTATAGATAAACACAAAGAAGCACTTTGACAGCTTGTCAGTGAAATGAGCCATGGCCTTCAGTTCATTATTGAGTCACAGCATGCGGCTTAAGCACAATGTCAATCTACACTGTTGGAATGCTTTGTTAAAGCAATTACTGATCATCATGGAGATAATAAAGTTTCAACATTTCAGTGCTTTATTTCTTATTGTTATGAGCTTGTTTGTTTTTAATATTGTTACTACACAATGTTAAAGAAACATTTCTTCACACCGAACATGATTTCAACAGCTTGTAGTCGGCACCGCAAGGTCAGAATTCCGAATGGTTTTAATATTTTCCCACAGTCAATGAGAACAGGAAAATAAAAAGTGTCAAATTAAAATTTCAAGCACACATTTTTATCAGAAAAATTGTTTTGTGGCGGGTTTTTTTTTTGCACAAAACACATTTCCACACATATTTTATATTTCGCTTCGAGTTTATCTTCAGACGTAGAGCTTATTAACAAACACAAACAATACATTTGCTCTCAATTTTATTGAAATCATTAGTTTATTTTACATTTTAGATTTAGATTTTGGCCGGGGCGTTGATGGGAGATTTCTCGCCTGCCATGCAGAATTCCCAAACAATGCCCAAACCCCAGTCACTGGATGCAGTCTGGATAAAATATGAGGGTTGCGTCAGGAAGGGCATCCTTGGAAAACCTTGTGCCTAGTTATGCGCTGATCGGGTGGTTCACTTCGGTGACCCATAGATAGGAGCAGCCGAAAGATCAACAACAACATATTTCAATTTTGGTGGCTTAGTGGCTCAGTGGTTAGCATTGTCGCCTTGCACCTCAGGGGTCGGGGTTCGTGAAGAATCTTCTTCATTAGATGCATTAGTGTCGCCAAATTACCTGTAGTGTGTGTCCTGCGATGGATCGGCATGCACCATGCCTCGTACCCTAAGTCTCCTGGGATAGGTTCCAGGCCCCCTGCATACAGGATAAACCAGTAAAGACCCCTTTTGCAACTCAAAATCCAGGAAACCCTAATTATAACTATACCCCTAACCCTATGTATCAATTAGTGTTGGTCACCTACAGTACTTACTTGTCATACATAGGCAAGTAAATGCAAGCCATGACGGTTTAAAATATATATATATATATATATATATATATATATATATATATATATATATAATATTTATATTTTGACTGAGCCACAGAAATGGTAACAAAATGCTTATTTGTTGTTTAAACAGAAACGTTTTGGATGTTCCTACACCGCCATCTAGTGGTTCATTGAAATTAACAAACTGTTACGTAAGCGACCAGGTTCGTACTGCGCTTGCGCGTTCCTTTAGCGCATGCGCAGTCCCATACCGGCAGTTGCGTCGCAGGAACAGCATGGACACGATGCTCCAGTTCATGAAACTAGTTGGGCAATTAAAGGTAATGCAGTTATATTACAAGGAAACTTTAAGGTTTAGCAAAAACTTCGTTTTTAAATTATATTAATTTCACTATTGTTTACGTCTTTTACTGTACTGGTACTGTAACATGTGGTTAACATTGTGTTTATGACTGTGTAAAATGATTTAGTGTTTAAAGACTTTAAATATACCTGCAGTGTTTTGTTCCTGTTGTCTGTATACATCACAGAAATGGCTGCTGCAATAATAATAATAATAATAATAATAATAATGATGATGATGGGAAAACTACAACAACAACACACACACACTGACACACACACACACCTGATCCTCACAACAATCACTTCAAGGCCCTGTCTTGTTTTTGCAAATGACAAATTATTCATTTTCACATGTTCTCAAACTGATGCTGTAACTCTTATTCAAACCAAAAACACTTTACAGTATATTTGTATTTAACATATTTATACTGTCGCCTTGAACCCCAGACTGCCCTGTAAATAGGGTGTAAATGACAACCAGACATCGAGCTGGCAACCCGAAATCTTGAGTAACTCCTGTAGAAATGACGGTTATATCTCGAGGGTGGGGAGTCTTTATAATCATCCATCACCTTATGTGCCGGATGGCACGAAAAGTGCCCAAAAGACCAAAAAAAACCCCAACTTATTAATGCCTCAGCATACAGTACCAAGACATCTTGGACAATGCTATGCTTCCAACTCTGTGGCAACAGTTTAGCATGACTGTATCCCAGTGCAAGGACTAGCAAGGACTATAAACACATGGTTTGATGAGTTCGGTGTAAAAGAACTTGACCGGCCCGAACACAGAGCCCTGACCTCAATCCCATTGACACATCTTTGGCACGAACTGGAATGGAGATTGCGAGCCAGGCCTTCTCGTCCAACATAAGTGTCTGACCTCATAAATGATCTACAGAGCGAATAAGCATGAGTTCCTACAGAAACACTCCGAAATCTTGTGGACAGCCTTCCGAGAAGAAGGTGTATTTATACTGACAGATCATGTGACGCTTAGATTGCACACAGGTGGATTTCATTTCACTAGTTATGTGACTTCTCAAGGTAATTGTTCGCACAAGAGTGTGTGTGTATGTGATTATTTGTTTCTATTCTTAACATTTCACCCTTTGTTTCAGCGTGTTCCTAGGACAGGTTGGGTTTACCGAAACGTTATGCAACCTGAAAGTGTGTCTGATCACATGTACAGGATGGCGATGATGGCGCTGACTCTCCGAGACCCCAATGTAAACAGAGACAGGTAAGCGAGTGCACACTTACACTATACAGTAGTTAGGATAAATTAAGTACACTAAAGTCAACTCGCTAACGAGCTGAACGAATCATGACACAGGTCCGTACAGTACGTTTTTCTCTCTCTCCCATTCCAGATGCATGAAGCTGGCTTTAGTTCATGACCTGGCTGAGTGCATTGTGGGAGACATCGCTCCGGCCGACAACATCAGCAAAGCCGAGAAACACCAGAGAGAAAAGGTGCTTTCACTTTTTAAATTCTCATTCACTTTGATTGACATGATACTAAACCTTGGACGATATAATTTTTCAGGAGGCCATGGTCCGTATCACAGGCCTGCTGTCTGAAGATCTGCGTAAGGAGCTGTACCAGCTCTGGGAGGTCGGTTTTATACTGCAGTCTAGCAGAACACCAGTGAGACGTCTATACAGTTCTAAAGAGCTGATTCTTCTCCTTTATTGCAGTACAGGAGTACGAGGATCAGTCGAGTAATGAGGCCAGGGTTGTGAAGGAGCTGGACCAGCTGGAGATGATCCTACAGGCTCATGAGTATGAGGAGCTGGAGGGGAGCCCAGGCCGACTGCAGGAGTTCTTCACCTCCACTGAAGGTTGTATTACATTCTCTGGCTTAACTAAACATCTGCAGGCTAATCTGTTAGAATATATGATAAGTAAAGTATGTGTAAGTAGTGTATATATTTGAAATCTATCTAATCTCACTGGCCACTTCATTAGTTACACATTTGAACCGCCTTTGCCTTCAGAACTGTCTTAAGTTCTCCATAGAACAGATGCAACAAGGTGCTGGAAACATTCCTTAGAGGTTTAGGTTCATATTGCCATCAATACTGCATATTTGTCCGCTGCACATCCATGATGCGAATCTCCCGTTCCACCATGCTCAATGTCCAAAGTGTGCCAAGATAATATCCCTAACACCATTACACCAGCACCAGCAGGATGGATCCATTCCATCTTTTATATGTTGTTTACTCCAAATTCTGACCCCAGTGTTTCCTAATCTTCTGTTTAATTTTGATGAGCCTCTGCGAACTGTAGCCTCAGTTTCCTGTTTTAAGCTGACAGGAGCGGCAGCCGGTGTGAACATTTCTTTTGCTGTAGCCCATCTGCTTCAAGTTACGTTCAGAGTTATGATACGTGTTCAGAGATGCCCTTCAGTACACCTCAATTATTTGAACCAGTCCGGCCATTCTCTTCTGACCTCCGGCATCAACAGGGCATTGATCTGCCGCTTACTGGATATTTTTTCCCTTCTGATTATTCTCTGTAAAATCTAGAAATTATTGTGTGAAAATCCCATGCACAAAAAAAATAGTCCTGCCTGCACCAATGCCCCTGCCACTTCGGTCTGAACGTCTGCAGAGCATCTTTTCCATGCCTCAATACATTAACTGCTCGATAATGCAAATATCAATCAAACAGGTGTACCTAATGAAGTGGCTGGTGTGTTTTATCAAATGCAATACCATCTAATATTGTAGATTATAATAAACTTTGGTCCTTTACTATCCAATATATCAGATATATACTGCAAGATGTTTTTTCTTCTTCTGTCTTGGTCAGTATCACGGAATTAACTTGATTCACATTGTTGATTTTATCATATAGACAGCTGTTGTTCCATTAGTTATCGTTCACGTTATGGTCTTATTATGATATGAAAATTTCATTTTCTTGATTGAAACAAACATCTCCTGGAGTGACCAGTCCCGATGTAACGCGAGCACTGTTTTCTGTTTTCCGCAGGTCGTTTTCATCACCCAGAAGTCCTAGCACTGGTAAAGAGCATAAACGAGGAAAGAGCACGTCACATGACCAAAGCAGAAGAGACTGGATCTGAAAAATCAGCAAAACAGAACTGCCACACGACATCACCAGGCTCCTCCTGACCTTTGATGTGACAGTTGCACATCATCATGTATTCTACAGAAATAGTTCAGTTTGCATCTTAGCAAAGCATATTTTGTACACTCTGCATGTACAGTATGTGTCCATTAACTACAAATGATGGAGTTACACTCCTAGACACTCATAGCAGTATTGAATAGTGTCTGGTTTGTCATGACACATTACAGTAACGTCTGTAATGTAAACTCCCTTCGGCTTTAACGATGATTGTACAACCCTGTGTGTAAATTATGTCCACAAACCCTGAAAAGTTTAGTAAGTTATAGTGGAAGTTATAATCTGGATGATTGCTGAGAATCAATGGCTGTGATTCTTACACCACTGAGGACCTTACCGTATAGTTTTTGTAACTCATAATTACTTAGTTTATTGCATTAAGATGTTGAGGTAGAATAATACCTCGCACTAGCGTATTGTTGTCTGTATTGCCTTGCTTTTAAACATAAAAATGTTTCACGGTATAAAGTTCTGCTTTGCATTTGCTAACAAACAGACGGATTATACACGTCAACAATTACAAGGAACTTGTAATTCCGCAGAATAACAATAAAATTTTTCCCTTTGTTTTCTCATACACAATGTACAAAATCAGATTTGAAATGCTGGCCCACAGGAGCTTCTTTAGTGGAAATGGTTTGGAGCGAGGTCAGGCCTGTATGGGGGATGTGGAAATAACTCCCAGCTAAGCTCGTGTAAGTGGTGTGATGGGCAGGACGCAGTCGTGTATTGTTCTGTAAAAACAGAACGCCTTCGGTGATCAAACCAGGCTCTAGAACCTGATGATGGTATTCACTGTCCATGTTGATGCCATACTTGTAAATAATAAAAAAAAAAATGTATCTTGAAGTCAGTGCAGATTAGCCATCCTCTGTGCCAGTCAAAGGTACGAAGCGCTGTTCGTACCCTGCGAGCATCTTATGAGGTACCTCATGATCCAACAAGACCCAGTTTGACCTAAATGTCCCTTCTATGTACAAAATATTTAGTCCTAAAAAAGTGTGATCAGATCAAGAGCTTTAGTTACTGAAAAATAAAAGTGACTCTCAGTACGCATATAAGAATACTTTATTTTATTTTATGCACCGATGGATCGGTCAACTTATCACATATGAAAAGATAAAACGTCTTTTCCAAGCATGAGACTTCTCCAGCACGACATGTCTGGTCCAGCAAATTGATCCTTCTCATATACAGAATAAAGTCAAATGAATGGAAAGCTTGCCCACATCCAAGGTAGCCACAACAAAACACACAACCGTTTATTGGTTATATTATGGTTTAAGACCTACATTCCAACTCTGTACATGAACTACTAGTCAATGTTTTCTTACAACGTGAAAATGAATATATGATCGCTTTTCCCTTTAGACACAGGCTTGTTACAGTATGTGTAATTTAATATAAAGATATTTAAAACAAACATCAGTCCTAAAATAGACTGGGGCTTATGAGTATTGTACGTACTGTAATGATACTTTGTTGCCAGGTCTGAGTTTATTTTAATTTCTATGGTTTACAGAGATTGATTTAGTAGTACTTTAATAATACCATATTGCATTAGGCCCACAATTGTTATCAAGGATTTGTGATGACATTAAGGTCACTTTATGAATTTTTGTATTGAGTTTGTTTTATTGCTAATTGGATGAGATGTTGGATATTTTTGAACAGCTATTTTGTCACAAATGTTATAAGCTTAGAAAAAGTAAAAAACTTAAAACTAAACAAAATGTAACACTTGAGGCTCATTCAAGCATCACTATTAATATCAAATATATTATTTTTAAAATGATGACTTATTTTAATGCCTGTTTTCTAATCATCGCTTTTTGATGACTTTGCGCTAAACAAATTTATAACAAACCTCACATGACCATTAAGCAATGGAGGTTATCCCAACGTGAACCAATTGAGGGACGTTAAAGAAGAAATATCAGAGTGGTATGTTTGGTCGGGGCTAGTGCTTAATTCCGGACCTCAGGAAATCTTTCCTAAGGAGGCAGTGCATCCTCCCGGCCACAAAGGGGCATCAAAGCGCCATTTCCCATCACGTAGAAAGCTGTACAAATTTTGTCTGGGCGCTTTAGCACTGGGGGTTTTCTTTCAGGTCGTTAGCAGAGGCTGTGGCGCCGGTGTCCTGAGCGCTGGCCTGAGCTGCTGAGGAGAGAACGTCCTCAAAACTTCCTCCACTTGTGGTCCCTCCGACTTTGGTCTGCTCAGATGGGAAAAGAAAAAGTGCTATGATTAGTTTCAACACAGTTTTAATTTGTACCATTCAACAATTAAAGTCAGTATCATATTATATAATTCTTCCATCCATCTAGGAACCTCTGAAGTCCAACGAGGGACCATGGAGGCCAACGGTGACCACTGTATTTATTCCCATGTTTTCGACCATGATAGGATATCCGGTCAACATTCACACACTACAGGCAATTTGGGATCGGCAATTAGCCTAATCTGCATGTCTCTGAATGGTGGGAGGAAACCGGAGTATCCGGAGGAAACCCAACAAGCACTGGGAGAACAGCAAACTCCATGCACACAGACCCCAAGGCAGGAATCGAACCCGGCTAACCACCACGCCATTAAGTTTAGTTATTAGCTTACGCTATTAAGTTTTAGGTTCTCAGACCACCTTGGGTACGAGTGCAAAGTACAAAGTGGCAATGGGATGTACTGTACAGTCTAGTAAAATATTGTCAAAAGGTCCAGCAAAGACTCACTCACTCACTTCTATACCACTTTATCCTGTATTCAGGGTCACAGGGACCTGGAGATATCCCAGGAGGCTTAGGGCATGAGGCAGTTACACCCTGGATAGGGCACAGGGCAGGGCACACACTACAGGCAATTTGGGAACGCCAGTTAGCATAATCTGCATATCTTTGGACTGTGGGAGGAAACCCACTAAGCACGGGGAGAACATGCCAACTCCATGCACACAGAGACGGGAATTAAGCCTTGCCGGGAATCGAACCCAGACCCTGGAGATGCAAGGCAAATGCCAGCAAAGACTTCATAAATCAATTAAGCCCATACAGTTGAATCTGGAATAACGCTAAGGAAGGGTGCCAATAATTCTGGAGTGACCTGTAGCACAAAAAGTGCTTGCTGTATGTTCATAACCAGTCTACTTAATGAATAGAGCATTATTAGTCAAGTGCTGATTAACCTTTGACTAACCTTTTTTTTATACACAGCAATAGACGTAGATAAATAACACCACATTTTAAAATTAGTGTTTGATTAGATCTTAATTACACGAGCGCCACTCAGGCCCTGGGAATAAAGGAAACGGTTAGAGCCTGTGATCAGACATCTCTCAGAGCTGCTGTTATATTACATTAATCATCACTGCTGTTATTACTTCTACATTTTCTTAAACAAAATCTAATCTACTAATTTTTTTAATATTAGACATCCTTATATTCTCCATTACTTACACAAATCAGAAAGAAACGTGTGTGTTTGCAGGGTGTAGCAACAACATACATTAATGATTAACAGCACTGGACTAACAGATCGTCCAGAAAAAGAGAGAGAGAGAGAGCGAGAGAGAGGGTTATTAGCCCCTGACAGCACTGACTCTTCAGGTTTGCCTGATGCTCAGGTCAATATTGACCCACAGTCGTCCACACCCTGTCTGCTCACACTTACCTTAATGCTCGAGACAGTGGTTTCAACCTTCTCCTCGAAAGACTTGAAGCTCTGCGAGTTCCTGTAGACATAAAAATATATAGAAATATAATAATAATAATAATAATAATAATAATTATTATTATTATTATTATTATTATTATTATTATTATAATGCAGTTCAAGTTTAAAGTTCAAGTAGGCGTTTATTGTCATTTCACCCATATACAGTACAATTCAGAAACGAAACAACTTTCCTCCAGGACCAAGGTGCTACATACTGTACAACATAAATTAACATCATAATTTATAACAATTCATAACAAGACATATTGACATTTTAAGTTAACAGAAAAACTAAGTCCTATATAGAAGAGACAACATAAAGTGCACATGCAAATGTGCAAACAAGAGCAACAACGCGACAACATGACGTTCCAATCCCTTGTGGTAATGAGGTAATGAGTTGAGGTAGTGGGAGGAGGAACAGGAAGAGTTTCACTGAACCTGCTAGAAGATATTTTGTTTTGTTATACAGTACATACTACTGTAGGTTTTTGTCTGTGTTATAATACATGCATTTTTAAGTTTGTAATTATATAAACTGATAATTAATCCCTTAGCATGTTATTGGGCATTGGTGGCTCAGTGCTAGGTTTATTAATGCCATATGGAAGGCCCGGGTTAGACTTCCACCAAATTCTCAAACCCAAGCCAGTGGATGCAGTGCCTGTCCCAAGCCCGGATAAAAAGTGAGGGTTGCATTAGAAAGGGCATCCGGTATAAAACCTGTGCCATGGTGTGTGCGGATCTGCTGGTCCACTGTGGCGACCCCTTGACGGGAGCAGCCAAAACTAACAACAACTCTTAGTATGTCACACTAGTCTGTCATCTACAGCTACATCTAAGTATTTGGCAGACACCCTTATCCAGGGCGACTTACATTTTTTATTTTATCTCATTACACATCTAAGCAGTTGAGGGTTAAGGGCCTTGCTCAAGGGCTCAACAGTGGCAACTTGGTGGTTGTGGGGTTTGAACCTTGGATTTTCTGAATCGTAGTCCAAAGCCTTAACCACTAAGCTACCCTTGCCTCCTGTCATGCTACAGTAGCTTAGACATACTGGCTTAGACGTAGCTTAGACAGTTTGTTTGACATACTACTGGAGCTTATTTTTTAACAGTGCGTCATTTAAACAAAGTAGCTCACTGTTAGCATTCTCTAACTCTATATGCTATAACTAACTGACTAACAATTAAGACTGTTGAGGTTCTGTATTACTGATTGGAAGGTCAGGTGTTAAAATCCTGTCACCGCCAAGTTTTCACAGTTGACCTTAACCTTTCTTGCTCTGTGGGTGCCATGTCATGGCTAAGCCTGCACTCTGACCCCAGCTTCCTAATGTTGGTAATCATTATAATCACATGGCAATCCGTTCCTGACAGTCTGACGTACACTCCGATCCACATTTACCTCATGGTGGGCATGCTCATCGACTGCCGTATAGAGTAGCTGTCCACAGTTAGCATGGGCAGACGAGAGAGACACACGTTAGTATGAAGAAACAGTAAACAAATACAGCACGCAGAACAGCTCAGGATCTGCTGCAAAGTTACAACAGTGTGTGTGTGTGTGTTCTTACTGAAAGCGTTGAACATATAAATAAGCCAGATTATCACAAGTGTATGATATGTACACAGTTAGCATGTCTCAAGGTCATGCTCTCTAACAGTGTGTGTTCAGTCCAACCGGGCTACAGTGCATACGGCTGTGCAAACCAACTTTAGTAATATTTAATGTCTTAAAGTATTCAATTTGATCATTTATCAAAAAAAAAAAAAAAAAACTTTTTTTTTTTACTTTATATTATTATTACTGTATACTGAACTAACCCTGTATTTTACTATAGAATCCCCTGCTACACTAATCCACTTATCCCAGCGTTTCACTAGTGCTTGAATACCATCAAGGTAAAAGGTTTTGGTGTCTGAAGTCTGAAACCATGGTCTCCCAGGAACTCCTTTAATGTTGCAAACATGTGGTTTGAAGCGAGGTCAGGACTGTACAGGGGATGTGGCAATAACTGCATCCATCTTCCCATCAACTCTGACCAGCTTCCTTCCCTGTCCCTGCTGAAGAAAAGCACCTCCACAACATGATGCTGCCACCACCATGTTTCAAGGTGCTACAGTGTGTTCATGGTGATGTGCAGTGTTAGTTGCATTTAGATCAAAAAATTCTCTAAGAAGTTCATCCTCTTCCACATGTTTCCTGCGTCCCCCACATGACTTGTCGCAGCCTGCAAACAGGACTTCTCATCGCTTTCTTTCAACAATGTCTATCTTTTTGACACTCTACAGTACCATAAAGGCCATATTTCTGGAGTGCACAACTAATAGTTTGTCCTGTGTACAGTTTCTCCCACCGCAGCAGTGGATCTCTGCAGTGCCTCCTGAGTTACCACGGGCATCTTGACTGCTTCTATGATTAATGCGCTCCTTTCCTGGCCTGTCAGGCCATGTCTGGGTAGGTTTGCAGTTGTGTCATACTCTTTCCATTTTCGGATGATGGATTGCGCAGTGGTCTGTGAGATGTTTATAGCTTGGGATTTTTACCCTAACCCTGCTTTAAACGTCTCCACAACTTTATCCCTGACCTGTCTGGTGTATTCATAATGCTGTTTATGATGTCATCACAAGTCCCTGTTTGACTTGAACACCCCCCTCTTATTTAAATCATAGTAACAGTTAGAGTTCAACAGTCGTTGTGTTTGGAATGAAGAAACCATTTAGAAACTATAACATGGCATTCTTTCACATAGATGATGACAACATCTCCGTCTTACGGCTTTTCACACTATTTGCTGTTTCTGTGTGGCATGACTGCAGCACACTGATAAAAGTGCTATGGAATATACAAGTGATTACATTTAAACCGTAAAAGAAGTCAGCATCTCCAGAGACGTATGTGCTTCTAGACTGGAATTCAGGGCTGTAATAGTCACCATACTAAGACATCACAAAAAAAAACAAGTGGTTAAGGTCACACAGTATCTTACCCTATCGAATTAATCCTTTTGATGTGCAACAGGCGAAAAAAAGAAAGCAAACATTTAGACAGTTTAATCCCGGCACACATTTACTCATTATGTGTACTATTATGCGCACGCAAACTTCACACCATCTCAAAAGACACACAAAAGCATGCAGAGCAATCCAAACACACTGTAAATCCAATGTGCATTGTCCGAGACTAAAAAACAATCATAAACATGACTAGGAATATTAGTCTAGGTCTAACCTATGAACTGAAATGATTTGATTATCCTGAGCATGTACGGTTTTAATGTTATGGCTGATCGGTGTATACACTACATGCAATGTTGTGTTCATGTCAGCGCATGCATTTATGGAGACTTATAATCAGTCCATACATGCAGGGGAAGAGTAAAGCTGAAATTATCTGTCTTGCTTTGCTTATTACACACACACACACACACACACACACATAAATACACACTGACATACTGTACCTCCTGGCATAGATTAACTCAAGGCCAAACATGCTGGAGTAAATCAAGCAGAATTAAAGTTTTGTTTTGAGCACAATTACAATAGCATGGGAAAGACGTTGAATGTTAATTGTAGTATTGACCAAGGGAAGAACGCAGAATAAACAAGAGGATTTTCAGTCTTTAATTAAGACAGTTTACACCTGGCACCTGACATTGGAAAATGGACCGTTCCTATGCGTGTCTAAATACCATATACTGCTAATCCTTAATAATAATGTACAGTACGAGGGTGTGTCAAAAATAATCCGCACTCCGGCTGTAGAATTAATTTTAATTACCTTTTAGAAAAAAACAAATACATCATTTTTTTGGACATAATCTTATTGCTTTTCAATACACTTTGTGCATTTGTCAACAAGCTTTTGTATTCCTTCATTAAAAAAATGTTTACGGCTGAAGCTTCGTACGAATGCACCGCTGTCGTCACTTTTTCATCAGAAGTGAATCTCCGTCCTAGTAGTGGGCCAGAAGTGTGCGGCCTTGGATATCAGTCCTCTGTGTTTAATCCGAAGTTTAGGCTTCGGTTCTTCAATAAGTATCTCACTGTTAACTGTTGAACCTTTTTCCGAATAGTGTTTCAATACTGGCCCTTAAGAATCTCAACAAAAAAAAAAAACTGTAAGCATTGATGAATTTTCCAACTCATGGTTGACTTTTAAACTTTTTCTTCCATACTCTGCCGTTTACTTTCAGACGCGTAGTGATGAATCCATGTCTCATCACCAGTATTGATTCACTTTAAAAAAGTCTCATCTTCATGAGAGTCCAAACACTTTCTCCATACTGTCAAAGTAACAAGGTCATTGATGAATAACAGAACCAGGTACACCCTCAGACCACAAAAAATTAAATAAAATAAAAATCACAGCACGCTGCTCTTCTTTCATTCAAATTACTAGCGGGGCATCCGTTTTTTTTCTTGCACCACAGTTATAAACGAACTGATGTAACACGTTTACACCTTGAACAGAAGTTGTAATGTAATCAGAGTGCGGATAGTTTTGACTCACCCTCATATATGGAGACAGGGGTCCTCAGCCCTGGTCCTGGTGGACCTCACATAAAACATCCTCACATAAGCACCTAGTAATGAGGGGTTAACCTAACTTGTTTTAAATCCGAACTAATAGTACAGTTGAGGGCATTAGTGGATCAGCAATAGGCTTCTCGTTGGTGCTGGTTGGGCAACACTGAGGTTTAATTTCCAGCCAATGCGCAAACCCAGGCACTGGATGCAGGGCCAGTCCCAAGCCCAGATAGAATGAAAGGGGTCGTGTCAGGAAAGGCATCTGGCGTAAAATAGATTGGATGGTCCCCTTGAGCGAGCCCTTGACCGGAGCAGCCAAAGGAACATTAAACTAATACAGTAGTGTGGTTGGATACAAAGGTAATTCTCTTTAGGTAAACAGTCCTATAATAAATAGTAAATTAAATTTAGTAAAAATTAAAAATTCCCTAAAGTGAACTTCTCTTCAAATTACAATTAGCTAATTAAACTTCTACCATGGTGCTTCTGAACTCTCCATTCTGATTGGTTTCACGGATTCATTTGATTGATCTAATAGATTATTATTTTTGAATAAAAATAATTTTTATAAACATAAACAAACTTGTTTTAATATAGTAATACTGTAGAATAGTGAATACAATACAGACAACATACTGTAAGTGCATGCTGGGAAGTTCAGTTTGGAATTAAACATCAATATTAACATCCTACAGAGCACAAAAGTAAAAAACACAAAAACCAGGGACACATACAAGAAAATCCATGATGCTTGGTAACATGCCAAGCTGCACTTTTTGTCTTATTTATCGCTATACTACTACTACTCGTGCTTGCATGCCATCACGTTTTCTTATTATGCTGGAGCCATGATCAGACTACCTGCTCCACGTTTAAAACGCTGGCCTTCCAGGAACTCCTTTAATGGCCCAAACATGTGGAAATGGCTTGGAGTGAGGTCTGGACTGTACGGGGATGTGGCAATAACTTCCAACTAAGCTCCTGTATTGTGAGGGCGGTGTGGTGGCTGGACAAAAACAAGTGCTTTTGGTTTTTCCAGTAACGAGCAATTAAAGGAGTTCCTGGGAGGCCAGAATTTCAGACAGGAAGCAGGCAGTTCGATCGTGGCTTTACCGCACTGAGAAAACTTTCTACCTTGATGGTATCCATACACTAGTGAAACACTGGGATCATTTAGAGAAATAAAGGAAGTTTTTAAGATCAGTAAGACAAATATAAAGTTTAGTATCCGGGTCTTCAGTTCTGTGGGTCAGGTCCAAACGCTGATGCTAAATACAGCCTGGCGGAAGCTATCTAAGCAACACGACGTCAGATAGACTGTACCGTCTGGAGTAAAGCGCTCTCAGGCATCCGAGCAGCTGGCACGTCCTCAGCAGGGGACGACAGTGAATAGTGTGTGTATTGTGCTGTTAATTATCAAAAGCTGTTGCTTCTGGCAGCTGTACAGGACGCTGAAGGACAGAGCAAAAGGAGCAAAGCAAATACAGGAGCAGATGAAGAAGCAGGCTGAAAACGGATGAAGCTGATGTACCTCATATCCCCCAACTTCCTGCTGATGGCTGTGCCCAGGTTGCTGAAGGCCGCTGTGGTCTTCTGGCCTGCTGTGCTCAGGGTCTCTGAAGTCTTTTTATATCTGGAGATGACACACAATTATTACTAGTCACTTTAATGGGAGAAATCATGCAGCTGAGATTAAAGGTGTTTTTCTGGAAACTCACTACCAACGAGAACTAAAGTACATGAAAACGAAGGAAGTACATGAAGAAGGAAAAATATTGGCCATACTGTTTGTTCGACTGACGCAGCAAGAAGTAAGCCTAAATGTTTTTTTGTTCCTAGATGGAAAAAAAAACAATTGAATGGCAAATGATGCCAGACATGTTTGATATGTTGTTGTTCTTGTAGCACTTACTTTCACTTCTCTAGTCGAACTTTGACCTGTGAACCAACAGAGCACAAGAGGGAAGTGCAGAGGTCTCTACGTAGTTGCTAAAGGCACAGGGGAGAGTGTGTTGTTCATCCTTTATGCTATTGGCATGGAGAGGTCTAGTCCACCAACATGCAGCAGAAGCGAATATTTTAGTATTAAAAATCTAACCATCACTAGACCAGTTTTACATTTTGCATCCTAAAAAGCTTAAAGGTTTTATTTCAGCACCTACTATAAATAATGTGAAAAATGAAGAAATAGCAAATATGTACAGTTATGAGAAGAATGGATTTCAGTCTGGATCCACGGACAGGTCCTGACAGTTTAACGGATTAATAGATTGCACAATTTTCAAAAATTTTCCCTCTGATGTAGTCAATCAGCAAAAACATAGTTTACTGTATTAAAAACATTAGTTGTTGTTTCAGTGTTTAGCTATGAGACTAATGGAACCTACTATGTAAATATCCATCCATCCATCTAGGAAACTTTGTATTTAACTAGGGACCATGGAGACCAGTGGTGACCATTGTATTTCTTCCCATTTTCACACTCATTCACACACAATGTGAAATTTGGGAACGCCAGTTAGTCTAATCTGTACGTCTTTTGACTGTGGGAGGAAACCGGAGTATCCGGAGGATACCAAGCGCAGGGAGAACATGCAAACTCCATGCACACTGAGCCGAGACAGGAATCGAACCTTCGACCCTGGAGGTGCAAGGTCTCCAGAAATGAGTGTTGAACAGAGTCAGAAACCACATATACCCCTTTTCCATCAAGGTGGTTCTGGAGCTAGTTCAGAGCTGGTGCCTAATTTCGAACCAGTTCCTCAAACAGAAAAACTGGTTCCATGGACGCACCAAAACTTTGCTGGGCTAGAACAAAGAACCACTTACGTCAAGAGCTTATAACAACCAACTTAAAGTTTGTACCCGCCATCTTTAAAAATTATACTCCATACTGTCCAATTACTTTATAGTAAGTTCACCATTGTTGTTGTTGTGCTTGCCGCTAACATTTTTTTGTTATTGAACCAATTTTGAACTGACACTAGCACCAGATATGAACAAGCACTTGTTTCACTTTGGTGGAAAAGGGGCTATAAAAAGCGCAACTGAGTTAGAAAAAGTTTGAGGTGTGTAATGATTCATATGTTAAGTTTCCCTTAATTGTCTAACTAAAATAAATCTACCTTCATTAGAACGGCGAAGTGATACAGCAAATATTTCTTGACTAACTTATCAGGCTACATGTGCAGGTACCGTACAGGGAAACAATGTGTAAGACTAGGGAAGTGAACCAATTCCATTATGCAATCTGATCTTCTCTGCCTACGTCTTCTCACCATGGCACCTGTTACCTGAGTCGAAGCTTTTCATTAAAGAGAACGCTTACCAGCACCACTAAACACAGCCAGGTTCATACAGGAGCCACACACTGAACTTTAAGATGGAATGTAATGGATTGTAATGGATTACACAAACCTAATCAATCTTAGATACTTACACTTATAATGAAACTTCTTGTGAATGAAGGCGTAAAACCGATTGACGTTTACAGAAGATTTCTAACACAGTACAGTGATGAAACTCTTACCCGCAGTAAAATATCTGAATAGTGGAAAGGTTTTAAAGACTACAGCAAGTTTGTAAACGATCGTGCTTGCTGAGGTGGCCCGGACCAGTGAGTGGAACGCCAGATCCTGGAAAATCGACTGATAACATGCGGAAGAGACGCATCCGTCTGTGGCAACTGAACACACAATCATTCATCAATACCACTTGCACATTACAGAACCTCGGCTGGGAGTTAATGCCACATTCTCTGTACAGTCTTGACAATTTCCACATGTTTGGGACATTAAAGGAGTTCCTTGGAGGCCAGTGTTTCAAATGTAAAGCAGGGAATCTGAACATGGTTTGGCGTACTGAGAAAACTTACTAGACATTACACTTCTTTGTTGACTGTAGAGCTTGGCAATATCGCTCCCAGTGAAATTTCGCATTGATTTTAAAATTCTACTATTGACCTAAAGTATAGAGCACTAAATGGTCTCGCACCACAGTACCCAAGTGAACAGCTAGTGCTTTAAGATCCTCTACACCTACTTCGATCAAAGGATGCAGGCTGCTTGTCAGTACCTCGTATTATGAAAACTACAGCAGGGGGCAGAGTTTTCTCCAAAGTTAT
This sequence comes from Clarias gariepinus, assembly GCF_024256425.1. NCBI lineage: Eukaryota > Metazoa > Chordata > Actinopteri > Siluriformes > Clariidae > Clarias > Clarias gariepinus. The sequence goes on along the minus strand of NC_071126.1, from coordinate 16,600,585 downwards.
GGAATAGCCTTCCGATTAATGTTCGGGACTCGACACAGTTTCAGTGTTTATGTTTAGGCTGAAAACTTATTAATTTAGTCAAGCCTTTTGTGAATGTTCTTGTCATAGGTAAAGGTGCAGATCTGGGCCACTCATGAATGTTTAGATCTCATTAATCACTTAGGTTTGTTGATGGTGGAGTGACTGGTTGCTTTACTTCCCAAGGAACACTCTAGTGGAAGTCGAAGAAGTGGAGATTTGCAGTCAAATTTCTATAATAAATCAAATTTTAATAAACGTATTAATAACGCGGTGCTGCGGTTTTGTTTGCAATGGTTTAAAACACCTTTGTTTTTTGTTTTTTTTCATATTGCTCAGACCCAGTTGACAGGAGTTGTATATGTGTATTGAATACAGATTGATCTACCTTGTCTCCACCACACTCATCATCATCAAGACAGAGAGAATAAATCTGTACAAGTTGTACTGGACAAAACTGATGCAGTAATTATTTCCCCACCAGCGTTAGCAGGACCATAGATCAGCCGATTGCGGGGCCCTAACGAGGCTCCTGGGTAAATGCCATGAGAGATTTCTACCTCAGGTGAGGAGACAGATACTGACATGGAGCTTGTGTTTAATGAAATGGTTTTTATCATTTATTATTGCACACATTTCTTTAAAATGTGCATTTTTTTTGTCTTTGTCTTTGAATCTCTTATATGTAAAAAAGACAACTACATGACATCACCTGTTCAGCGTTTTAACAGAAAAGAAATTCTGTCTGTGTAGCCAGTCATTTGGGGCTGTGAAGGACACATGTGACGCAGCCTTGAAAATTGTCCAAAATAAGTAACCTTAGTAGACCCATGTCCTTGAGCTGTCTTTTGAATTGGACACACTTTATTTTGGGAGCACAAATGCTGCCCAAGAGTGCCGCTTACCTAACAGGCCTTGTATAAGACAAAAACGCATTCACTCATCGTCTATACCACTTTACCCTGTACACAGGGTCATGGAGCCTATCTTAAGGCAGGGTAGCAATCCATCACAGGGCACACACATGTACACAGACCCCGAGAAGGGAATTGAACCTGGACCCTGGAGGTGCACGACGACTATGCCACTGGGCCACCCTGGGGTAACGACAATCATTTAAAACCATCCTTATCACTGTATACTTGTGATACGATTATGGGCATGTTTTTTTTTTTTTAATATAAATCTTACGACTACTGTAACTGATTAATGTATATGCTGTTCATTAATTACGTTTTGTAATCAGATTCATGATTCTGTGGACCTGCTGTGACCGGACAGGAGTGTTACCGTGTGCTAAGTGATCTGTGCAGATGGTCTCGCAGCAATGATGATGTCATTCTGCTAACAGACTGTTGCTGTGAGTATGAGTGTGTGTGTGTGTGTGTGTCTTTCCCTGAGTAAGGCTGACCTGAGTTACGCCTACAGATGGCCCTGTGATAAGCATAAAACAAATCCACACTGACGGCAGCAAAGCAGCTCTACGACTAAAGAAGCTGCATGAATATTGCTGTCCTGTTTGTAAACAGATGGACTTGTCACTCCTTAATAACAGACAACTACAAACGCGCTTGGCGGAATTTCCTGCACTCTACATTTATAGAGGTTAGCGCCAGATATCCTGGTCCACCACTTCTGGTTGGAGTTCTTGTTGCATAAAGGCGTCTGGCTACTGAGGATGACCCTGTGTAGTCTGCTTGTTACTCTGCTTGTAACATATTAAACCGATAGTTATAATTGACACGTTTTTCCTTACATTTTTCTTATTTCTATTCACATTTTTTATTTCTGTAAAGCAGCTGTAGAATAATGTACATTGCTAAAAGAGCTATATAAATGAAATTGAATATGTTTTGCACAATCAAATTTTTGTCCTGCATAAAGCAAAAAAAAAAAAAAAACTAAGAGGACTTGAAATGACTGGAATTGGGTTAAGAACGGTCCAATGTATTATTAACACCTGGAAGGACAGGGCTGAACCTTTAACTTTACAACAAAAAAAAAAAACATTAATGAATGTCTGTGTTTGGAGATCACTTAAACACCACAGGGTCGAGGGTTCGATTCCCGCCTCAGGGTCTGTGCGCGAAGAGTTTGCATGTTCTGCCCATGCTTGGTGGGTTTCCTCCAGGTACTCTGGTTTCCAACATTATGCAACTGAATGTACTGAATGATTAGGTTGGTCACATTAATGGAGTTTTTCCTACCTGATGAACCGGGTTCATTATCTATAAGTTTGCAATCTTTTTTGGCCAGGCCGTGTGTCTAGAATAACTGTAAATCTGTTAAAATCTCTAAATTTAAAACAGTAAATGGTAAGAGTAAACTGAACGTTATAGATGTGATAGGCAGGATGTAAATTAATTAAACTCAGTAGAAACATTCCCACAACCTTATGCTTCCACCACCATGCTTTGCAGTCAGAATGGTGCTGTTTTGATGATGGGTCGTGTCAGTATTCAGGACAAATGTGTAAACTTAATAATTAGTTTAAGAATCTTGAACTTCCGTAGCAGATAAAACACAAAGAGAAAATGTCAAACAAGGATAATCCATGAGTAAGGGATAATGCACAAGCAAGCATGCAGCGTTGGTGAATATCGACACGGCTGGGATTCAGTGTACAAACAAAATGTCAAGTAACTGATATTTTGGACACAGTATGGCTACACTCTAAAAAATGATTCTGTGGCCTTGTAAATTTCACAGTTATAAAAAAGTTATGTTACCTTAATAAAATCTCTAAAAGTCACATACATGATTGTTTGAGTTAGACAAATCAAAATAAATGCCTAAAAAACCAATTATTCATTTTGTCTTAAATTTACACTATAACTTAAGTTTACTTTACTAGTAAAAATCAGTATTTGACTAACTGAATTATATTTTTAACATGCACTTAATATTTTTTGATACATTTAAATCAAAATATCTGTTAATGGAGTAATTGTACTGATTAGTTTCAAGAACTACAATTATAAATTATTCCAACTCAATATTCTTTATTTTTAACAACAAAAACTTAAATAATTGAGTAAATTGCCCTGTGCAAGTGCTCATGGGAAGTCTGGTGTAACATCAGAGACAAGAAGGCTGTGAGGATGTGAGAATGGACATGAAGCACCTGGAACATTCCTTACAAATCCTGGTGAGTAAACAGCTAACACAAGTTACTGTAATAATGACTCTGTCTGCCTGCACACACAACTTTATAGGGTGTGAGTTACTGTTCTGAATCCTGTCACAGCCGAGCTCCAGAGCTAACGATAGCTAGTAACAGGCCAGTCCTGGGGTTCAGTGTGATTTAGCTTGTTTGTTCCAACCACCAAACTGCTCAGCTAAAGCGCGTTTAATACAGACACTTAAACTCTGGTGTAAAAGGAGAGATTTAACACCGAGCAGCAGCGCGTGCATGTCCGGGTTTCCTCCGGGTTTCTCGGTGTAACCGGCGGCGGTTGTGCCGCAATATTTGAATTTCTCCCGCCAAATGCGGTGATTTTGTGCAGCCTACCGCCACTGTGGCGAGGATATAAAACTAACATGTTCAAATAATTACCGCATGTGTAACATTACACACCTCACACACTGAACCGCGAGTCTGCTCATTTCACTCCGACACTTTAAGGAGGAAACGTGGACCAAATCCTGTTTAAACAGCAGAAATGAGGTGCAGTGTCCGGGTTCTGGTACTGTTTTATACGTTACTGTATATGAGTATTTTTAACATGATTAAACACTGAGCACGCAGCGGCAGATGTTATAAAATAAATGTGCTAAGTACTGTACTAGTAACTAAAGCTATGAAATATAAAGATTTAGTGAAAATACAACATTTCTCTCAGAATTAGAATTGGGAGAAAGTAATATGAAATTAAAATATTGAAGTGAAACATGTTATATATTATATTGTTATTATATAGTATATTGTTATATATGTGTTTGTGTGAAACATGTTATATATTTTCTATATCTCTTTCACAGCACCAACACCACTAATGAAGAGAAGTTGAATGGAGATAAAACAGGAGGTAAATATCAACTTTTTAAATGTTACAGAAGTATTAAATTTGTAACCATTGAATCAAAGATAGAAATAGACTATAAGTCCAAAAAGTATGTATTTGAACGGAAGTACTATTTTACCAGTCTGGTAGACTTTATAGTAACAGTCACACTTGTACTTACTTGTATACTTTTGTTCCTTTTTTAGGTGCCAGCATTATGGGATGGCGGTGTAAGCTCTGGACATTTGTCGCGTCATCAAAAGGAATTTTGATCATTACTGAGTGAAGCATGGTACTGTTGGTCATGGATATTTAGTGTCCTGTCTTCATTTAGACTGTCATTGCTTCTTTAAGATTTGAGAAGGTCTGCACACACATTTGTATGGATCCCACAGTTTGCAGGAAACTGAAGTGTGAAGGTGTGCAATCTTTCAGATGTAAAATGTGACTCATTAGATTCTAATACAAAAGTCTACTTTCCATGTGTTAACTGTATAATACTTGTGGCGTAAGTATTGTTTCTAAAACTGTTTACTAATAACATAAATTCAGCTCTTTGTTTATGATCTTGTTACATGTCATTTGCAAAGTAAACCAGGTTGAGTTTAGACTTCATGTCTTGTCAAATTTGGCAAATAAATGTTTAATTAAAATGAAAATGTGTGTATTGGTCCTTTTATTCAGTTAAAATATTTAGTTAATGTAGCACATTGGTTTATTAAATAATAGTATAATTTTCAGTATCTTCTACCTTCCATTTCAATTATATCTACTCAATTATTTTACTCATTTTCACTTTTCATTAACTTCTAATTTTCATTACATTTACTCAATTTTGTATATCATTGTACTAAATATAGTTATTCAGGTCTACTTAATTTTTTTACTGACTTGTACTCAATTCATGAAGTATATTTTACATGATTTTTATATTTTTTTATATTTACTCAATATTTTTAAGTGTAAAAATGTTTCACCAAAAAAATTGAGTACAGCACAGTTTTATTTTTTAGAGTGTACACTGTTTACTTTTGGTCCGGTAATGGAAATAGATCCTGATGGAGCAACACTCACTTTATAGGATCCCAGATTTATGGATTTTTCTTAAAGATGTTTGTGGTAAACTTAGCTTCTTTCTTCCTTTTTTTTTATTTCAGTGGACAAGCACTCACAAGTTAGAACTACTGTAATTTTTAGGATAAAAAACATCATTTACAATGTCCACTGATAATGATGCAAATTTTAATCTAGGACAAATTCGAACCAGAAAGTGAAATTTTATGACGGGGATGGTGATAAAAACAGCGCAACGTCCCAGTGTGGTTAGATTAAATATCAGTAATTCTTGGAACACTGCTTGCCTAAAAGCAATTCAATGGACTGGAACAAACTGTTCAATAATGCATCAGGAGCTAGGCTAAACATTTTCATATACAAAAGAGAGGACTCGGATCTGTATTACAGGGGTATCCCTGTAATAACACTACATGCATTACTGTATAAGACTTCATAAAAACAAGAACACAACCAGGTGTAAACTGACAAGCTAATTCAGGACTAACACCGAACAAGTGAACACAATCAGCTAACAAACTAGCGGCAGAGACAGCACTACGCCAAATCACAGACACGATGATGGAATTGTGAAGCATGCTGATGGTGGGTTCCTGTAAGTGATATTTAAGACGTGACCTAATTTCATGCATAACTGACATGGCTTGTTGCTAATTATCGACTGGGTGTGAAGCATAAATGGCTCAATAAGCAGAAGGAGTTTACTTACACCGTGGTCGACTGAACGTCGTTCCAGCCCCTGCTTAGGTTCTGTTTCAGCTCGTTTAACGTCGTCATGCCCAGCAGGTGCTTCAGCTCAGCTTGACGCTTCTCTTTAGACTCCAGCACTTGTTTCAGAGAGACAATTTCTTCCTCCAACTGGCAAAAGACATACAGGTGTTTGCAGTAAAATGCATACTTGGCTGCTTTCTCACCAGGCACAATTAATTCATACCATGGCCCAGGGCGATTGCTGTCCCCTTCCCCCTTCCCCACTGACCAGCTTTTGCATTTCAGTCAGGGCTAAAGGTATTAAATTTGTTCTTGCCTATCTGGCTGAAGAGTTGTGCTAATTTACTGAAAACTGACCATGTGACTATGGTGTTCAGCTTCCTTAGCCTTGTCCTGGGTCATCTCTAGCCAAGCCTAATATTATGGATATTTCAGGAAAAAACTCTCGCATGCACTTCTACTTTATCAGATACAGTATGGTTGTGTAGTTCAGAGGGGGAAATTAGCGCATACTCTGCATACAGATATATCAGAGGAGACAGACGCCTTTGATGATGTCACACACTAAACAGCCACTTCCTGTTACGCTACCTGTTTAAATGATCCCTGCCCGGGAAATAATACATCGTGGTTAAATTGCAAAAGTGTTTGAATTGAACTTTGTGGTCAACCGTACTGTAATTTTTTCCTTTATTTACACGTCTTTTCTAATTGTTTTGATAGTTTTTATATGCAAAAATATGACTATAATGTGGTAAATTGAGTGCATGAGCTCACAGACGCCCCTGATTGGCTGTAGAGTCGTGATTAATGTGGAAGCATTACCTCTAACCCCTCCCCTCTGAGAGAGCTCAGCCAATCAGGTCTCTCTAGACCTCCGGCTGCGAGAGGTTACAGCATCACCCGGGAATCGAACTCACGAATTTCGGATAATAAGGCGAGCACTTTACCACTGCGAAGTAGAACTCCTGTTTTGATGCATTTTACTAGTAAAGCAGGAGGGTTTATGAGTATATGAGCAAATTAAACTTGTGTTGCCTGTGTGTTGTGTACCTCACCCTGAACTGTCTATCATTGTGCATGGTAATCGTTTAACATCGGTCAGATGTTACCTGGGCTGATGTTTGTAGTGCGGCAGGGTGTGGGACGAAACATACACACCAAATGAAAACATTTGTTTTTGCAAAAGTCAATAATAATTAGGGATTGTGTTTCTCTTTGGTTGTTAAATTCACTCGTGCAGGAGACAATTATAAAAGAAAAAAAAAAAAAACTAACAACCGGGACATGAAATCTGCTTGTCCCCAGCAGTCACGTGAGCTGCAATGCGCCAGATAAAACTAACAAGGGTTTTCTTTTACTCTGCAACACTATCACTGTAGTTACAAGATGTGGAAATGCTGGATTTTGAGCTTTCACAACCGTATGTCAAAATTACTGCAGTTCCTGCTTCATTTGCTTGTGACAGGTTTAAAAGAGTTCTGATGCACGCATTACAGTACGTCCACATAGGCGTTATACCCTTCCTCTGTGACATACAAGCTTTTACTCCTTTATTTAAAGCAGCTTTTACTAGTCGATCATGAGGAAGACAGACACTGGTGTAAAGCAAAAGTAGGAAGTATATCAATGCTGAGTCTGAGATTTTTATACAAAACATCTGTTACTTTTTGTCTTCTGAGGAATGTAGGATTTTTTACTTTGCAACACTGTGTTTCTGATAAATATGCGTACCTTGGTCAGCTCGTTGTGCATTTCTTCTCTCTCTTCTTCTGTTATGGTATTGTTCAAGTCCACCTCTGACTCCATGTTCTGCGCTACTTCCTGGCCTGGCTCCTTTCCCAGGAGTCCTGAAACAGCAAAACCACAAAAAAGCAAAAGTCTGTCAATGATTGTTCCTGAAATAGAAACTGTCACTACTGATGATCATGAGGTTTTATTTTACTGGAATATGAGAGATGTTCAGTTCAAACTGGGACTCGTGATTTTGCAGAATAACTGTACACAGCTATAAGAGTAAAAGCTCCCTTTATTTCTCTACAGTATAAAATCCCCAGCCACACTAATGCACTTACAGTATCCCAGTGTTTTACTAGTGCTTGGATAATTTAGGGTAGAAAGTTTTCTCAGTACACCTATTTTACTCATGAAATTCTGGCCCTTCCAGGAACTCTTTTAATGGTTCATACATGTGGAAGTTCAGAGCAAGGTTAGGACTGTATGGGAATGTGGCAATTACTCCCAGTCGAGCGCTTGTAATGTGCAATGATTGTGTGTACAGTTTATACAGACAGATGCGTCTCTTCTGCAAGTTGCCGACAAGTTACATTGGAACCTTGGATTACGAGCATAATTAACCAAAGCAAATGTTCCCATAGGAAATAATGGAAATTTTAATTATTCGTCCCACAGTCCAAAAAAAATACATAAAAATAATTAACACAAAATATAAATTGATAATAAAAGGAATTAACCTGCATTTTACCTTAAAAAAAAAGAAACAGTACACACGGGCTGTACACACGTGCTTTCACTTACAAAATAAAATATGTTTTACACACACAAGTGGTCAAAGTGTTATAGCAAACAGTACATGCGTGCACGGATGTTGATTATACCAGTGAGAGATGAGCACCAAGACCCAGCAGAGGAGACAATTACCCACAATTCCGCAGCGTAAGAGAGAAAAAAACTGTTGGCTCAGTTGTGATCACGTGACACTCGGCGTCAAAACAAGAAGCGTATGCGTGATACATGATACTTGGTGCTCGTAAACCAAGACTTGCTCGTTTTCCAAGTCAAAATGTATAAAAAATACGTTTCACTGTATCCGGTGACTTGCAAAGATCATGTGTTCCACTCGCTGAATGTTCATGTCATTCACGGACATACAGCCTTCTTTAAAATGTTTCCACCATTCAGATGTTTTACCGCAGCTAAGAGTCTCACCACCGGACTGTGATTGACATTTTCTGTAAATGTTCAATCGGTTTTACTTCATTTGTTGAGAAGTCATTTTCGAGAAGTCAATTTTATTTTTTATTAAACACCTATAGTCCATATAATAGTTCTATGTATCATTGTTTCTCATGCATTTCTTAAATCTATGTTTGGGTTATATGACCCAAATCATTCCAATTGGTAACTGTTCGACCACTGGACGCTGATATAATAAAATGGGTGTTTACTGTAAATGCTCAAAGCATTTAATCAAAATAAGATTGGTTATACACATGCCTATGTAGGAAATGCATGACTAATCAGTGCCCTTTCCTCAGCCAGAGACCCAGTGCTTGAAAGTTAACACAGGTGGAAGAGGGTTGTTTCACAAAGAGTTTATAAATCAAGAATAGAAGCCAAGTTTCCCTCTTTAAAACTCGTAACACCACCTAATGTTACCATCATGAGGGACAAACGTGCAGAAAGAGTATATTTATTCCCACGAGAGAGAAACGATCATGGGCAAGTGTTTACATGGCTAATATTTACCTACTAAATGGAATATTAAGTGTTTTCACCAACCCTCTCATTCTGATTAAAAATTAAATCTTGGATCACGCCCAGACTGTTCTGATTCAGGTGATGTATTTTTTTCGAAAAGGGCTATTACTCCGATTATTACAGAAATATTAACGGTCCACGTAAACACACCTACTGTGTCTCTATGACATCCATCGTCATGGATTCATCATTTATGTAGTCAAAGGATCTACTCATACATGATTTATATTATGTTGCATATGATTCTTAGCACCTCCTAGATCCTTAGATCTCTGTCTAAACATCATCATGGAACAAAATATCCAGCCCAGCTCTAATTCACTGGAAGTTTTCCACTTACAAGCTAAATACCAACAACTCTGCAAGTAAGTGGCTTATCTTTTCTCTTCTGGTTGAATTTAGTCATTTTAATTAGAAACACAGCAGGTATTTTATGGTTATCACAGCTGGATAGCAGTTTAAACCCTGGAGTGATATGGAGGAAGTGAGTGAGAAGTGTTATCTCATGATGTGCCATTTACATTGGGGATTTATCCAGACTGTAATGAGAAAAAGGACAAATCAGAGCACTCCAAACTCAATCACAGTGTGGAATGTCTACCTCTCAAAAGAAACTGAAGGTCAGTTGATGAATGCTCAAATGCAAATACACATTCTCTGAGTAGTTGTTGCAGTTGTAGTCCATCTAATCATCTAGAAACCTCTGTAGTCCAACTACGGGCCAATGTTGACTGTTCCCATTTTGTAAACAATAATGTTGTTTATGTGCCAAGTAGTATATACTTCCCGTACTTATCAGTAACTTCTACAGGCCAAATTACTACCCAGTGAGTTGTTCAACAAAAACTAACAATCATAAACCTCAGCAATAAATATAGACTTCACTGCACCATTTAAGACAATGCGATGCGCATAAGACAACCATGCGTTTCGCCACGGCGTTGCATCATCTCCGATCTGGAGTAATCTCTGGGATTATGGGACGGGATTTAACTCAGCTTGTTGTCACTGAGCGTGTACATTAAGATGTGATGAACATATTGAGATGATCTACTGTATGATCAGCTGCGTGTTTGAACACCACCGGAGCATGCTTTTCTCTGTACACAAACCTGTAACACCTACCTGCTTGGAGATCCTCTTCTTCATTTGATTAGCAAAAAAAAAAAAAAAAGACATGACATAGAGAAACAGACTGTACCTGTACAAATACGAGGAAGTAGAATTTACACTACTATAAGCTGTATAAGGACTTCTGTCTGATTCTAACATCATGCAAATTTTCATCATCACAGCACAGCGGAAGACAACAGAAGCCACTGTTCTAAGCAACACTAAAAGACACCACACTTTTAAACCTCATGCAAGGCCGCATGTCGAACGTGTTTACTTTTGCATGATTGTTAATAATAATAATAATAATAATAATAATAATAATTACTTGAATTTGTATACTTTAAAATTTGTAATTAAAAGAAAACAATTCACACTCTGTTGTCCAAATGCATCTATTAGACAGCTGCTTTATGCTGTATTGACTTTCCTGTTACAAGAAATCATACACTGCCTGTCTCCAAAAAAAAAAAAAAACTGCTGACTCAGAAGGGTCAAATTATTGGCCTGTCTGTCCAACATATTATTATAACGTGAAAGAATAGTGCAGATTTGCCTACATTGCAAAAGGAATGTGGATCGAAAAACATCACGATTGCTTGTGTTTAGGGATCGCTTAAACACAGTACAAATCTCATCTATGTTAAATAGCGACAATAAGAGCATTTCCACATGACGAGAATTCACAGCACTGTGGCCGTACAAACGCTTAGTGAAGCTAATGAAGATTAAAGGCTTCAGTTTGTTAGGAAGCACAAATATTGGAAAATGAAAGGTCATGTGGTCTGATGAGTCTTGATTGACCATGTTTTAGAGCGATGTGTGTGTCAGGGTAAGAATGTAGGGTTAGTGCATGAAGTGATGTACATCACTTGTACAGTGTCCACTATACAAGCCTCTGGAGGCGGGGTTCTGATTTGGGGTTGCTTCAGGTCAGGTCTAGACTCAGCAACGTTATGTGGTCAGCTGATGACCTGAACCTTCCATAGCAGGACCGTCACCCCACTCCTCCCCACCTCGGCTGTTGTGAACTATACCCCAGGGTCCTATACACCTTAACTCTGTTCTCTCCGTTCTTTCTGTCTGTCTGTCTGTCTGTCTGTAGTGTGGTAGATCATTTAGCCCAAAATGTAATAAATGTGTAATTTGACCTTCGTAGTCACAGCACTATTACTGTAAATTACCTAGATGTGTTCATTTAAACTTAACTCAAGTACAAATTCAAATTTGATAATGTAGTTGGATTTTAAAAGGCCTACGTGTTAAATCTAAGCCTAACCGTACATACAAATTAAATGAATTGTGAATTGTTTAAATACAAGGTGGTATCAAAATGTTTCAAGACTACTTTTGCCAACAGGTGGCAGCACAAGGCTGCACGCACAGTCACAGGGAGCGCCAGCATTCATAAGTCAGTGTGCCAAAAGACATGGCCCTGTGTACATCAGGAGCTGTGCGACCGGTGCTATTTTGACCATGTGCGTCACCACGTCTGCGATTCCATCAAGCAACGGTGATGCTGCAATGAGTTGTCGATGTGTTTCAAAAGGCACACGCACGAGAATGGAAGAGTGGAAGAATATTACCGGAAGACGACGAGAGATCAGGAAGACCTTCGACAAGCTCAACTCTCGAAAATCTGAATGATGATCGTCAGAGAACAATCCACAAGATTGTTGCCATTGTCGGTGTGTCATACGGAACAGTCCAGGCGATCCTCACATGTGATTTAAACAATCGCTGTGATGCTGACAAGTTCATCACTAACCAAGGAACATCGTGTTGGACTCCGTGGGTGACCCATCCTTCATGTTGGTAAGGAAACTTGGGTGTACGGGTGTGATCCTGAGATGAAGCAACAGCCCTCACAGTGAAAGAGCCCATCATCTCCATGACCGGAAAAAGTGAGGCAGGTCTGCAGCTCGACTGAGTGCATGCTCATCGTCTTTTTTGACATTCGAGAATTCATCCACAGGGATTAGACCATTTATAATGAATTCTTCTGCCGAGTAGAATGCCACTAAGGGAGGATGTACAACAGGAGCAACCGGATCCGTCTTGCGTAAATCTCGAAACCTTTTGATACCTCCTCATATGGTGAGCCTCATCCTTGATTATATGATGGCTGACTAAATAACAAGTTACACTTACTCTAGGTTTATGAGGTATACTGTATAATTATGGATATGTCACTCATTCCTGTATTAAATATAACCATTGTAATCTTTTTTAATGCACAATCAACAACACTGGGATTCCTGGGCTTTAACCTCACACCCTTCTGGCGATCCTGAGAATGGATCCTTCTACTTACGGGAGTATGTGAGTGTAAACTGACAAAAGTACAGTACACTTCATAAATCACACACACAAACACACACACACACACACACACACACACACACACACACACACATCACTCTTAACCTTAATGTTCATCATTTTAACATCGTCTTACCACATTCGTCTGCTTCAGGTGTCAGAATGCTTGAAGTCAGCTCTGTGAAGATTATAAACATGCAGAAACACGGCAGCACAAAGGGTTAAGTACAGTATACCCCTTACACACAGGGTTACATGCCAGACTTTTTAAATACAGCTCCACTCTTTATAGCAATGCAGATAGTATAAGCCAAGTCACAAGATTCCAGCTGTTTGGCCCAGAGCAAGCGAACTCGCCCTGGGTCAATCATACGGCCCAGTATAGCAGTTATATAAAGAAGTGTAAGCTAAAATAAGATGCAGGAGCAATCAGCTGAGCTAAATATCCTGAAAAGTCAATCCCATGACCTTGCTTATGAGCTCCAAACTGATATGATCAGGCATATATTAACACTTCTAAACAGGATCAAAAGCACCTCCAGAACCCATAACACTCTTTGACATTCACATACACTGTTACATTGTAAACCAGAGTGTGTTTAATATTTTACAATGACAGAGAGATAATTTAAAGTCCAAGCTTCATGATTTGAAAGATCAAAGGAGCACAAAAGAAAAAGACACACAACAACAGACGATCTGAAGCTCACCTTGCTGTCTTTGCTCCATGTCTCTGCAGTTTAGATGAGTGCTTTCAGACTGCAGAGTCAACAGAACTTTTAGTTTAGTGCACTTCAACTCAGCTGCTGTTTAATCCTGGGTAACTCCCACATTTGACTCTGGTTTTGTGTTGCCAAGTCATCTCTAGAGAAGTATCCAGGTTGCCAGGTTGGAGATTACATGTCAAACCTTCATGTTGGACCTCAAATGCTGATTGAAATGGAATCATTTTCTGTTTTTCTGTATAGATTTTTTTTAATTATGTATCTTTTAATAATAATTTAACCATTAAAAAAAATGGAAACAAATCTATCTATCCATCCATACATCCATCCATCCACCCTTGTACAGAGTCAGACAAAAAAAAGGAAACAGTACACACTTTGGGAAAACTTAACCTATTGCTATACATTATATAATTATATGATAATATTCCGATAATAACATGGTAATATTATTAATATTATATTAATATAATGTACATTAGACATTTTGACATAAAGACACAAGGCATAAAGGCTACTTGCCGTTCCCAAATTTCCCCACACCATCGTTGATGCTATTATATGAACATCAAAAGAGGTATATATTTTTCATGTTCAAATTAACAGCTTTTTTTTATTTACTCAGGTTATCTTTGCCTAATATAAAAATTGTTTAATTATCTAAATTGTTTAAGTGTGACACATACAGGTATGCAAAAAAAAAAAAAAAAAAAAATCAGTCTGAAAAGGAAATATTGACAGGACGATAAATAAAGTAAGTATCTATCCCTCTATCTGTCTCTCTATCTAAATCAGGAAAGGGGAAAATACGTTTTTACGGAACTGTAGTCACAAAATTACATAACTGTATATATATATATATATAATAACTGGCATTCGTTGAGGATACGCTGAGATCTTGTGCATTTTTGAATATTTAGATTTTTTTCAGTTTGTAATTCGTATAAAATAGGTTAAAGAAACAAAACTTGACATAATATAGTAATTTTCTTCTTCTGATCCATCGCAGGGCACACACACACACACACACACACACACACACACACTTATTCATACACTACAGACAATTTGGAAATGCCCGTTAGCCTAATCTGCATGTCTTTTGCCTGTAGGAGGAAACCAGAGTACTCAGAAGAAACCCATCAAGCACGGAGAGAACACACAAACTCCATGCACATAGACAAGACGCGAGAATCGATCACATGACCCTGGAGGTGCAGGGTGACATTATTGCACGCTAACCACTAAGCCATCGTGCCAACATCAGTCGGATCAGTTAAAGCAAAAGAGAAGAGAAAAATAATACATAATTGATCTATATGCATAAATATTACACCTTAGTAAGTGCGTGCTCCATATCTGTCAATATACCATATAACACATGTACAGTGTTTACAGAGAAAATGATAAGATATCAATCTGGCAACCTGGAGGAGGAGGAGGATTAGAACACAGGCAGCCAACAGTACAAATGCACTGTAAGTAGAGAAAGTATGATGTCAGTGCAGATATTTCTCATTACAAATAAGAACCACAACAACAATTACTATTACTACTACTACTACTACTACTAATAATAATAATAATTTATTCTCTTCTGCCCTTTTCAAGAATGCAGCTTTGTTTATAAATCCTACTACACCGTGTGATTACAGGACTGTCCAGTGTTGCTGTTGTAAAATTGGAAATAGGAGTTATGTATTAGTTGAAATAAACATTAACCAAAATAGTTACTATAAATATATAAAACTATAAATGTATGTGAATTTTGAGCAACACCGCCATCTGCTGTTCAAACATGGCAACATGCGGCCTTTTTTTTATTGCTAACTGTTATTGATGATTATTTATTTCTACAACTATTTCGAAATGAAATTTAACGATTTTTTTTCTTCTTAATTCATTTTCCTGTTTAAGTAATCTGCAATCTTGAAAAACTAATCATTAAAATAATAAGTTATAGTCAAACTAAGTAACAAGAAAATAAAAGCACAACAATTATGCTATGAATAACAAAGTAAACTAGCAGGTTTTATGCTAACAATAATAACTAGGAGTTTAGGGGGTTACACTTCTGTGACCTGTTTCATATTAAATGCATTTCTTTAAAGTAATTTTTTTAAAGGGTTAATTTTTCTTTTAAACACTTTTCATCAGAGAGGAAATGCTAATCCTATGCTGCTTTATGCTAACTGTGAATACCTCAGGCGGTATGGTGGCGTAGTGGTTAGCACTTAGCATTTCACCTAAAAGTATGGATCTATAGGCATTTTTCTTTAAGGATTAAAAAAAAAAAAAAGAATATTATTGTTTCTATTTCAAGTCCAAGATGGTTTCGAAACTAACAACAGAAGACAGAAGGAATTGAACTAGACCTAACACCACTTTGGAATCATCTAAAGCCAATAAGGGCATCATGGTGGCATAGCACTGTGGCCTCGCACCTGCATGGTCCAGGGTTCAAGTCCCACCTTTGGGTGTTGATGGTGTTTGCATGTTCTCTCCATGCTTGGTGGGTTTCCTCCGGTTTCTTCCCACAGGCCAAAGACATGCAGATTAGGCTAACCGCTTTTTCCAAATTGCCCTGCAATGAATTGATACCAGGTCCACGGCCCTGAGTGCCCTGCCATACAGTAGGTTCCAGGCCTCCTGAGACCCTGTACAGGATAGGCAGTATAGAGAGTGAGTGAAGTCAGTAGTCTATCAGAATCAGCCCAGAACATTTACTACACTAAATGGGAAAATCATTGTTCTGCATGAAACAACACACTTTCTGATACATTAAGAAATGTTCCATATTCTTACATTAACTATATATATCCAACTCAGAGGCCGTCTATTGGGCTTTTTGCTGTAATTAATATTCTTAAACTGTTTACTGTATAAATTGTTGCATGTAACCTATTGAAAGAGCAGCTAAATCATGAGTGTCAACTATAAAAAAAAATTCTTTTGGGTTTCAAATTCATATTCAAATTAAAATGTTATTAGTCACATACACAGTCATACACAGTGCGATATCCAGTGAAATGCTTAGAGGTTTCCTCCAAATACCAGGGGGTTGACCCTAGCACTAACCCATAACCTCTCTATTGTTTTCTTTCCCGTCTTATTATCGCTTTCATATTTCCACCACTTTCATTTTATTGGACAAAGTTTACTCTTCAAAACCATTTTTCAGTGGAAAAGTATAATGTAATAATTCTCACTCTCATTCATTACATCTTCAACGGATGATTCATATGACAAGAAGCTCAAATCTAGGGAGCGTTTGACTCTGACTCTCTCGGATAACCTGCAGAAATCTACAGACAAGACTAAAAAGAAATCAGCCCCAACTCACTCTTTCGATGATATCTTTACGTTTCATTCATTTGAGGACCTGAAACCAGTCTCAGAGAAATGTCTGTCTGACTGTATTTATGTCTGTCCAGGCAGATTTTGTCACAGCATCACGTGAAACTGGCTGGACATAATACACATAATTAAATATCTGCCTGAAATTTAACCTGCACCAGAATTGAAATCAAAATGTTGATTAAAAGCGATGTTATGAACAGTTACTGTATGTAACAGGTTAAATAATCTACTTTAAAATAAGCTACTTGCTTTTAACACACTGGAGTTGTTCGAAGACAAAACTTGAATCTTTTATCAGATCTACTTCTTTGATTCTTCATCTGTGATTTTCTCCCTAATTGCCAAACAGGGAATGCATTTGGCTGACGACGACAGAAGTACAACGTAACGTAAACAAGGCATAAGATACTTAACCTTACAACATTTTATTTCTTTGTGTTAATAAGTTAGACAGAGTGTTCTGTGTTCTGCAAATAGGATTCAACCTAATAAAATAATAAGAATATCACTGATTACATCAAAGCTCATCAGATTATTGATAGCTTTAACGTTTTAACTCTTTTCCCGTCAACGACGTGTACTAACTCTGGTCCAAAATCATCCTTCCAGCACACTGAACACATGACTGGATCAGAGCCACCTGGATCAACAGGATGTTCGTGTCAGTGAGACAGTGGGGTTTGTGGCTCACGTCGCGGCTCAGGAAGCAGATCTTTAAAGCAGTGACTTTATCAGACAACCAAGTGCTGAGGTGGGCAGGAAACACAACGCATGGAAGTGCTCATTGTGTGAAACTACTTGTACAGGGAAAAATTTCACCGTTTTTTAGAAGCAAACACAAGCTGTACATTTGTGCTGCCTAATCAAGCAAATGAATACAAGAAGTGGCCAAACCATTCAAAGATGCACATCCCAAAGACCTGACTTGAAAAATGAGACATGTTTTTGTTTTTCCTGAGCCTTTAAGGGGAAACTAAGTTTACCATAATGAATTTCTGCATTTACTTTATTTCTTCTTTACTTTATTTATTCTTTCCTCGCCCAATTCCCTTTCTTAAGCCTTTGCAGATTTTAACACAAGAAACACAACTCTATATCACACACACAGCAGCACTGTGGTCTCATAACAAAAGAGGTTGAGGGTTCGATTCCCGCCTCCGGTCTGTGTGCATGAAGTATCTATCCTCCATGCTTGGTTAGTTTCCTCCGGGTGCTCCGGCTTCCTATCACAGACTAAAGACATGCAGATCAGGTTAATTAGTGTTCTCAAATTGCCTGTACGAGTGTGTGTGTACATGTGTGCCTTGTGATGGATTTGCACCCTATCCACGGTGTACCCTGCCTCAGGAACAAGGTCTCCAGGGAAAGACTCCAGGTTTCCCGTGAATTCATGAATGAAGATCACACAAACTGTCCTCAAATGTAATACCAGGCCCGTAGCCCGGGGGGGTTCGGGTGGTTCGAACGACCCACCCCCCACTGCCAAAGGTCCAAAATTTTTTGTTATTATTATTATTATTTCAATTTTTTTTTTTGAGACAGATTAAAATTGTTGGGCATTATTTAAAATAACACTTTATTACAAAACAATTTACAAAAAAAAAAAAAACGCGACGTGACAAACCTGCGCAGCAACTGACGTTTTTTAAATGTGTGCGGCGGCATCCAGCGGTGTATAATATATGGGTCAGAAAGCGCAGAAGAAACGGACGAGAAAGCGGGCAGCAGCGTCGTTATCGCAGAATATTGAACATATGTTCAAAAAGACTGCCAAACAGAGTAAGTCTGTTACTACCTCAAGATCAAATTGCTAACGCTAGTTAAGTGGTAGCTAATCGTCAACCCCACATCACACACAGAACAGTTCTCTTGTGCCTTTTCTTGAGCAGTCTGAATGGCTATGACAAGTCTGTAACATCTTAAATAAACATTAACAGACAGTAGCCTATCTGATGGATCTGTGAATTTATTATGTTAAATAATGTTAATCCATCAAAAAAAAGAAAAGAAAAGAAAGAACGACGAGTTTAATGCGTAAACAAACCTGCTTGACCATGCATAGTATTAGGATTTATAAACATTTTATTTTGAATTAATAAATTATTCTATTAAATTAGTAAATTTATTAAATTATTCTATTAAATTTGTAAATTTATTAAATTATTCTATTAACCATAGGCGATGCTGTCTAGTGTCTATACGCGGTGTAGACAGCATTCGAATGAAGTTTACCATTAATAATTGTTACATAAAACATAAAATAAAACAAGCCCACAGTCTTGTAAGTACATTAACTGATCGTCTTTTCCCCGTAATATTTGTATATTATTCTTATTAGATAATTATTGGTAATATTTTTATATTTGTTTATATTCGATTTTCCCCCTCATTTCGATCTCTTTACTTTACGTTCTGAATGTAAATGATAGCCTACTGTAAATGCTCAACATGACAAAGATTGAATTATGCTATATGACTGGGATTTTAAAGGTTGAATTTAACATATTTTATTATATTTCGCCTAATTAATAGACTATATAAATAACAATTCGTTGAATAGTAAATATATTTTTTATAAGTTCAATAAAGTGAAGAGGCAAAGACAAAGAATGAGAGATGCATGTTGATGAGAGAAGTTGAATTTGTAGTTTAATAATATTCCAGTAAAAATTCCTTAAATGTATTCTGTTTTTAGTGTGGTTTTTAAACTTTTGAACTCTCTGTGTGTGGGTGTGTTTTTGAAGTGAAAAAAGTCGCACGTGATCTTGATAAGCAATTTGACAACATTGTAGTAAATATTTTTGGTGCATCAAAAGCATGCACATTATGATACCAGCAGAAAAGCTAATCCAGCACATGACACTAAAATGCAGTATTTAATCCTCAAAATGAAAAAAAAAGAGAGTAAATACTCAAATACAAAATACTGAGAAAAAAGGTCCACTTTTTAAAAAAAAAGAACCCCTCCTTGCACTAGGCTGGCTACGGGCCTGAATACATTTATTTATAATTTTTTTTTTGCTATAAAACAAGATCTCACTGGCTTTGGAGTATTGTACTGTAAATACGCCCATTTTGGCAACCCAGTAATTAACTGAACTCCGGCTGATCTTAGATCGCTGTCCCTATGGGCCTGTCTAGAGCTTGTGCCCTGTCTTTATGGTTGTCTCGGGCAAGTGAAAGATGGCCATCAGGGCTGATATAATTAACCATGCTAGAGACTTGCTGTGTTGTGAACTGCAAAATTCTATAAAATAGAAAATGAGGTACAGTTTTTATCGCTGTGACAGGACGTACTTACCCGAGGTGGTAGGATACTTCACCGACAGTTTCCACCTGTGAGTGGAACGATTTAGGTAAGACAAACTTCTCTCGCTCTTCAACAGCAAGCTGTACTGTAGCCACACGATATATAGAGCAGCACGCTGAAGCGTAAAGGGAAAGTAGAAAATGTACAACAGTGAGCATTTAATCAGACGTGTGAGACGCTCTGGTCTGTCTACCAATTCGTCTCATCTAGCTGTAAAAACAAAGAGCGAGAGTGCTGTGGTATATTTAAACCATGCATAATAAAGTGAAATCAGCTGTTGGCTATTTGGATCATCATAACACCATGGAATCCAGAGGGATATTCTAAGAGTTAGAATTAATTAAACATCTTGGATTCTGTTAAATCTAAATTTAAACATGCACCGAACTACAGCTGTGCGACAGCTTCCTAGTCGAAAGAAGAGCGCAGACCAAAGTTAAATTCTTTTTATATCGTCGTCCATCCATTTGATGCAGGACAGGAAGGTATCTCTAACATATCCCACGTGTGTTGAATTTTAATTAACATGTTTGACATGTTCCCTATCTGGATGATTTATATCTTAGAAACAGCAGAATAATCAGAACTCAATACAAGGAATAGGCAGGTGCGAGTCAACTGCCTAGATGGCCGTAGCAACAAAAATCATGTAACAGCGTAATGTAGAAGCACAAGCACTATTAGTAGGTTTCTAGTCCCAATCTTAGACCTCTAGTAATAACACATTTACCTATCATCTATACTGTTCCATCCTGTGTACAAAGTCGCAGGGGGCCTGGAGCCTATCTCAGGAGATGTAGGGGGTGCACCATGGATGACACTCATCGGGCATTTATAAAAGCTTTTATAAATAAAGACAAACATGTGTTGTGTGGCTTCACCTGTTCCTATACAGGAGCTGTTTTTGCAAGCTTGCACTGTTAGATCTTGATTGTATCCGAGTGTTGTTTTGACGCGGGATGTTTAATAGCCAGGATGTTATCTGACTAGTGTAATCTCGCAGCTCATGATTGCTACAATTTATCAAAAGTCATTAGATGTAGGAGATGAATCAACATCTGAAGACTGAATCTCCCAGCCTGTGTACCCAGGATAACCTCTCACCATCCGACCGGTTGGTGATGATCAACTAAACTGTCTGCTTTATTGTCTCAACAGTAGAGATAGCACATAGTGCTGATTTCTACTACAAAGTCTGTGGGGCAGGAACTCATCACCTTAACAGTCAGGAGTGTGTACATCCCACCCGATCAAATCATTACACAAACTCCTTTGGGCTGTACGTGTCCACTCACATAGCATATAGCTTACAATGTTAAAATATAATTTAGTTTACACATGTCCAAGATATTTGCCTTATTCGTGCAATATTATGGCACAAATCAAAATAGAGATATTTTTTTCTCTCGAGTCATTGGAATGTCAGAAAAAAAGCAGAAAAAATTCATTTAGTATCAGGTAAACACAAGGACTAACGACAAATGAATAAATGCTCCAAGTGTGTACTGTACGTATACAGGTTTATTTTCTGCATTTGGCTTTGCCAACATTTCTTTGAACTTGCTTTTAAAGGAGGCTGAATTATTTACTTTTTTATGTTTTAAAATCTCAGTTACAGACCAACTTTGTGGTTTGCAATTTCATTTTGCTCTATTTTTATTCATTCTCGCCAGAAGACGATATGCACCATGCTGCTCCTGTACGACGGTGCAATCAATTATGATATTAGAGATTTTGGATAAGACGACGGCGAACGAGCAGCGGGTAATTTCCAATTACAGGAATTGCCTTCTCTACCACATTCTCACTTCGGCGTTTAAAACAGCAGCTTACGACTTACTGTTGTCTCCAACTCATCAACCACGCTCTTTTATAAAAAAAATAAAAAAATTAAAAATATGATATGTACAGACGCATCTCAATAAATTAGAATATCATCAATCATCAAAATTAAAAGAAATAAACACTTGAAATGTATCAGTCTGTGTGTGACGAATCGATATAATATACAAGTTTAACTTTTTAAATTAATTTACTGACATTTTTTTTTATAAATTACTTTTTTAAATATTCTAATTATAATTTTATTTTAACACTTTTCAGCCTGTAACATAAAAAAAACAGACAAGGAAGACTGTTGTACCTGCACAGTGTTGTTTGCATTGTGATCTTTAATTATCAGCATTAAGGCCAAAACTCGACACTTGGGTTCCTCTTAAGACGTTCTCATGAATAACAAAGAAATTGTCGCAGGTTCTTTAAACTTCACATAGTAACCACAAAGTCTGCCGAAGTGGACTGATGAGACAGACCCTTAAGATAAAGTGCAGCAGCGTACAAGAATAAGCAATGTAAAAGGATTTGGGAGGGGTACAAAAAACTGAACAAAACAACATACATACAGTATAAGGTGTATTCATATCAAAAATTCGTAACAATCATTAAAAATAAAAATTGTGTGGTGGTCTCAAACATGTACCACAGGATCATCTGGTAAGTGTGCATGCACTCATCACACGTATGCGAAAGCTTTAAAAAAAAAAAAAAAATCCCTCTAATACAATCCCATTTACAGCATATTAAAAGGCACAAGAGGATAAAAAGATACATCAGTAATACCACTGAAAGCAGCCCAGTCAGGGCCTTTGGCTCACAGCAGAGTGCAACAGCAGGTCTCGAGTGAATCTTCATGGACGTCTGACTCATGGCACTGTCTAAAGACCCGACTAAAACCCAGAGTCGCAGGAGTGAAAGTTGAAGTTGTGTGTGAAAGCCTTAACGCACTCCCTGAGAATAAAAGTGCCAGTCCGATTGTGTCTTTTACGTAAATGTGTGATTGTCATCACCGAAACCGGCACGAGGCACACACACACACTCGACACTGTGCCTTCCTCGCCACGAGCGTGCAACAGTCACCGAGCATGATATTCAACACTGGATACGGATCTGTAATATTCATCGCGGTTATATTTGCCGCCCCTTAATAACATCTAAAGTGTTAAAGGTCAGATATAGAATAATGTGTGCAAAGCGCAAACATACTGTTGGTTCATTTCTACTTGCCGAAGTTGTGAATAAATAAATATTAGTCTGTAATGCAGAACTATATTTTATAAATGTTCCTTTAGGACACGGTGAAAAAAAGCTCTGCATGTTCATCAGGCCTTGTTTACACTTCAGGTTTCAGGATTATTGTAAAGAAAAGAGAAAAAAAAAGCAATTCATGCAATACGGCATGAACTGGAGTCGGCGTCACGGTTATCCATATCATAATCATTATGAATGGTTTAATAACTACCTTTCTCTAAAAATCAGTGAGAAACATTGATGCATACAGTAGGACTACATAAAATACAAGTCAAACCGGGACGTTTTGGTGTAAAACCGATCAACATTTACGGAAGAATTCGAGTCGTAGTACGATGATGAGATGTAGGCGCAGTGAAACCTTTAAACAGTGCCAACATTTAACAAAAGGCCGCACTTCTGTGATGATGAATCGGAGCTCACTGCGGTTTCAACGAGTTTAAAATCGACGGCTATCTGTCGACAGAAACCAACTGTCCGTGTAAACTGCACACACGATCATTCACAGATACCACTTTACGTTACAGGAGTTATTGTCACATCCCACGTACGGTCCTGACCTCGCTCCCACATGTTTGAGGCATTAAAGGAGTTCCTGGGAGGCCAGTGTTTGATGGAATCCAAGCACTAGTTAAACGCTGGGATAAGTGCATTAGTGTAGCAGAGGATTATACAGAGAAATAAAGGGAGTCAAAAGTCCCGGTTTGACTTGAACACACCTCGTCCTAAACATCATGTGAGCATGAAAACTATGTCCATCTTTAGACAGTCTTTTTTTAAATGCATCTCAAAGAGTGTACATACAATAATAAACATCCCTTGTGCTTTAACTGACGTGTCCTGATTTTATAAAATTATGGCTTGGCTAATTTGCACGAAGGCTTTTCACATCCTGCGTCAGTTTTCCCCTTCAGTGAAACGCCTTGATGACCTGATGGTTGCTTTGACCTCGAACTGCAGAACTTGCGTACCTTTCAGGTGTCCCCTGAATCACGCTAGAGCTAAACTGTAAGTGCTGTGTGAGCGAAAAGAAGTCCTCTCGCACAACTGTCTGATTGAAAGTCTGATTGAAGATGGCGTGTATCAGCGGGATATGAACATCCAGAAACAGAATGCATGTTGGAGTGAGGTGTAAACAAGGCCTCGGGACTGACACCAACGTCACGGTGATAATCTCCCAGGCAGTGCATCCGAATTTGGCATGGATCTCCAGCTAATCTGATGCTATTGTTGTCTTTAGTACTGGCACACACACACACACGTTTTTGTTGATGGTGCAAAATTCCAGTAGAAATGCAACTGCAGAATGGATCAGAGTGAGTGTGTGTGTGTGTGTGTGTGTGTGTGTGTAAGAGAGAGATCAAATCCCTGAATAATTGATTGAAACGTCCAGATAAAAGCGTTCTACGCGCTAAAAAGATTAAAGATAAAAACAATCTGTGTGTTGGAGGTAAAGGGAAAAAAAAAACAACCCAGAAGCTCGATCGCCCATCGTCCGTATCACTGTGTAGTGTGTGTTAATGTGTTCGTGTGTGTATGTCAGAAGCAGTGCAGTCTTAGCATAGCCATCGCCTGATCCCATTGGGGTGTTTATTCTTCTCACAGATGTAGTACACAGGGAATGCGACCAGACCTGAGGAGAGAGAGAGAGGGAGCGTTAAGAGCACAGGAGAGATTCATCAGCACTGGCAAAGAGCTTCATCTCGTTATCTCTCTGGTGCAGATATAAAAAAAATCCGCTCTTAGAGAACACTTAGTCCAGTTACACACACACTATGATTATACATACGTACGTGTATAACAGCATAACAAAAACAGTCACGCACGATAAGATGTCATTCAATGACTTTTGATTAGAACCTGAACTCTCTCACAATCCGAGTCCTGGAATATGGGCCGTGCCATCAGGTTAGGGAAATTCCACAGATGTGATAACCTGGTCATTCAGTACATTCAGGTCGTCAGCTGACTTCATTTTATTGCCACATAACGTTGCTGAGTCTAGACCTGAGCGACTGATCGACCCCAGATCATAACACTGTCTCCAGAGGCTTGTCCAGTGGCCTCATGCGCTCCCCTTCTCACTCTGACTCTAGAAAAGGGCCAATCTGGACCCATCAGGTCACATGATCGCTCCAAAGTCCAGTCTTTATGCTCCCTAGCAAACTAAAGCATTTTTTCCCCTATGGCTCTTAACCCAATTTCAGTCGTTTCAAATCACCTTTGTTGTTTTCTTTGCTTGATGCAGCAAAATTATTTGACCCTACTGAAAGGCGAATTTTTTGTGAGGTCTGGCAGCGTATATTACATTGCAAAAAATGTGAATATAAAAAAAAAAAAAAAAAAAAGTTAAATTCTTAAAAAAATTTAAACAGTGCCTTCGAGTGGCGCAGTAGTAAAGTGCTCGCCCTATCATCCGGAGATCACGAGTTCGATTCCCGGGTGATGCTGTAACCTCTCGAAGCTCTAGAGAGAGCTGATTGGCTAAGCGCTCTCAGAGGGGAGGGATAAGAGGTACTTAGTGCTCCCATATTAATCACGGCTCTACAGCCAATCAGGGGCGTCTATGAGCTCATGTGAGCGGACAGCACTGTCCTCCGAATTTGCAGATATTTATACATAAATTCTTTTTTATGCTATTCAATATTCTTTTTTTATGATATTTAAATTTTCAAGATGCACTGTACACACACAAACAAATATAAGGCCATTTAAGTTCAAAATGCCAAAAATAACTTTTTAATTGAGATTTTTTATAAATATAAAGTGGTCCTAAAATTTCTTACCTATAACTAGAGCCAAGGCTCCGATCACAATCACCAAGACGATTAGCAGCGGCGCCACCAGCACTTTACTCGCTGCAAAAAAACAATAACAACAAAGAGAGAGAGAGGAATGTACTGTAAGTGATGGCAGGCTATAAAGGAGGAAGAGTTTGCGTGTCTTTGTTTCGACACTACTGGTTCTACATTACTAAACACATTTTGCTTGTTCACTGATTAGTCGTCATTTAGTCATTGTTTACTCTCTGAGTTTTTTGCCTTTTATGGAGTTTTGTGTAACAGTAACTCATCGTTACCAGGAACGTGCTTAATCATTTACGCCTCATCAATGCAAGCAAATAAATATGGATAAAATCTCTCTCTATCTAGTCTCTATCAGACTATAATTAGAATTATTAATACAGCTACACATTCACACATTTTTTTTTCTTATTGATATCTTGAATGTTTATTTCTGTAAAGCTGCTTTGTGCTGATTTTATTTTTTTATGTTATACATACAGTATAAGAAATAAGAAATGTTTGTGTCCAAAGAAGCTACTTCTACTTTATGCAGGATAGAATGACCAATCTTGCTTCCTTAAAAAAAGTTCAAGTTGCAACTTTAGCCATTGATGGAGAGTGATTTTTATTTGAGCCCCCCAAAATGGCCATTTTTCAGCGTTATACTGTCTCACTTCAAACCATAATTATTAAAAAATTAAGTGTGTTAAGTGTTGATACTAAAATTGGTGCAAGCTTCAAGAAGTATATGACCTGTAAAAGTTGTTGCTTAGATTAAAGCAAAAAAAATCTGTAGTGTCAGTAACCACGTCAAATTCATGTTGCAAAAACTTAACAATTTAGCATTTTGGAATAATACACTTTTTCAGGTTTCATTTGAAGTGTCAAGTTTCATTTGAAAGATTTGAATTTTAAAAAAAGTTACGGACACTACATAAAAGGGCATGACATTACAGTATATATAGCAATTGTGTTACATTTAGCAAAACGCGTGTGCATATTTACAAAAAACGAAGCATGGATCAGGACATAAGTATTATGAAAAAAGTAAAAATCACTTTTTCACCTAGATGGGACACTTTATCGCCAATACAGTACCATGTTTTGGCTGGGTATAAATAAAACTGAATCAATTAGTTACGTTTACATCTGGTAAACATTTTTACACATTTAACATGTAAGGGCATGCAAACTGTCTGATAACGTCCGTCCGTCATCCCTCAAGAGTGCTACTGTCTCAGGAAGTTTGGACAGGAAGTTAACTGCTATGCTGAAAACTGGCCTTTTAAGAAAAGTTCAATGTTTTTTTTTTTTTTTCCGAGCATAAGAATTTGAGTCAGGAGTGGGGCGTAACCCTGTGACTCACATCGCGAGACTCGGCACAGCATGGAGTCTGACTCAACGAGGCACATCTGACCGAGTCCATGTGATCCTCTTGTGTGTGGAGCAGGCGTTCTTGGTTACTGCACTGAGCGCATTCCTTCTTGCGGAATCCTCGCGCTGCGTTCCAGTAGCATGATGTGTGTGTGTGCTGTTTTTCCCACATTAATGATAACTTCAAGCTTAAGAGTTTCCCACAGCTTGAAGGTCGTGAACTGGGACATAATGTCAATGTTTCTCATTAAAGCAGAGCTTGTAGAAAGGTTGACTTGGTAAATCGTCTATTAATAATTAACCAAAACATCTGCAGTAAATGTTACTATATATAAAGGTTGTGTTTTTTTAAATCCAGCCATGTTTTCGCTAGTTACTGTACATCATCAGCCGCCTCAGGTTTCGGCTAGTAGCTGCCTATTTTTCCCAGTTGCCTAGCAACACATTTTTTTTATACCTTAAACAATCATTTGTATTACTATAAGGGGGTGAGTCAAAAATTATCCGCACTCCGGTTATATCAAAACATCTGTTGGCCGCTGCCCGTTTAAAGCTACTGTCTTTTCAGTCACTGCAGTGCAGATGTGAGCGTGTTACATCGCTTCACTTGTAACTGCGATGAAGGCAAAAATGGATGCCCCACTTTTTTTTCGTGATCTGAGGGTGCACCCTGTGCCGAAACAACTCACAAAAGAGCACAAACAGAAGTGTCTGAGAGTAAACGGCAGAGTACGGAACGGAAACATCCTCGATCGCAGACCGAGAAAAAAGTTCAAAATTAAACCATCGGCTGGAAAATTTATCAACGCTTACAGTTTCCTGGGATTCTCAAGGGCCAGAAGTATTGGATCATCATCATCATCATCATCATCAGGAAAAAGGTTCAACAATCAACAGTTCTCATTACAGTAAGGCGCTTACTGAAGAGCTGAAGCCTAAACTTCTGAAACGAAGAAAACATGGACTGCTATCCAAAGGCGTCGTCATGTTCTCAAGGACGAAGATTCACTTCTGATGCATTGGTGGCTCGCAGCTCAGCCATCGTATTTAATGAGGGGGAATACGGAAGCTTGTTGACAGATCTTTTATAAAAAGTGAATTAAAGTAATCTCTACAGCCAGAGATCATTTTTGATTCACCCTCGTACAATGATCTACCGTAAAACACCAGAATCAGAATTGCTGTGCGGTGGTGTTTATTAGGAGACGCTCGTAGCACTTACCGCACACGGATCCGCGGATGAGGCGGCGCAGGTGCGGTTTCTCGGGCAGGTAGCGGTACTTGCAGCCGAACACGCTCAGGTTGGAGGTGTGGTCTCCGAAAAAACGCAGCTGGCGATATCTCTCGCCGCAGCGATAACAGAAGTTGGTGTTGCACTGCGTGCAGGTCATGTGATCGCAGCCGTCAACCCTCTGGATATGGACCTGAATAGGGGGTGAAAAAAACAGGTTGAAAGCAACTTTTTGATACCATTCAACATCTGATGTATATCAATAAAAAAGGCCCTCCTGGTGGTCTGGAGGTCTTTGGCCACTGATTATAGATGGTAATGATGTGGTCATTGAATGCGCTGGTCATTCAGTACATTCAGGTCGACTTCATTTTGTTTCCATATAACGTTGCGTTGTGAGTCCAGACCTAAGTGACTGAACCAACCGCAGATCATAACACTGCCTCCAGAGGCTTGTCTATAACGGGTGGATGGCTTCCCTTCCTAACCATCTCACCCATTGCTCTGGTATAGGCTCAATCCAGACTCTTTAGACCACATGACCTTTTTGCATTGCTCCAAAACCAATCAATTTGTTTTTGGTTTTTTAGTTAGGCGCAAATCCTATTTACTGCACCCACGTCAAATATAATTAATGGCCCCATTATCTAATGTAGTGTTCGGTGTGGTTTCCCTCTGTTTTTGGTCTCCGCTGGATGAATAGACCCCCTGCCTACAACAAATCTCCACCCAACAGCTGCTGTGGCCAAAAACTGATGCAGTTGAAAGCTTGAGGCTGACTGAACAAATGAAAGAGTTTTACAAGAGTTTTATTTTTTTCTTTTTTTCAGTTGCTGCTTAAATCAGACCTTCGGACATCACAGATTCACATGCTTTGTTCTTAAAAGATCTTTCCTGAGCCTCAGCCACTGGGAACGTCATGAGCAATCCAAGACAACAAAGAACCGCGCGGAGGAGCCAAGATCTAAACCATGAACAGGAGCACAACAGCTGTGATTAATGAGAATAGACTCTCTCTCTCCACCGAAATCTGGCTCGAACACCGGATTGTCACAGATGGATTTGAGCTGCTTCCTCGGGCCAGCTCAGAGATGCGAGTTCCTGACGCACGATACATCTAAAGCTCTTCGCAATTTTAATTGTGTTGTTCTTTTAACCCAAAAGAAATCCACAGATTTTAGATGCAGTGGCAAGGCAAAACTTCCTGAGATGATGATTAATGAACTGTGAAAGCAACTAAACCCACTGTGTTTTGGATGTGATTACACTTCGACATACGATCGTCAAACGTGGCATCAAACAATACTGAACATGTCCTGATAATATTCAGTGTAGTATCGTGACATTCGTGATTACAGCAGCGGGTTCGACTCTACAGTTTCCAGGTGAGACTGTCCCCCGAAGCAAAGTTTAATCTTTATTATAAACTTTATAACTACTTTCCCAAACAGAGTTAGAGCTTATTTGGAGCAAGATTATTACTTTTTTATTCCCCCTCCTAAGATGCCTCAGTCCTGCAACATTACATCAGACCGAGCCATAAAAACTCAACAGTGTACGAAAAGAAACACCTAGTCTAAGAATCCTCGTCTAAGATTCGAGTGCTCTTGCCATTTTTTTGGCATTACAAAAACATTAGATAGGCAGCTCTTTAAATAGCTTATACAGTACAGTGCTGTCGCCCTTCCACATTGGCAGCACCATGGCGTAATGGTTAGCACTGTTGCTCTGCACCTCCAGGATCTGGGTTCGATTCCAACCCCCAAGGAGTTTGCATGTTCTCCCCGCGCTTGGCGGATGGGTTTCCTTCGGGTACTCCGGTTTCCTCCCACAAACCGAAGACACGCAGATTAGACTATGAATGAGCATGTGCCCTGTGGTGTCATCCAGGGTGTAGCCCACCTCCTGTCCTCAGTCCCACAGGTTTCTCACACCTGACATTTATAGTCACTTTTTGAACATTATACATTTGTACTGTATATTCATGCACATTTATACTTCATTTTCCATATTTCGCATATTTGTACAGCCATTATTGTGTATATTTTGTACAGCTAGGTTTTTAAAAAATATATATTTTTTATATCCCATATTTTATATCTTGTTCTTTTTTTCTCTGCAGCTTAGAAGAAGGTTTCTATATTATATTCTTTATTTCACTCCCTAATTTATTTCTATTAATAATTAAGATTTTAAGGTCACTGGCGGTCGTATAAGCATTTCACTGCATATCGTACTGTGTATGACTGTGTATGTGTGAATAAAATTTGAATTTGAGTACTTTACTCACGACAGCTGCGCAGACACTCAACAACCAAGAGCTGTGCTGCTAAGCTTAGTCTTACATGCTGACAGTAAAGGGGGAAGTTTTTTCTCCCCCCCATAAGTTGGTGTTCAATCAGAATTGAGGTGCATATACAGAAGTACTGTACGTTACCCTGAGTCTTGGTTGTTATTGATTGTCCTGCTCTGCACACGGACCGGCCGTGTAGTTTGTCACCGTTAGCGCGTACTAGTGATGCGCGGGCCGTCTGGTAACCCGCGGACATCGTAAAGAAATTGTCACTTTATTTGCGGGGCGGGTTGGGGCGGGTCATTAAAAACAAAACTAAAAAAAAAAAAAAATCCATGTATGTTGCGTGCAATTCCCTATAGCCTATATTAAATATTTGGGAATATCTATTTTCATATTTTATTAAGTTCTTTGATAAGGTTACGTCCCGTGACAAGTCACGAAAGCGCCAAGCAGATACTGCTGCCAGTCACAACAAAAACAAAGAAATAAAAGTGAAGATGGAAGACGAGGTGCGGGAGAAATTGAGGTCGGGAATTTACATTATTAAAAGAAAAAAAGGTCAGGCTGCTGAATCTAATGTTTTAGCATTCTTTTATTGCACAGCGAACGTAAAAACGCTAAATGAACATTTCCGTGTGATAAAAAAAAAAAAAAAGTCAGTGGTTATTTAGCGTAGGCTGTAAGCTGTAGGCCTGCCCTATACAAATCTAAAAAAAAAAATTGTTGAGCCTAGATTACAAAGGCTGCTTTGTAAATGTTTAAAATGTGTATCATTATCTTGTTATTAATATGACCTGATGTATCGTTCACATTCATAATCATATGTTGTTGCCAGTTTACAGGGTGATGTTTCCAAGCACTTTCAGGCTGAAATAAAGGCTGTTTTCATTTGAATTACAATGCCTAGTATGTCTATTTAATGGTCGCTGATGCGGGCCTAGGGTGCGGGTTGTAAAAATAGATACAGTGGTGCGGGGCGGACTGGGACGGGCTAAATAATTTCATAAAAGCGGGACCCGCGGGTTGGAAAAATACCCGACCCGCGCATCACTAGCGAGTGCGTAATCTAAGACAAATTCCACAACTATTGTTTTGTGCAAAAAAGCATCCCAGAGTTCAGTTGAAGTTTTTATGAAGCTACTGCAGTCCCAAGGTCGCATATTTCAAAGTTACGGTGTATTTTGTATGGTGTATTTAGCTCCAGTATCAGTGTTTCAGTATCAAACAATTTTAGAGATAATTTTATGAGTACTGTAGATGACCGACGTATCGGGACGTTTCTATAAACCAGCAAATTACATACCTGATGAATTTAACTGATGATTATTTGGCGACATGTGTACAGTATGTGTGCTATACAGACATGATCACTTAGAGAAGTGAAGTCAACTATAGCGCGATTCCGACATTAAAACGTAGGAGTATTTCACTCTTGACTGGTCAAAACAGCCACTAGAGTTAGAGAGAAAGAGAGAGAGAGAGAGAGAGAGAAAAAAGTGAGAGTTCACACTCTTTCTCTCTCCTGCGTTTTCTGCTCTGCTCTCCTCTTTATTGTTTCCCAGCTCTCTCACACACACACGCACACACACACACACACACACACTAATTAGCCACATTCTCCCCAGGTCTGCGCCGTTTCCCAGTTTACCCGACTTTCGCTTCCTGCACTCGAGCAGTTTTTACTCTTTAAGTTACCGTTAGATTTTACTGCTGCTCCTTTTCCTATTCTCGGTTTTAGACTTTTTTTATTTAACTTTTGTTTCTGAAAGAAAAGTTCAATAAAATACATATTTTTGGTATTTTCGTTTAGGAATGGGAATCTGCGGCAGTGGTGTCGCCTTGCACCTCCAGTGGACGGGTTCGATTCCTGGGCAGGTTCGATTCCCATCTACAGTATGTGTGCATGGAGTTTACATGTTTACCCCGTGCTTGGGTTTCCTCCAGATACTCCGATTCACATTTATATTTAAGTATATCTGGCAAACACCCCTATCCAGAGCCCCTTACATTTTTTATCTCATTTTTTACATTTTCTTTTTTTTACATCTGAGCAATCAAGGGTTAAGGTCCTTGCTCAAGGGCCCAACAGCGGCAACTTGGTGATGCTGGGGTTTGAACCTGGAACCTTTCGGTCACTAGTCCAATGCTTTAACCACGAAGCTAACAGTCCAAAGACATGCAGATTGTATATAATTGAATATTAGATTATGTAGATGTGTATGCAGGATCAAGCAATATAGACGATGAGTGAGCAAGTGAGGAATGGGAATCCCCAAGGATCGCCTGATGCGATTATCCAGGTGCGGATTTGATTTGTATTTGCGATTTCACAATTTTGCAAATATCCTGATTCGATATTACTTTTTTTTCCAGATTTTTTACAGTTTTAAACAAACTGAGCAAATAATTTACTCCTGTTACACATATTGCTGTACCGCCTGCCAATGGGGGAATTATTCGCCCCCTGCGGGATTATAGAGGAATTGCAACATTTTACCACCTAAAATGCAAACATATATAAATAAATAATTAATTTGGTGATACATAAATGGCGATCACTAGATTGTGTGTTTTCCCCCTCTCTATTGCCTTTATTGCTAGTCAACACACGCCCAAAGAAACCGTAAGCTAAATTTACTATCTAAGAGCTAATTATAAAACCGTCGAGTTAAGTCTGAGATTTATAATCTATCTATCGAAATGTTTGTTAGTCGCAGTTTTTAGTTCGTTAGTTGTTTGTTTTTTTGGTTTTAATTCTTTGCACAACGTTTCAATAAGGACAGGATATACAGTACCGCTTAACTTTCCAGTCGCGTGCACGAGCAGTCGGAACAATTTAAAGACATAATGGATTAGGACGGGACTAAAATCCCAGAGACGCGCTAGTAATAATTACATTACCGTGCCTCTTCGTGTAAAACTAATTCAATCCGAATAGGACTTAAGCAAAAGGTTGGTGATGCTGTGTAAATTCCACCGAGCAAAGCCTTCGGTACAGAGCTGCAACTTCCTGCAGTGCCACCATTTCCACTCATTGTTAGGATGGAGAAAGAGAGAGAGAGAAGGGAGGAGGAAGTGAGAAAGACAACAAACATCCTCTTTTCACTCTATAATTAGACAAAATGATCTGACACACACACACACACACACACGCCATCATGTAGTGCTACATCCCTCCTCCCGTACCAACACAAATCATAACCCGTCTGCTCTGAATCCCTGAAGAGCAGAAAACAAAGCAGACCTCAGTGGTTTTATGTTTTTTTTCCTCTGAAAGTTTTAATCTAAACTTTCCAATGCATTTAATAAAGCGTTCAAAAAAACTTAAAAAAAAAAAATCTGTAAAGTTGGCAATAGACAACATCCAGGTTTAAACTTTCAGGGGAAAAAAAAAAAACAACAACAACAACTGAGGTCTGATTTGAGGTCTGGTGTTACCATGACGATAACTGAACTACAGTTATTAACATGACCGTCATAAAAAAAAAAAAAGAATAAAAAAATGCATGAGTCAGGTCTGATAACTGCTGTTAAAATTGCGTTTGAACTCAATTTACTCTCTTGTACACAGCAGTTATGATGATGATGTTATTGTGCTTATGATATAATTGGACTTTGATATAATTGGCATGATATGGCATATTTTTTAAGCCGGATGTGAAATTACACTCATCCAAGACACAGCACTGTGCATCTCATTTCTTTATATTAAGTTAAATTAAAGAAACGGGAACAAATGCTTTACTGCAACAGGATGCAAAGTAGGGACGGGAATCTCAAGTCACCTCCAGATACGATTTTATCAGCATATCTAGGTGGCAATTCTTTAAGTATCACAATTTTCAGCAATATCCCGAGTCGACATTGAATGTTTTCCTGATTTTGTTACAATTTGAAGACCTTGAACCCTTGGAAAAATTTAAGCCATAACTCAAAAGATTTCTGTACCGTATCTTTGTTCAGCAGCTTTACCACGTTGGTTGTTGGACACACCGAGGAATCGCCACAGCGGACCAACCGATCCGCACACAACTTGGCACAGTTTTTTTTCTTTCTGATGCACCCCTCCCATCTTATATGGGCCTTGGCTTCACAATTGAATATGTTTAAATAAACGCAGCCTGTTCCTTATAGCAGTCGTTTCTTACCAAGCACAACACTTAGTTTATCATTTAACATAAAGTAAATGAAACTTCAAGCAGCGCAAATCTCAGTCATCCACCAGAACTGCTATCTATGTCTAAACAAACTTGGAAAATATTAGATACAGGATGAAAATGTGTGATTTGTTTAGAGTTATGAAGAAACGGTGACGTTTTCCACCTCAAATGCCTCCGACGTCTCAAAACTCCTGACCATGAACGCGCGGGCGTGCGCGTCTTCTAAAGCGGGGCTTCTAACGGACACAAATATAAATGACTAATTAGCACTCTTGGGGTTTTGAGACCTGGGTAATTGTAATCGTTTATAATAAGTAGAGCTTGTGTGCTCGGTAGATAATCGGTTAGATCTGAGGCTGATCGGCTAATCACTGATCAATCAAACTGAAAACCAGCCAAATTCTGGTCACTGGACCAGTTCATCTCTATTATAAATGTAAAAAATTCAAAACTGGATACATTTTTTTTCCCTCATCACTACTGCAAAGTGCCTTAAGATACAATTTAAAAACTGGTTATTTATGTAACAGCCTCAGCAGCGACCTCATTTCCCCTCTCGTCTGTTCCAACCACTCAGTATTCAGCATCAGCAGTATATTAATCACCGGTCTGATCATCTGTCATTCTCTCACTGGGTCATGCCTTAACTTTTAAGTCTTTGGAAGCTAAACATGAAGTAATGAGGAAACTTCTAACTTCAGCATCTTCTTATGAATGCCGTTAACTAATTTAAACAGTGTGAGAAAAAATGATGAAGTGAGATTATAGAACTGTTGTACTGGTGACTCTATAGGAGCTAACCTTAGACTGAATATTATACTGTCTAATACAGACCTTGCAGCGTGGGCATTTCTGGGCATTCCTCTGGCCGTACTCGATAACGCTGGCCCAGTTCCGCAGCAGCTTGTCTCCTTTCTTGAACTCGCGGCACTTTAAACCCTCGTGCCACGGTGCGTGGCATCTAAAACACCAGACCAAGTCGCACTTACTGCACTGGATCTGTGGGGGGACACTGTGAATTAGGACACCAAGTATACAGTGCAAAAGCTGACCCAAACACTAGTGTATACGACGGCAGGTTTAACAGAATAACCGAAATCGACCACTCATACTTAACTACTCTGCCTTTTCTAAGAGCGTATTAATAAAGTAAAAGGAAAGAAGTATGATAAGGTATGCTATAGGTTTGTAAATGCAAGTTTAGTGTTGGTGTGAAAAAGCCCATCAGGATACCACAAAAAAAAGTGGTACCTTGGCATGCAAACGCCACGCCTCCAAATTACTGTATGGCTATAAGTTATATATATATATATATATATATATATATATACACTCACCTAAAGGATTATTAGGAACACCATACTAATACAGTGTTTGACCCCCTTTCGCCTTCAGAACTGCCTTAATTCTACGTGGCATTGATTCAACAAGGTGTTGAAAGCATTCTTTAGAAATGTTGGCCGATATTGATAGGATAGCATCTTGCAGTTGGTGGAGATTTGTGGGATGTACATCCAGGGCACGAAGCTTCATTCCACTACATCCCAAAGATGCTCTATTGGGTTGAGATCTGGTGACTGTAGGGGCCATTTTAGTACAGTGAACTCATTGTCATGTTCAAGAAACCAATTTGAAATGATTGGAGCTTTGTGACATGGTGCAGTATCCTGCTGGAAGTAGCCATCAGAGGATGGGTACATGGTGGTCATAAAGGGATGGACATGGTCAGAAACAATGCTCAGGTAACCCGTGGCTATTATACGATGCCCAATTGGCACTAAGGGGCCTAAAGTGTGCCAAGAAAACATTCCCCACACCATTACACCACCACCACCAGCCTGCACAGTGGTAACAAGGCATGATGGATCCATGTTCTCATTCTGTTTACGCCAAATTCTGACTTTACCATTGGAATGTCTCAACAGAAATCGAGACTCATCAGACCAGGCAACATTTTTCCAGTCTTCAACTGTCTAATTTTGTTGAGCTTGTGCAAATTGTAGCCTCTTTTTCCTATTTGTAGTGGAGATGAGTGGTACCCGGTGGGGTCTTCTGCTGTTGTAGCCCATCTGCCTCAAGGTTGGGCGTGTTGTGGCTTCACAAATGCTTTGCTGCATACCTCGGTTGTGGTTATTTCAGTCAAAGTTGCTCTTCTATCAGCTTGAATCAGTCGGCCCATTCTCCTCTGACCTCTAGCATCAACAAGGCATTTTCGCCCACAGGACTGCCGCATACTGGATGTTTTCCCTTTTCACACCATTCTTTGTAAACCCTAGAAATGGTTGTGCATGAAAATCCAAGTAACTAAGCAGATTGTGAAATACTCAGACCGGCCCGTCTGGCACCAACAACCATGCCACGCTCAAAATAGCTTAAATCACCTTTCTTTCCCATTCTGACATTCAGTTTGGAGTTCAGGAGATTGTATTGACCAGGACCACACCCCTAAATGCATTGAAGCAACTGCCATGTGATTGGTTGATTAGATAATTCCATTAATGAAAAATTCAACAGGTGTTCCTAAAAATCCTTCAGGTGAGTGTATGTCTAGCTATAAGATATACCTTTATATATAATTTTCTATGTAACATCACCAAAAGAAAAAAGCAAACATAAAGTAGGAACAGTACAGTGTATAAATACAAGAGAAAAAAAAAAAAAAATTACTAAAAACAAATATTAATATGCAGTACAGTAGTACAGTGTATAAAATACAAGAGAAAAAGAAACAACAATACAATAAGTACCTTTTCAGTCAAAAGGAATATTGCGCATTATAAAAAAACTGTTTTTGCACATTTATTATTGCACAAAAATGTAAAGATGTTGTAACTATATCATGAGATGTTATGGCTATATTTAACGAATTGCAACTATTTTAACTATATTGTAAAATTTAAGATATTGTAACAACAGTATATTGTAAAAACAGTTTGAGTCAGTGGAAAGCCAAGCGAAGCGAGTTTACATATTTTTATGTGTTTTTTTGTTTTTTTTTACATTTTGTGCAAGACTTAGTGAAGACATAGCACCATGGGTGTCAAGAAGAAATAAGGCCACTTTCTGTTTCGCTTTTAAAGTAGCCGGTGCCGAGAGAAATCATAAATTAAGGTTAAGTGAGGTTTAATGTCTATTTATTTCATATGTTACTTCATTTACACATCTTTTCTAAATGTTTTGATTGTTCCCATATGCAGAAATATGATTGTAGTGTTGGAAATTTTTAATATCAGTGAAAGTTTTGGGTAACTGGAAGGGATTATCTGCATTTACATTACTTCCTATAGGAACGTGCCAACACTATAGAAAATCCCCACTAACCATCTGCATAACTAGTTGTAAATTAGTTAATTGAGATGATATTTTAAACACATCAGCCTCTATAATTACCCCTCGCTGTATACATCAATAAGAACGTTTGTACCTTGAACTTGGGCTCGTCTTTGTTTTGCACCGGCTGGCCGCGGCCCTTCAGCGAAGTGAACAGGCTACACTTTGGACAGGTCTTCGTTCCCGAGTCCAGTCTGCCAAGCTCCAGGAAGTACTTGTACTTCGCCACGTGCTCGGATGCCAGGTGGGCCAGAACCACGCTCTCCGCCAGGTATCCGCTACACTCTGGGATTGGACACACGATCTCTGCGAGGCCTGAGACAACCTGAGGATGGGACCACATACACACAGAACTAAGCACTGATCCTGGAGACTCCTTCCAGAAATGCTAAATAAATGCTTACATATCAATTAGTCATGATTTTAGCTGCTGTCTGGTGCAACCCTGGAGATCATTAAAAGATACAACAGAAAAATACACTGTGGTTGGTACCATTTCAACAAAGTTAAAGCATTCTTTAGTTTCATTATAAATACGAGAGCTTTAAACCATGGGTAGATTTTTGAGCGTTGTGGTTTTGAGGTCAACTCCATCCAGTAGCGCTAATGTTCCCTGTCTGA
This sequence comes from Clarias gariepinus, assembly GCF_024256425.1. Lineage (NCBI taxonomy): Eukaryota > Metazoa > Chordata > Actinopteri > Siluriformes > Clariidae > Clarias > Clarias gariepinus. The sequence continues at coordinate 16,561,562 of NC_071126.1, read as the reverse complement.
TTTCTCTCAGTATTTCTTACAGGTTAGACTACCAAAAGTGTCTAAAACATTAAATCACTGTGTAACTTGTAAAAAGTAATGACATTTTTTCCCCTGCCAATTTTTAGTCCAGTACGTGCAACAACTGCCCATGAAGAAGAAGCAGCAATACTCTTGCAAAACACGAGTATTTGTAGACGATGTTTCAAATCTGTCAATTTTAGATCTTAGACTATTTAACATTTTTAGGTTTACCTAAATACACTATACAGTACCAGTCAAAAGTTTGGACACAAGCTTGGATTTATTTTCTCAATCGATTACTACAATACTGGATAATTACAAAACTATGAAATAACACATATTAGGAATTTTATTAAGTTAATTAAGTAACAACAACAATGAGGTGTGATTTAAAGATATAAAGTTCTGGAATAGCTAGAAGAACAGTATCATCAAGTGCATTTGGAAAACCCTGCGACAATGACAATTGTTAAAAGTGCCATACAAATAAAATTGAATTGAATTAAATTAAATTGAAAGCCCATCAAGCACCATGATGAAACTGGCTCTCATGAAGACCTTCTCAGGAAAGCAAGACCCAAACTTCAATGAACTTAAGTTCATTTAAAGTCAGTGCTGTTCCTGCTACAAGCGGTGTTCAAGTCAATCCGGGATTGACTTTTGATTGCGCAAGAATACCAGAACACAGTTCAGAGAATTAAAAAAAACTCCATTTATTCCTCTATATAATTCCCTGCTACACTAATGCACGTCTCCTGTGCACACTGCCGCTTGGATACCATCAAGGTAGAACGTTTTCTCAGTACCCTGGAGCCACAATCATACTGCCTGCTTCACGTCTGACGCTTCACGCTGACCTCGCAGAAACACTTTTAATGGCCCAGACATGTGGAAATGGCTATGAGCGAGGTCAGGCCTGTACGAGGGATTTGGCAATAACTTCCAGCCGAGTTCCTGTGTAAATGTGCAATTCTGCAAGTTGGCGTCAAGTTATCCGTCGGTTTTAAAGGGTCAGGTGTTCCACTCGCTCAATGTTGTAAAGATCAATGATCCAGTTAAAAATAAATAAATAAATATATAAATAAATATAAATCTGGGACTGAAGTGGTTCAGGAGTGTAATGCATACAGATGTACGGTATAGGAAAGCACCTGGGGGAACGGTTCAGACTGAATTTAACAGCTGAATGAAGTTTCATGTTAAAGCACACGGCTTGGTGCACAGTGACCTTTCCGAATCTGCCTCAAAAGCCTTGGGCGTTCCATTCGGATTCCTCACATACCAGAGAAACAGATTTCGGCTTCATGCCCAGGAATCAGAGACGTCCAGCGAGTATCGCGGATATCCATTAACCTGTTAAAGTTTACTTTACCTTGATGATCCTCACTTGATTGAGTTCTCACACATTTCCTCATTATTAAAACAAACAGATTTAAAATAAAGATCCCCCCGGCCTGTGCCTGTAGTGTCGAAAATCCTAGCAGAATAACAAAAAAAAAAAAAAAAAAAAAAACTCCCCCCACCCCGTTAGGACATGTTAGTGTACAGAATCGCTCATTGTTTACAGAATAAATGATAACAATGCAGGCTAGAATGCGATGTTTACCACCAGGGACCAGAATCTCCGCCGTCTGTGCTGAGGCTGAATTTGAAGTTTCTGAATTCCCAGGTCAAAGTTCACCCTACCATAAAATGAAAGTAACCTCTACCAAAAGGAAATGCACATGTGCACATTTTTTCCCCCTCTACAGCCTTTTCCTTTCAGTAAACTGTCAAACTTTACAGATGTCTCCTCCATCACCATAGCAACCGGAAAGAGTAAGTGGTGCGGCTAAATGAGGTACATAAAACCTAAAACTTTCACATCACTGCACAGAGCGTCTACACACTTTATGCTCAAAAGCATGTCGACACCCGACAATGACCCCAATGTGTGCTTCTTTTAGGGCTACCAACTGATGGCTGGACTCGAACCCGGATCCTCAGATCTGAAAATTCACAACCTGGAGCCTTTACGGCCTAAACCACCACTTATACTTTACAATTAATGTATTTTTGTAAAAATAGTTCCCCTTGAAGAACTCGAGGACGAGTTTAGTTTTATCCAAACTTTTATCTAGAAGCTTTTTATATTGAAACTTGTCGTTCAGCATATCGTCTTAATATCCCCGATAAATGTGACGTTTATGCATGCGGTGCGATTATTGGAAACCATTAGGGTCGAACATGGTCATATGATTCATTTGCGTAATCTAAAATTTTTAGATTAATCACGTGTTAATGCGTTAATACTGACAGAGCTGGTTACTTCCCTAAACTTTGATCGTCTAGGACGTCCTTGCATACTGTAGCATTTAAATTTTCTTTCGATACACTTAGAGGAACAATCTCACAAGACATTGGCAAAACTAAACTGGAAGAACTCAAGTGTCCTGTACAGAACCCTCAAACCCACTGGACACCATTTGGGTTGAGCCAGAATGATGACTACACTGCAGGCCTGCTCTCTCAACACTCTCAAACAGCAGAGGTTATTATAACAAGCAAAAAGAGGACTAGATCAATATTTATGTCTTTAACACCGAATGTTGGTCAGGTGTCCGCATATTTCTGGCCATGTGGTGCGGTCTTTTCTAGCAGACATCTTTGGAAGACATGAACTATGTTGAAATGAACAATACAGTACTTCCTTTACCCGATTAAAATTACCCGTTTACATGGATGCTGATCTGATAAGATGCGTGTTTACAGTACATGCTTAAAGATAGAACTATTTTTGACATGCACAGATTGGTTCTGACCCACATGAAGCATTTAAACTTCTGGAAACAAGTATTTTTCTTTAAAAAACTTTGAGTTTAGTAACACCTCTCTTCTGCGTTATAACCAGCATTGAACTAGTTACTAATAAAAGCAGTAAGTTACTGTTACTAGTTATCTTTACTTCTCTATAACAGTAACATATGACTATTACTAGTTATTATCTAAAGTAACACGTTATCCATATCAGAGGGTTACCTGTCTTGCTTCCTAAATGAAGGTTAAGTGAGGTTTAATGTCTAATTTACATGTTTTTTTTTAAATGTTTTCATTGTTTTTATATGCAAAAATATAAGTTGTTATTATAGTGTTGGAAATTGGTTATATTGGTAAAATTTTGAGTGGCTGGAACAAATCATTTGTATTTACATTCATTCCTATGGGAAAATGTGTCTCGCAATACGAAATCTCGCCTTAAGAATAGATTCAGTTCGTATGCCGAGGTACCGCTTTAACGACAGGAGGAAGTTATAGTTGGGAAGGAAGCAAAATTTCCCTCTCTGTACCTCATCACGTCACTTTGCAGAGAAGGATCAAGTGTTTGCATATTTAATATTCTCCTATTGAACAGATTAAATCTCTCATTCTGAATGAAAATGTATTCCGATTGGGTCGGGCCGCATTTTTATTCTAAAAGTGCTTTCGTTCCCCTTATTGGTGGAATATTAGTATCAGTGTAAACGCACTCACCGCTGGCTTCTGAAGCATCTCACATGATGAAAACCCTCAGAACAGGATACAGCATGTCAACTTTAAACAAAAATCATTCCTTCAAGTCATCACTTTTCGCAATTATCACTTAAACTGAATACAGTTCAACGCTAAACACGGGATCCGTCAAAGAAGCTGGAGGTTGTGGTTTTGCTCCATTTCTACTGGAGCAAAAAAACCCTCTACTTACAGAAGATTATTTCATAACGTGGGTTGTGTTACACTGTTCTGCCCCTCACAGATTAATCGCATACCTGTGAGTGCCAAGAAACACACATTCACAAAGAACTCCGTGCCGCGTCCCAAACTGTATAATAAGCACTACCGTAAATAGTAATAACACCAAGGGTGTACTTATAAAGAATGTGGGCCAAGTGCTTGGAGCCCGCAGCGTATACTTATCTGCTTACATTTCCTCTGTATTAAGTGTTAAAAGAATAAAAAGGGACGTTACTGTAACAACCAGGTGAAAGAGCAAACATCTCCCACTGGCTCTGCTTCAACTTGGCACAAACGTGAGACACAAGATGGATAGTGTTAGCAGGGTAGCTCATTAAAATGCACATATACCACGATGAACAGATACCAGAGCAGGAAATATAAAAAAAATGAAAGGAATAAAACTAAAATACTTCCCATTATTCGCTGCTGATTAGATTATTACTGAGCTCTTTAGCACTCTGTGGAAATATTTCACGACGGGGTAGCGCGACAGATTCTACAGTACGCTATCACGATTTTATAAATACCCTGATTCCATATAAAAAAAACATTCAGATTTTGTTGCAGCTTTAAGACATTGAACCTTAAAAAACAAATAAATAAAAAGCTGTCATAACTCACATGTTTAATACCGTAGCTTTGTTCAGCAGCTTCACAACTGAATTGAGAGTGATGAGTAATTAATCATTAATTGTAGCTCGTTCCTGATTCCTTATAACATTAGGTTTTTTTTACTTAAAAACCAAGGGCAGTATTTAATACAAAATAACTTTAAATACAAAATTTAATTAAAGACAAAGCTACATTCTTACTGAGCAGCATGTATCGGTCATCTGCCATAACTATTTCTAACCCAACTTAGAAAACAAACAAAAATACTAAATATATAATATAAAAAATATACTAAAAAAAAGTCCCTTTTTCAGGACTGTGTTATTTCAACAATAATGTTGTAAAAATCCAAATAACTTTACAGATCTTCATTGTAAAGGGTTTAAACAATGTTTTCCATGCATGTTCAATTAACCATGATCAATTAATTAACATGCACCTGTGGACTGGTCGTTAAGACCTTAACAGCTTACAGAAAGTAGGCATTTAAGGTCACAGTTCAAAAACCCAGGACACTAAAGAGACTTGTCTACCGACTGTGAAAAACACCCAAAGAAAGATGCCCAGGGTCCCTGCTCATCTGCGTGAACGTGCATTAGGCATGCTGCAGGGAGGCATGAGGACTGCTGATGTGGCTAGGGCGATAAATCGCCATGTCCGCACCGTGAGACGCCCAAGACGGCGCTACAGGGAGACAGGAAGGACAGCTGATCATCCTCGCAGTGGAAGACCACGTGTAACAACACCTGCACAGGATGGGTACATCCGAATATCACACCTGCGTGACAGGTACAGGATGGCCACAACAACTGCCCGAGTCACACCAGGAACACACAATCCCTCCATCAGTGCTCAGACTGTCCACAATAGGCAGTCCATGAGGAGGAGATGCACTGCAGTACTTCAAGCAGCTGGTGGCCACACCAGATACTGACTGGTACTTTTGATTTTGAGCCTCCCTTCAGTCAGGGACACGTTGTGAAACATTTTTAGTTTATGTCTTATGGTGTTGACTCTTTTAGTGTTCATACAAATATTTACACATTACGTTTACTGAAAGTTTCTTTTTTTGCTGAGTATATATATTTAAAAAATAAATAACAAAAAAGGTTTAAACAAAAAATGTAAAAACGTAATTATTTCCAAACAAACTTAGCAAACAAAAATAAATTATTAAAAGAATATTTTTTCTAAACAAACTGAGCTAACAAAAAAATATTAAAAAAATGTAAACAAACTGACCAAATAAATGAGTTATTTAAAAATTCAATATTTCTAAACAAAATAAATAATTAAAAAAATATATTATTTCTAAATAAACAAACAAAAATGTAAAAAATATAATTTCTAAACAAATAAGAAAAAAATTATATTTTAAAAATAAATAATTTCCAAACAAACTTAGCAAACAAAAATAAACTATTAAAAAAAATTCTAAACAAACCTAAACAAAAACAAACTTTTGTTAATTATTTCTAAACAAACTCCTACCTCACAGGATGCCAGTGTGTGAATAGTTTAAAGTGCACCACCAGTAGGATTTTAAAGAAACTCGCCTCAAATGCCTCCCAAACGCTTGAAACTCACCTCGACAATAAGCAGGTTTTAGGGAGCTGTGAGCATGCGGGAAATGATGTGCTTCTAACACGTTAATTCAGAGACTAAATTGTTTTGAGACCAGTGTAAGTGTGTGTACTTCATGAATTTCGGGACTAACTCATTAACAGTTGGAGAGAAAAGGCTGATCAGAGGCTTTTTAATGCATTTGACCTTTAATAATGTAATGCCTTGGCAATGCATTTCTGCTGCACGACTCTGAAGCTCACTGAGCGGCATGGCCGACCCAACTGCGTGGACCGGTGCATCTCTAGTATGTTAAATGTAAAATAAATAAATAAATAAAATAAATTGGGAGTTGTTATTCATAACTAAATCGATTTTCCCCCCATCTCTACAGTCCACAGTGAGAACATGTTCCAAGTGATAACACCCTGTATCTCCATCTCCTGTTTGGGTTCAGTTATAAACGCCACTGCACCTAACGCCGAGTGAGAGTCCTGTAATTAGCTTCTGCAGCTTCTGTCCGAGACGTCCACACTGGTTCGATAAGGTGTCCAGTGCTTCCTCGGTGACCCTGATCGTATCTGACATGTTGGTTTGGGACCTTCGACTTATCTGGGACTCGGTTTGGAGATGAGAAAGTGTCCCACACTCATTCGCTCCGTACATGCCGGTCTATTACGGCCACGCCAATCTGATAGCTAGCACGATAGCACGCCTGATAGCAGCACAAGCGTGTGAAACTTCCTTCTACTGCCAAATAAAAAAAAACACAGAACAGAAAGTCTTTCAGTAGAGGCAGTGTGATGAGTTTCTCCTAGAAACGTTCCCATACACAGGGAACATTATGTCTTTAAGCAAAAAAATTTTTCTAGTTGATTTTCATTTCAGGAATACCTTTGACAAAAGAAGAACATAGAAAGGAATCTTTCTCATGGCGGGATTAGGAAGCTGCCGCGTTGCTAGCACTTTCGGGGTGCGATTATATGCACGAGACCAGATGTGTTCAACATGACTTCATCTTGAGTGTGAGAGACAATTGTGTTCACAATGAAATCATGCAGATTATTTATCTTGTAAATAAAGTTGTTTTTACTGATGCTATTTACGGCGGTTCAGATTCAGTCACGTAGCGAGTGAAACTGCAACGACTAATCAGCACAAGTGTAACAACATTCAGCATGGATTATTAACTTTAACATCCTTACGTAACCATGTGGTTTAAACACGCTTTAGTGTAAGAGCTTTTTATTCCAGCACTGAAAATTGAATATTTGGTTAGTCAGATTTTTTTTTCCTCGACAAAACACAAGTTCGGTGCTCATACTAAACTTAATTTAAACAACTTTCTAAATACCAGACTGAATTAGCTATGTTAACCGAGCATAATCAGATTATGTAATATTAACGCAAACCGGCCTGGGACCAAACATGAGAAAGCTGCGATCCGATCTGAAAATCATCTCCAGGCCCTAATCCTCCAAACACAACTCTGATTGAGACAAACAAAATAAACTACATGAAAATGAAGTATGTTTCCTATTTATACTTAAAAAAAAAGTATTTAATGAAGAATTATAATAATTTTAAATCCTATTTATTTATTTATTTATTTATTTATTATATTTGAATGCAATAACTTTATGGCCCACTAGACATGTCCAACCTTTATAATTAAAGAAACATTGGCATTGATGGGTAGCTTGGAGCTATAGCTACAGTATTATTGTTACATTATTATTATTATTATTATTATTACACAATGGTGGGGGGGGGGCTAGTGCAGCGGTAACAGAGCTATCACTATAGATCAGTGTTTTGAGCTCAGTTTTCAAGTTTTATTTAGCGCTTCGAAAATATATGATCAAATGATTGTCAATGTACCAAAATTAGACGAAATTCTATCACAGATTGCATTAATGTTCCTAAATTTCGTCCTTTATTGTGTGAATGCTCCTAAATATCATTGAGAATTGCAGTAATGTATATAAATTTAATTGAGAATTGCGTTAATGTTCCCAAATTCCGTTGTGAATTGCGCTAAATGTTCCTAAATTAAGTCGAGAATTGCGGTAACATTCGGAAATTCCATTCTGAATTGCGTTAATGTTTCTAAATTATGTCACGAATTATGTAATGTTCCTAAATTCATATGCATTAATGTTAGAAAAATTTTATCATGAACATAAAATCATGAAAATGATTAAATTGAATAACATGACCACATTTCATTTCTGTACTTCTTAACACAGCTTTTGCTCAACACCAGCACACTTTGAGTTTGATTCTCGGCTCAGATGTGAGCTTTTATTTCATTTTTGTTCGATTTCATTCGGCTCTGCGTGATCAAATTTGTGTTGGAAACACGCATATGAATTGCATTAATGTTACTACATTTGGTAATGATTAACCAACATACTTAATTTTAACTCGATATATTGAACAAGCTTTTTTTTTTTATTTACGATACTAAATTCTGCATTTACACACCTTCTTATGGACGTGGTGGATACGTGGCTCTGGCTTTATGGCCAAAGGGAGCTCGTCTGATCAAAAGCTAAACTCCATTAGAGCTTCGGGAGCTACGGGATGCGTCTAATAATATGAAGCTTCCCAATTTAATTCCGGCTTGACTGATATTCACAGGGTTGTGTATGAACGGCGCGGCTCGTTTCTCAGTACACGGTGAACTGAACGGTTCGGTTAGCAACAGCAGAAAGTGAAAGTGAGCATTATTAACACGCAGGGTGTTGAACATGAGGTGGCAAGGCCTTCGTGTTCATTTGATGTGTATTATCAATCATACTCTGTGAGCCGTATGAAAGACAGGGATGGAGCGTAGCGCGTCAGGATCAGAGAATCCTTCAGTAAGACTTGTTCATTTTAATGTGTGTGTGAATGTAGCCCTACTAAAAGTGACTGTCAAATTTCCTAATAAACTTTTGAAAATGTTATGTTAACCTAAAGTATGCTGGAAAAAAGACCTGCACATGTAAAGGCTTGCTTTCATTTCTGTTAAACTGATGAGCGACACTCATTAAACGCCTGGAACGAGATTCAATTCTGGACGTGTAGCGGCACAGACCTGCGACTTAACACATTAAATAAAACACATACTACAGACTGGAATCCCAACCACGTCGCCTTTTTTTACGCCGGCAGGGTGAAATAACGATGCATACGCTCCGAGTAGTCATTATGAGATTAAACTCAACGTTGGGACACTTAACAGATCCTTCTTGTGTATAAAACAAAAACTTTGAGACATGATATAAATCTAACGGGAGACTCCAGCACCCAGACTCCACGCTCAGCCACCCGAGGCGTCGTTAGTACAGGGAGAGATGGTTCTGTCGGGGCGAGTCGAGGGCAGCTGAGTCTCTGCTTTCTCTCAGTGGGAAATGTGGTTTAGATTCTTGACGAGAAATCAGACGAGGACGTCGTCCTGTAGTTTGAAGACGTTTTCAAAAGAAGGGGTGGATGTTGATCAGGTGCACATGGTATGCATTACAATGGGTTACAACCGAACACACGGTTTACCCGCCCTTGTTCTTTTGAAATCAATGTTATGTGTATGCGCACGTCACGCTGTTGTGGACAAAACACCACGCCTACTCGGATAGCGGTGAGCCATGCGTCGCTTGAAATTAAACACTGAGGCGACGGATTCTTGGGTTGTTTGTGTAAATTATAAAGTGCCGGAAAAAGAACAAGATTAACCGGGCTCTAAAGAGCCTTTATAGTGTCATTTATTTATAAAAAAAAAGGGTTAATAACTTCCTGTTCTTGTGTGTTCTTTACGTGGATTTACTTTACTAAAGAGCGTATTGTGTAGTCATGCCATGCTTGACTAGTTGTCTTCCATGCTTTATTTTAGTGAAGCTGAGCTTACCAATGCATCCCTTATTTTTTTAATTTATCTACCAAAGCTCATTGTGGTTAATTCTCATCTTTCTAATACTGTAAGTCTGATTTCTACCTAAAACCTGATTTATGCTTCTGCGTCAGCGCTATAAGAGTTTACGCTGGACTGGGCTAATCTGTTTTGAGCGTTTCTACTTGTGCACTGTTGCTGCAATTACTGAGGTGTCTATGTCTTTTACCACTACTAATAGAAGTTCTTCTATTAGAACGTACATTAGGTTTTTTGTTTCCATCTAAAAACTGGTCTGTCATGTACTATATATTTTTTTTCTTTACAGCTATGTATTCTCCTGTAATGCTATTTATTTTTTTACATTTTTAAGTTATATATAGAAATACTGAACGATTTTGTGCATAATTATGCAGACATGATAAACATATATAACAAAATTGGTACAGCATAATAATAAGGTGCCTAAGACTTTTGCACAGTACTGTATATTTATAATATATCATTTTATTGCAAATAAATAATAATAATAATGATAATATCTATACGGTAAAAAAGGTACTTAATTTCAAATTAAGTAATACCTAACACTTCTTGCCATTTACTTTATGCTGATAAAAAAGAATAACAATAGAAACCAGTGCAAGTACTGTAGTCGCACTAAAGAAATTAATAAAAATGGCTATTTATTAGTTACAGTGGAACCGCTGCATACAAATACTGACCCTTATGAATTTTTGCCCTTAAGCATTGAAATTGTGCAAGAAATATGCATCAGCATACGAACGACCAAACCAAAGCAAATGTTAGCTAGGTCAAGTAAAGCATGTTTACGAATATTTTTGTAGTTTGTGGAAGATTTAGTAAAGACATGGCACCACGAGTCCCCTGGATGTTAGCAAGAACGTCAGGAAGAAGAAAAGAGAGACACTTTCAGTTTGGTTTTTAAAGCAGCCGGTGCCAAGAGGAGAGGAATCATAAATGAAGGTCTATTTATTTCATATTATACTTCATTTATATGTCTTTTCTAAATATTTTGATTGCTTTTAGATGAAAAAATATGATTATAGTGTTGAAAAATTGGTAATATTGGTAATATTTTTGGGTGGCTGGAACGGATTATCTGCATTTACATTATTTCCTGTGAGAAAATGCGTTTCACTATACGAAATTTCGCCATAAGAACTCGTCTCTGGAACTGATTAAGTTTGTATTTGTACTTTTACGTTGTATTGTTAACATGCTATTTATTTTACATTCATTTTAAGGCTGCAAAAATAAGAAAAAGTTACTTTTTTCATTCTTTATTTAATGTTTTAGTTGAAAAAAAAAATCATGTGATTGAATCCTGATATCAATTCCCATGGAGTAAGATGGTGTTTCACATTTTAGCATAACTTGTGCAGCCCTGGTCCTGATTGCTTCAAGCAAAAATAAAAAAATATATATGTTTTTTACATTTAAAAGGCGTGTCACTGTCCAAATATTTATGGACATTGCGTGTATGTGGAATTTTTTGGTGTGACTCACGGGCGTACTAGCTGAAGACACTCCCGTCTCAGTGATTTAGAACCTCCCAAGGAAAACGATCATAATGACCACTGACGTGACTTAAACATTTGTCAAACAAACAACAAACTGAACAAACTTAGAAGCATCTAAATTTAGAAAAACTGACTAAATATTACATTTCTAAGACTTCACATGTATATGAATCCTCTTTTAGGTTATTAACCTTTGCCCTGTGGTTGGGCAGATCACTCGTATCCCTACCGCATGACTGCGTTCTCGCCTTTAAACACTTGAACGCGCATGAGGAACCAGTGGAACCAGTTATGAGAAGATCAGAGACACCTGAGCTGTTGTGAGGTCATGGTGAAGTAGCACTGAATCATTGTGCCGAACACCTTAAATAGACAAAGAAACGAAAACAAACGAAAACCCCTATAATAATTACACAGGGCATTACTGGGATTATTACAGCGGGGCCTTTATACACAGTTACGGTTATAACAGGACAGTAACGAGAACGGAACGATTCTGCTCCGGTCCTCATGATTAAAGATTATAATTCACAGTAAAAAAAAAAAAAAGGGGGCGTATTTATTGAAAATTTATAAGTCTTAGAGAACAATTTAAGTCATATTCATAATATTTCATCAGGTTTTTTAGCCATGTACGTTTTCTAAAGCTCCCATCCGTTCAGCTATTGCCACATGGCTTAATGTATGGGCTTAATGGCTTGGAGGAGTTCCTGGGAGGCCAGCGTCTTCACCTTTAACTACTGAAACACTGGGATAAGTGCATTACTTTAGCAGGGGATTATATACAGAAATAAAGGAGTTAAATAAGTTAAATAAGGATTTTTTTTTTCTTCTCATAACTGTGTTCTGTTAGCCTGTAGTCTTATATGATATAGGTAAAAATAAAATATTATATATACAGTAGTGTATATATATAATGTATAATTGTTGATTATGGTGAGGAAATGTTTGTTTAGCTGACATTTATGGAAGGAGTCTCCAGTGTTAGGACTTGGTAAACCTCAGCAAGTTTTTTTGCAGCAGGAAAAATTTTAGGACCGAACGCTTGTTTTTTTATTTTTGGTTTTGCTTTTTATTTTCTATTTTTTCAGTAACATGACATTTTTTTTGTCTTATGAAATGCTATAAAAAATATTGTCGAAAGTAAAGACGAAATTCCGTAAACAAGTACACACTGACGGCAGTGGAGATGTCTCTGGGGACGTTCTTTCTTAAAATATACACTAGTGTGCAAAAGTCTTGAGCCCCTACCACCCACCACCCACCACCCCCACCAACCCATTTGATTATTTTGCTTCCAAAGAGCCAGACTTTCTTATCAGGCTGCTCGATTATGGCAAGCAATTATAATCACGATTATTGTGGACAAAAAAAAAATAAATTGAGAAATTAAAATTATATTGCGGGACGGAATGTGGCGCTATAATCCTTTATTCTCGATTATCTTGTTTTCATATTCATTGAAAGCCAATAATCATGATCGAAACTGAAATACAATTAACTGCACAGCTCGACTTCCTGGTATTTTAATGTAGTCTTGAGGAATAGTTCCGCGTGCTTTCTGCCCTGGACGATTTTGTTGTCCAATTTGTCTCTCATTTTCAGTCCAATCACTTTGGGCCGGTGATTAGTTTACTGCTGATGCTGAGTGCTGAGGGGTTGGAACAGACGAGAGGGGAAATGAGGTCGCTGCTAAGGTTTTTACATAAACAACCTTTTTTTCAAATTCTTTAGACACTTTGCAGCCTCTCACAGTAAAACATTTGCTCCTATTTCTTTAAATTAATATGAAGAAATGAGGGGGCTTAAGACTTTTGCACAGCACTGTGCCTCAGACTCGAAGAAAAACTGCCAGACATTTGACCTTGATGTGACCTTGGTCCTTTTTGGATCAAAAAGTAAAACCACTCGTTCTCCAGATATCGCTCGAATCAGACCGATGGACGAAGCGATGGAAGGCGGTCAGAGTTACGAGATTACTGATGATACCTGAGAAATGTGGATCAGCACATCACCGCCAAATTAGCCAACAAATTACCAATCAAACCTCGACCAGACAGGAAAGTCAGAAAACATCAGACAAGGATATCGTGCTCATCAGACCAGCCTCTCGCTGACCCCTGGACGATCATTCATACGACATGAAAATGAGATTAGGGCAGAAAAGCAGCAACAGGCGAGCCGGTGTTACTCGATTACGCCGCTGCGATCTCTGAAGCCTGAAGCCTGCAGCCTGCACGCAGCCCTTCCACTGAACAGCGCGCTAATGTAATTAGTGCCTAGAGAGGCTGTGCTCTGTGATTAAGCAATCAATTTCAGGACAACACAACTTCCAGCCTCCTCCCCATGTGCCTACACACGCAGAAACACCCAGGAAGGAACCTTTCGTTGCTTCTCGTCAGAATTTCATTATAGTCATCGCTGAACTTCGGCGAACACAAACATTCAGCCCAGGTTTCCGTCACCAGACGCGGCTGCTCGCTTTTATTTAGATATATAACTCATGACACACTGTTCGTCGCCTTTTCATGTAAACAGTAGCAATAATAATAATAATGCGGTAGGCTTCACCGGGCCTTATTTCCAGCTCTACGCTTTGATTATGATGCAGGACAGTCAGGAAACACTGTACTATCAGAAGCCAGTGCTGAGGGGACCTCATACCTAATAGATTTTATTAACCATCTTGGTGAGCCACCCACACGCATCACGTCCAAGCTTCCTTAAAGACACTCAGGCTCAGTCTAATGCAATAGTTTCTGGAGCTTATCCACAGACATGTATTTAATGATGTCCTGTTATTTAGAAGTTTACGTAACAGGTGCTGGAGTGTCATTGCTTTCTACCACTTTTCATTCACACTCATGGTCTATTTTTGCATCATTTGCATTTGTATTATTTTACATGTAGTTATTGAATACAACAATACACACCAAGTTGTCATTTCCTTAAATAAATTATTTTTTAAACCTGTATATAACCCTTGTTTTTGTTTTTTTTTAGATTAAAAGCTCGCAGCATCTGGAAGACAGATGTTTTATAAGGTGCCTAATTCTGGCTCCCTCACATAGGCAAAGCACAGAAACCTCACAACTCCTGTATTTGTTACTAACTGCAGGTAAACATTAAACACCATGGTTTTGGTGATTAGGAACTGATTGGGACACAATCTCATGTTTAGACACAACAACTGGTACAATTCGAGTCATATGTAAAAGATAACATTGTGGTTAGAAGTGATCTTAGTGTTTATATCTTTTGTAAATCACAATGTTACAAATGTTCGGTCTGGGTTTCAGGCAGGATTTGTGTTTATACCTTTTGGAAATCTTCTTTCAACACATGGAAAGGTTCAGATTAAGTGTTAAAAGTTTATACCTTCATGAAATCGAAATTGGTACGGAAATTAATTTTGGTTCACAGGTGGGGTTAATGTTTACACCTTTCCGAAATAAAAACGTTTAAAATGTTAACTTTATGATTAGGTTTAAAGGCAAGTATCCCTTTTTGGCGTTTTGAAATCAAAAAGTTAGGCAATTTTGGATTAAGGTAGGAAATTGGCTAAGTTGGGTCTAGAGGAAAGGGAAGTTTTTAAATTTACAATGTTACGAAGGATAAATTAAAGTTAATGTGGGTTTAGGCTACCGTTTACATCTTTTAAAAATCTAAAACTTTTTTCCATGAAAAAGTTAACATAGAAACAAAAAGTGAGCTAGGTCTAAAGTAGGAGTTAATGTTTCCATGTTTTTTTTTTTTATTAAAATGTTAACTTTATAGCAAGTAAGTCTATTTGGTGTTTTGAAATTCATGTTACAAAAATTTAGCTTAAACCATTTGAAAACATAATGAAAGTTAAGGTAAAGGTACAGTAAGCGTACCGTTGTGGAATCAAAAATGGTACGAAAGTTGGGTCTAGAGGAAGAGTTTGTGTTTATTACTTTTTAAAATCTAAACACATGGAAAAGCGTCCATAAGGATTAGAGTTTATACTTTTCTAAAAAAAAAAAAAAGCATGTTTACAGCATTTTGAAATCAAACTGTTATAACTTTATGGTTACAGTAGGTGGAAGGCAGGGATGTCTTCATAAAATTTTAAAATTTAAATCTTATAACCTCATGGTTAGGTTTAAAGGCGGGAATGACTTTATACCACTTTGAAGTTAAAATTGTAACCTTATTGTTATGATTAAAGGCAGGTACGTCTGGTTAGGTTCAAAGGCAACTACGTTAAATTTATGGTGGGGTTTAAAGGCAGGTACGTCTTTATAGCGTTTTTGAAATCTAAATGTTATAACTTTATGGTTAGGTTTAAAGGCTGGTATGTCTAATAGCGTTTTTAAAATCTAAATGTTAACTTTATGGTTAGGTCTAAAGGCACGTACCTCTTTAAAGCCATTTGAATTTAAAATATTACTTTTATTGTGAAGTTTAATGGCAGGTCTTTGTAGTGTTTTAAAATCTAAATGTTATAAAAATTTTGATTAAGGTTTAAGATGGGAATTTTGTTTAAACCACTTCAAAATGTAATGAAATTGAAGTCAGCGTTGAGCATTTGTACCTTTTCGAAATGGAAACTGGATCAAATGAACTGAACTTTTCCGATTAGATAATGATTATAATGATCCAGTACATGCTTCCAGGCATCTATCTGCTCTTACAGTAAAATAATAAGACCAAATATTCACCCCAAACACGGTGAAACGGAGAGGTGATGGCCACTAAGCCAAGGTGGTACCTGAGAACTGATGTATGTTTTCATACAGTCTTCACACACTGGCTTTTTGCAGCAGTGCAGGGACTGGATGGATCTGGGGATGAGACACACGCGACACTGTAATATCTTGTTGTTGACGTAGAGAACGTTGCTTAGCACCGGAGGATCTGCGAGGTCGCTCAACGTGTACGAGTCGGGGTCACCATCGGGTTCTTGTTCGGGATCCGAACCGGACAGGTCCGTAGAAGGTAAGACGGACAGATCCGAGGTCGACGGACTCCCACGCTCGGACGACTGGGTGGTTTCTGAAGGTTTTCTGTAGTTGTCGTTGGCGATGCAGTACACGGTGCAGTAGACGTGCTCTTTGGATTGGTGATGATGATGATGATGATGATGATGATGCTCATCTGCACTTGTGGAATCCGGCGAAACAGGAAGTTCAGGATCTTCCAAATCCAGGGATGGGAAGAAATCTGGGAAGTCAGAGATACTTCCTCGTTCCTCGTCCGAAGAGGATCTTGTCGTTCGGTTCAGAGCCAACCTTCTGATGTCCAAGTTCTCCAACATGGAGTCCACTTTGTCCAGCTCTCTGGAGGTCTCCACATGACTGTCCCCGGCGGGTTTCGTCCTCCCGAAGTTCCTCCTAAGGATTTCCACAGGTGACGTTGTCCTGCACGGGTCTTTGTCCCTGCTGTCGATGTTGTGACGCTGAAAGTCCAGACCGTCCATGTCCCCCCGCGTCCCCGCTGCGTCTCCCTGGACCAAATCACAGCTCCGCGTCCCTCCAACTTCAACTTCCACCTCGACAGCCGCGTCCGCCGCGTCCCCGACGGCTTCTCCGGGGAAACTAAGCATCTTCTCCGAGGCCACATTCACGCCGCCGAGCTCGTCTCCCATCCCCGACAGTCCACATCGGTCAACTCGCGCTGTTTCAAACTCTTCAACAAGAGCGCAACTGCCATGGAGCTCCTACTTCCGGCTCCGCTCAACACACACTCACACTCTCTCTCACACACACACACACAAAAACAAATCCTGCTTTACTTTACCCGAGCTACCCTTTATAGGTCGCTGCCAGGGCTGGATCTCTAAATTCAGCTAAAAACAAACAAACAAAACACCCGGAAAATCAATAAGCACCATCATGATGGATCACGTTAACGAAACCCGAACAGAGTGCAGCAGTTTGTCAGGCGTCATGTTCCCTTCTTACAGTCCTAGGTGACATTTACCGTAAACCCGGTATAACCAGCGCACTCACATCATATCTTTCCACAAAAAAAGCAGGAAGTTTTATCGTTAATGATGTGTGTGTATGTGTGTGTGTGTGTGAGAGAGAGAGAGAGAGAGAGTGTGTGTACGATATTAAATCTTATCAAGGGCCATAGGAGCGAACCAACCAAATTCATTAAATCTTGAAGCGCATGTAGAAAAATATTATGGTATTTATTATTATTATTATTATTATTATTAATAATAATAAAATTAGCCTGCACAGTGGCTTAGTGGTTAGCACTGTCACCGTGTACCTCCAGGGGCCAGGTTTGATTCCCATCATCTTGGGACTTTATAGAAGCAAACAAACCAACCAATTGTATTAAACCTTTAGGTGCATGTAGAAAAATATTATGGTATTTATTATTTATTGTTATAAAGCATAATAATAATAATAATAATAGGATGCAATATGTTCAATTCCCATCATCATGGGACTTCATAGGAGCAAACCAACCAACCAATTGTATTAAATCTTTAGGCCCATCATCATGGGACCAAATGTATCAAATCTATACACACATGTGGAAAAATAACATGGTTATTTATCATATATTGTTATAACTAATATTATCACCATGAAACTTCATAGGAGCAAAATAAACAGTATATTTAATTAAATATACAGGTGCATGTGGAATAATATTATGGTATTTATTATGTATTGTTATACAGCATAATAATATTAATATTGATAATAATAAGATGCAATAAGTTCAATTCCCATTATCCTGGGACTTCATAGGAGCGAACAAACCAACCAAGTTTATTAAATATTTAGGCGCATGTTGAAAAATATTATGTCATTCAATATGTATTGTAATAATAATAATAATAGTAATAATAATAATAATAATAATAATTGGCTGCACTGTGGCTTGCACCTCCAGGTCCAGGTTTGATTTCCATCATAATGGGACTTTATAGAAGCAAACCAACCAACCAAATGTATTAAATCTTTAGGTGCATGTAGAAAAATAATATGGTTATTTATCATATATTGGTATAACTAATATTATCACCAAGGAACTTCATAGGAGCAAAACAACCAATTAAATTAATTAAATATATAGGTGCATGTGAAATAATATTATGGTATTTATTATGTATTGTTATAAAGCATAATAATAATAATGATAATAATAATAGGATACAGGTTAAATGCTTATCATCATGGGACTTCATAGGAGCAAACAAACCTACCAAGTTTATTAAATCTTTAGGCGCATGTAGAAAAATATGATTGTATTATGTTTTATTGTTATTATTATTAATAATAATAGACGGCGACACAGTAGCTGAGTGATTAGCATTGTCGCCTTGCACCTCCAAGGTCCTGGTTCAAGTCTCGCCTCGGCATCTGTGTGCAGGGAGTTTGCATGTACTTTGGTTTCCTAACACAGTCCAAAGACATGCAAATTAGGCTAACTGGCATTCACAAATTGCCCACTGTGTGTGTGTGTGTGTGTGTGTGTGTGTGTGTGTGTGTGTGTGTGTGTGTGATATTATATACCATTATGGAACTTCATAGAAGCAAACAAATTAATCAAGTTTATGAAATCTATAGGCGCATGTAGAAAAGAAATGCTTGTATTAATTATTTATTGTCTATTATTGGCTTAGTGGTTAGCACTGTCGCCTTGCACCTCCAGGGTCCGGGTTTGATTCCCATCATCATGGGACTTTATAGAAGCAAACAAAACAACCAAATGTATTAAATCTTTAGGTGCATGTAGAAAAACATTATGCTATTTAATATTTATTGTTATAAAGCATAATAATAATAGTGATAGAAGGCTGCATAGTGGCTTAGTGGTTAGCATTGTCGCCTTGCACCTTCAAGGTCCTGGTTCAAGGCCTGCCTCGGTATCTGTGTGCAGGGAGTTTGCATGTTCTCCCTGTGCTTGGGGAAGTTTACTCTGGGTTCTCTGGTTTGCTCCCACAGTCCAAAGACATGCAGGTTAGGTGAATTGGTGTTTCCAAATTGCCCATAGTGTGTGAATGAGCGTGTTTGTGTACAATATTAAATCACATCACGGGAAGCAAAATAACCAATCAAATTTATTAAATATATAGTTGCATGTAGAAAAATATTATGGTATTTATTATGCATTGTTATAAAGCGTAATAATTATAATTATAATTATAGGTCATTATACGTCTTCATGGGAGTAAACAAACAAACTCAATTTTGAATCTGAAGGCGCATGTAAAAAAATATTATGGTATTTATTATGTATTGTTATAAAACATGATATAAATTTATATAAATATAAAAATAATTGCAAAACAATGATGATCGGGCCCAAGCACTTGTGCCATCACTGCCCGGGTGCACTGTACAACTTAAATAGATAGATAAATAGATAAATAAATACATACCTTAGATATTGTATATAGATACAGTAGATAAATATATGATTTGTGTAGTCAGTGAGTCTGTGCCTGTGTGCTGCGATGATTCGTTACCCGAATCCAGGGTGTCCCCTGCCTTGTCCTCTGAGCTCCCAGTGTTCTTATACAGAATAAGTGGTAAGGAAATGAACAATGAAATTAACACCTCCTCTGTAAAAGTAGCTTGTAATCCTTGTTATCTAGTTTTATCTGTGTTCAAACAACCCAAAGACCTGCGTCCTTTGTTAATTTTATAATGAAATAATAAAGATGTTGGTTCCATAGGGGTATAACTTTGTGATGTAATGTATACATTATTCCATACTAATTCTTAATCGTATATAAAAACTGAAAATATCTTTACTATATGGCCAAAACCATGGAGCTGGTCCCTTATTTACTGTATATAATAACCTTCATGTTTCTGGAAAGGCCTTCGACTAGATTTCCAAGCATGGCTGTGGGATCCGTGTTTACTCGGCAACAAGAGCATTAGTGTGGTCAGGCACCGATGCCAAGTGAGAAGGTCTGGGCTGCAGTCGGCACATCACGCCAAAGATGTTCAATAAGGTTGAAATCAGAACTCAGGTTGCTCAGGCATCCACTTCAAGTTGCAAAACTGTGTCTTTACAGACCTGACTTTAAAAAAGGGATAATTCTTATCCAGACAAAAGACTTGTCCAATCTGCTGAAGAGTACAGTGTAAGCAAGTTTTAAAAGGATTCATGACATTTTCCTATGAAATCATGTGAGAGGTCATACTCACTTGCTTCCTTTAGGATTTCATCATAGGAAGCGTAATGATGTGACTCTAGTTCTTCAAAAAAAAACAGTCATGAATGCATTAATCATAGATGAACTTAATGTGGTAAATTCCAGAAGTAGACAATGTACTGTACAAACACACACCACAGTCTTTTTTTTTATTTTTTTTTTTATAGCAATCTGGCAACCTTGATTCCCAAAAGAGCCTGATCAGAAGTGAGACACTAGGGGGTGATAGAGATCACTTAGCCAGGGTGAGATGGAAGGATAACTATATGGATGGTTGCATAGATAAATAGATAGATGAATAGATGGCATGTATTCTTTGGAAGTCTATACTGGACCGTTGAACACCATTCTTCAAAACTTCGTAACGTGTACTTGGACACCTTGCCACCTTTTCCACTGCTAACTTTGCAAATGTATATGTTAACTTGCATAATTTCCATTCTCATTAAATCACCCATGGGGTGACGTAGTCCTGGAAGAGACCACTCCTGTTAGAATAGAATAGAATTTGTTAAAA
The DNA here is from genome assembly GCF_024256425.1 of Clarias gariepinus. Lineage (NCBI taxonomy): Eukaryota > Metazoa > Chordata > Actinopteri > Siluriformes > Clariidae > Clarias > Clarias gariepinus. The sequence continues at coordinate 16,540,542 of NC_071126.1, read as the reverse complement.
GCGGTATACATCTTAAATTTAATTGAATAGAATAAGATACATTTTGGAAGCTTGTGTGTGACCAGTCTGCAATGTTCTGTACAGCAAGCTCCTGGTCTGGAGAAGAGTACCCACTCAGTAGGAGGAGCTAAATAGGTTACAAGAGAAATTTCCCCGGGCAGCTTCAGTGTCTCATAGAAAACTTCACATGTGAACCATCAGAAGAACCCGGCATGTGTTTTCCAGATGTTTCACATGATGCAGTATTAATTAATTAATAAATAAATTTTGTACTAATTGTATTTAAGTTGTAATTAAACTGTACAAAAGCACAATTTTAAGTGTATTAAGTATACTTTTGTGTGCTAAAGTGGAACAACGTTTAGTACACTTCAAGTATATGGCTGTTTACTGTATGTACAGTACTAACATACATACCTGACAGTAATAAATGAAATTTAAGAATATGTTTAATATATTATAAGTACATTACAGCAATTAGTACTGTGTTACAAATACACGATTAATATCCTATGAGTATATTCTTGTTGCAGCAGTAGTATGCTGTTATACTTCTGGCCAATTACAAGTACATGTAATAAAAAAGTACACTTTGTGGTTTATACAATTATACTTTATTATATAATATAGTACACACAGTCTTTTATAATACTGTATTGCAGATGTGTTACCAGTACACTAAAGGTGTTTAGGATAATTTACAAACGCCACGGTACCACCTTCTATTACATCAGTAATTATTAGGCAGATTTTTATTCAAGAAAAAAAGTCCTATAGTTTATTTGTGTTTAACAAACTAAAATTTAAACTGTTGTCTGAACACACTCTAGTATTAGAATATACAGGTACAGTATTAGTTTAAACCTGGTGTGTTAATTCTATCTGTTACACAGAGACTGAAAACATGCCGAGAGCCACAAAGCCCTTATACCACAAGCAAAGTACATAAGATTTAACAACGACACATTAGACAATACATTCTATAACGTGAACGATGTACTTTTAAACTACCTTGAAAAAAACACGAAATTTACCTTATCCTGGTGAAAATGAAATAATAACGATCAGAACTAACACGCGCAATGATGCAGCTTCCAGACGTGATATCAAACTAGATGCGGAGAACTGGGGAGCCAATCAGAAAACAGACAGTCCGAGTCATCCCGCCTCTAGTTTCTGATTGGCTGGTGTTGCACCGATTCTAGTCTCTGGTTGGCTGGAATAGTTGCAGACGACAAAGATTATGATAGTGAGCGCGCAGAAGAAAGAGAAAGTTCGAACACACAAATTATCTTGAACGCACAAAAGTGATTTTCAGCGCGCAAAAAAACAAGTTTGAGAGCGCGGCCGCAAAGAGACAGAGAGATTCAGCGTGCAAAAACGAGTCTGAAACGCACACGCACGATAGAGTAGTGCACCTAAATATAAGGGGACTACTTATAGTATTAGTAGTTAGATACAGTATAAGAATTAATAAGTACATATGAATAAGTACATTTAAATTTAACATAATATACTGAGACTACCGTATATTAAAATTAATATCCTAATGTATACTTTCTGTACATTTCTACAATGCCTATTTCCAGCATTTTTTTTTTTATATACCAAAAATGAATTGAAAAACAAAGTTTAAATAAGTGTATTTTGGAAATTAGACCAACCTTTCACTTAAAGTATACTTTCCTATAATATATATATTTGTAATAATTGTATATAATACAATTATTTTGAAGTATGTTTAAAGTTTAATTCCATAATTTGGTAAAAGCATGGTGTTAGTATACTTTTTATATATTAACAGATGGTACAACTTATTGTTAGTATATTTGCAATGTACTATCGAAGATTTTTTTTTGTATTATTTGTAATACACTAGAAATTTTTTTTTTACTGGGGTATTTCCAGGCTTTCATTCTTCATACTGTATGTGGAACATGCAGATTTTTATTTGCATGATGTCATGTGTTCACTACCAATCACATGAGCACTTTCCGAGGATAACCTGATGAAATGTACCTGAACAAGTACCCACATAATCGAACATGAAAAGCATACAATCACACACATAGTGTTTAAGCGCTGTGGTCTCTCACCTTCCTCAGGGGGTCAAGGGTTCAAGTCCTGCCTCCGGTCTGTGTGGATGGAATTGGCATGTTCACCCAGTGCTTGGTTGGTTTCCTCCGGGTAATCCGGTTTCGTCCCCACAGTCCAAAGACATGCAGATTAGTCTACTTGGCATTTCCAAATCGCCTGTAGTGTTTGTGAGCGTTGACTGGCACTATGTCCATGGTGAACCCCCATGCACCCCAAGTGGCAAAGTGCACTTATATAGGGTACAGTCATCCTCTCACCTGTGTACAGTATAAGTGTCATAGAGAATAAGTGAGATCATATGTGATTCATCCATAAGTAAAATCGTCCCTAAAATTTTTGTTATGGACCGACCAGGTAAAAGCCTGTCCAGCAATTTAAGTTTCCTTAAACTATGATTTGTGGTTCCTAGAACATCAGCTTTGGTTTCTATAAGCTTATTTAGCAGTTGTTCTAAAAGTGTTTTTTAAATTCGGTTGACACAATACAAGCCAATTTTTGATTGGCTAACATTTAAAGAATATTAAAAGGATTCTAGGTGGCATGGTGTTGAAGTGGTGACCGGTGTGCCCTTTCATGCCCTTGCATTTGATTTTCGCCCAGCATAGTGATTTAGTCCTGTGGCCTCGCACCTTCCTCCAGGGTTGAGGGTTCAAGTCCTGCCTTGGGTCGGTGTGCATGGAGTTTGCATGGTTTCCCCGTGCTTGGTGGGTTTTCTCCAGGTACTCTGGTTTTCACTTACAGTCCAAAGACATACACATTGGGCTAATTGACATTTCCAAATAAGCCTAATGTGCATGTCATGTGTGCCAAGCGACAAATTGGCACCGGGTGTACCCCGCCTTGTGCCCCAAGTCTCCTTAGATAAGCTCCAGGCCCAGGCGACCCCGTATACAGGATTAGCAGGTGCATGAATGAATACACCAACCTTAATTTTTTAACATTGCAGCGAAATCTTCTAAGAACCTAAAGAGAATCTTAGTGAATGCCCTGGGAACGTTCCCTGTTAGCTGGCAGGAATAAAACTACAGTAAAACTGTATACTAACTGTTCCTAGAGTGGTACCAATGAAAATACAACTTTGGTAGTCATTGCATATTTCTTAATCATTTTCATATGGGGTATGATACTGTACATAACTGGACCTTATGGACCACTGATGTATCTTTAAAGCTTATCTCTAACAGCTCATGCACCTTGTCAGGAAAAGGTGATATTAAAGATTTCAGTTCATTATCTCCCCTTAATAGTACCACCTCAGTATCAAGAAAAGTATAGTGGAGATAAGTGCTATTCCAGTCAGTTCAGTTTACATTCAAATGCTAATCAGAGATGTTTGGCTTCCCTAAGAACCGTAACTGCCGAGGTACTTGACTCTGTAGTGATGTGAAATTCCTGTCTGGCTCCGTACGTCTCAGTATACAGTAAGTGCATCTTCCACACAAATGTATTATACAAGTGTACTTTAGGTGAAAGACAACTTCTAAAGAACACAGACAGCACCGATAGAATAACAGTCAGTGTCTGCTCGCGCAAAAGTGTTGGACGTCACTCACATGCCGCTGCTGGAGCATGACAGCTGTCTCGCGCGAAGGTGGGACAAGCCAGTCACTAATTAACGCCGTCGCTTGGCATCAGCCACATTTGCACGCGTAGGAGGGGTAAATCGAAATTCTTGGAGGGAGATTATTCTTAGTGAGAAATCATAGAGTTGTCACAAACAGTTTTGTCACTTAAACGCATGTTTGAAGACATATGTCTTTATTCTTGCCGTTATTTTTTGCAGATACAACGTGGAATAATTAAGCTGAAATCTCATACAAAAATCATTACACAACGCAATCCTACAGACGCTGCGGGTTTTGAGACACGGCCTTGAAGTATTTCTAAATGCTCATGTCAGCCATATAGCAATTAAAATATTAAATGTCGCATAAACACAGCTGCATATGGCAGGAGGCCCAGAAAGCAACTTTGATATAGATCAGAAAAAGAGAGTCTAACGTCTAATGTTTTAGGAATCTAAGCCAAGGACTATGCTAGACCTTGGGAAAACTTCTTAAATGTGGACTGGCACTGTTAATAATGATTTGCTAATGATGGGAAGACATATCCTAATTTCTATATAGTCACAGTTAAGCCCTTAACCCGTAAAGGAAAACTCCACTATGAAACATTACATATTTTCCAGCGCTAATATTGCACGGTGGCTTAGTGGTTAGCACTTCTACCTCCAGATTCTGGGTTTGATTCCCGCCTCGGGTCTGCGTGCATTGGGTTTGCGTGTTCTCCCTGTGCTTGATGGGTTTTCTTCGGGTACTCCGGATTCCTCCCACAGTCCAAAGGCTTTTGACATTCCCAAATTGCCCAAAGTGTGTGAATTAGTTGAGTGAGTATGTGTGTGTGTGTGGGTGCCCTGTCCAATGTGTACCCCGTCTTGTGCTCTAAGTTTTCCCGGATAGCAATGAGTGAGTGAGTAGTATTGCAATGGAAGTTAAGTTTAATGACCTCATGTCTGATACATTAGTAGAAAAGCATTGTAGGAATGGAAGTTCCTTGTCAATGTACAGTATATAAAAATGCTTCAGAGTTTTGTCATCAGCTGACCTTCGTAATTGATGATCAACTTAATTATGTTGTTGTTGAAAAGGTCATCTGTGTATATCTGTGTATCTGTGCCAGTGTCATCGTTTGAACTTTAAAACCACAGCTGGTGGGAAGTAGGAAGGCAGGTGAGGTAGGTGCTATTGACAAGTACAAGGTTGACATTCTTGTAATTTTTCTCATTATATGTCTCTTAATTCAGTCTTAGTAGGCTTGAGGCCTTAATTGACTGAAAAGGTATTCAGAAATGAGATGGCTTGGGTTACGTAAGGTTGAACTGCGGCTCCTGTCGTCAAGCACCAAACACTATGGATTTGTTTGTCTCTTCTTCAGCTTTCGAAGAATCTTGATAGGTTGGGCTGCGAAGGATTCGCTGTTGGACCCTGATTTGTCAGGGGTACGGAAGCGGCACTCATCTACTGCATTTGAAATGGAAATGTTTTCAGATGTAGCCTTTGTAGGATGCGGCCCTTGAAAGTGAGACGGTTTTGTAAACTGCCACCTGTTGTATTGGAGAGTTTAAAAATGCAATTGTACTCATGTTCGGCACGATATTTAAAACGTGAAAGCTGGGCAGAAGGCCCATGCAATTGCACCCACGCTCGCAGTATGAAATAATAAGTGTAAAAGCAGCCTAAGGGAACCCTGCAATCCTGGTCACCTGGTGAAGGGCATTGACTGGGATGCAAACCTGGGCCTTCAGCATGACAAGCGGATACTGCTGATCCACCAGTGCCTATGATCAACCATCCATTTTCTTTAAAGCTCATACTACTGTACATACTGTAATGTCATGAGGAGCCTAGAGCTGATCCCAGGAATTAAGAGCACAGGGCTGAGGATGGAGTGGGATGCCAGTCAACACACCAAATCAATTGGGCTATTTTGAACTGCCCTTCTACTTACAATGCAGGTCCAGGAATACAGACCAAAGGTGACCTTTGCACCCATAACCCTGAAGGTGTTAGGTTGAAAGTGCTATGCACCTCCAGGGTTTAATTCCCTTAGATACTGTTTGCATGTTCTCCCCGTGCTTGGTGGGTTTCCTCCGGGTGCTCCAGTCTCCTTCCACAAAGACCTGCAGATTAGACTAATTGGTGTTCTCAAATTGCCTGCGGTGTGTGCATGTTGACTGGGGGTCCTACCACAATTGTAAAAATGGGAATAAATATAATAGTCACCACTGGCCCCCCCTATGTTGGACTAAAGAGTTTCCTAAATGGATGGATGGAAAAATGACAAACGACTTTTTTCTTTTCCTTCTTGTTAAATTTAACAAATTGCTGTCTGATCACATTTACATTATTCATTTTACATAAATTCATTTGGCAGAGGCTTTTATCCAATTTGACCCTCAAATGAGTCATAATCAAATCCAAGCACAGCTTTTCAAGGCACTTTGACTGTCCTGTGATTTGTGATTTGAACTCAAAGCCTTCGGGTCACAGTTCCAATCTCAGATAGAACAGCAGGTAAGGTTCTTATAAATGCATACCATAGGTCACGATTTGAAGAGAGAGTCAGGGATTGCTTTTTGATCCTGCTTATGGAATCAGTATCTTCTAAAAACAATATGTTCAGAATATGAAGAAAGTAATGGATCATGACAGTTTGTCAATAACTCATCAGTCATGGCTGTATGAACAAACAGGACCGCTCTGATCGCATCAACAGCTTTATATGAACCGCTGTCATTACAGACTTACAGACATCCACAGGTCCCAGGGAACCTAAACATTATGATTGCTTTCCAATTATGTTAATAGTCTAGAGGGTACGAATAGATAGAGTATGATCCGCTGGTGAGTTTTAACTATCGAAAATTAGATTTCCTCTCTTTGATTATAGAAAGGGGGATTTTATATATATTATATCCTTTATCTTAGATTTATTGTCTTATTTACACACTTGTCTTTGTGTTGTCTCCATTGCTGCTGGATGTCTGGAATTTCCTTTGATAAAATATCTATCTATCTATCTATCTATCTATTATATATATCGTCTTATTTTGATATCTATTTTATCCTTTATTTTTCATATCTATGTTATATCTATTGTCTTAGTTTTTGTATTGTAAATAATAAAAATATTTATATAGTTTTTAAATAGTAAAAACTATAACTATTTGCACTGTTGTCATTTGTCATAAATACAATTCCACATCAGGATTGCACTGCATTTCGATTCATTTCACTTCTTAGTATTATTTATGCTTTTAAAATTCATTTTAGTTATTATTACTTGTAACTTGTTTGCTTTTCTTAATATTCTTTATCTTTCCATCTACAGTATTGTGCAAAAGTCTTAGGCACCATATTACATGCTGTATCAATTTTGTTATATATGTTCATCATGTCTGCATAATTATGTACAAAATCATTCAGTATTTCCATATATAACTTATTATATTGTATATAATATAATAACTATATATGAACAGTACAGTACTGTTTATCCATTCATCTATTAATTTACAGTATGGGCCAAAAGTATTAAGACAACATATGCCGTGTATTGTGGTTATAATATAAACAAAACAGGTGATGTCAATAATGACTTCTTACCAATCTGGCTATAAATTTGTGCTAATTAAGATCAACTGGCTTAGTTTAATGGATGGAACAATTATGTGGTTGGCCTTTTATTTTTTTAAGCCAGGTGTTCGACTCACACAGGCACACAAATGCGAATTGTGAACTTCTTCATCAAAGAGCTTTTGGAAGAATGGGGTTGAACAGACTTCCATAGAATTGATGCTGACAAGTTTGCTTTCTATCCATCCATCCATCCATTCATCCATCCATCCATCCATTCATCCATCCATCCATCCATCCATCCATCACTCAGACTCTGTTAGAATTCACAATTTCAGACAATTTTTACTACCAAATAAATAAAACCACATTTTTTTTGTTTCACTATCATTTATTATATTTACAAGTCATTCTTTTAAAGAAACAGAAATAGAAAAAAAATACAAGGTCTATTAAAAAAAATTGAACACAGCACTGAACCCAGTCATTCCAGCCTACAACTGCAGAAGAAAAAGAAAAATCCAATCCAGACCTCCAGAACCTCCAAACAGTCCATGTGTTTACTTTACTTGCCTCCAGGCTGAAAAACACTGCAGCCAGTTAAATAGACTACACGGTGTAAAAACCTGAAAGTTGGCCTATCTGGTGGTTAATGAAGTCTATATTGAGCTCCTATGAAAACCTCTAAAACATCTCGATAGAATTCCACAGACCTAAATTCGACCGCTAATTCAGAAATCCCTGATTGGGATTCCGACGGGATGTTTGGTATATAGAGCTTGTCAGAATGTTGTCATCATATACTGTATGTAGGTGTATATATATACTGTATATAAAGAGAGAAAGAGAGAGAGAAGAAGCATTAGTCACAAAGATCTCCCATTCTCCCGTTGATTAGAGCTTATGACATCAAATCTTACACGCAGACAATCCTGTAAAGGTGGCACCTGACGTGTGATCGCTTCATTAGAGCTGATCAAGCACCATGTCTGGATCAGAGACGCTGTACAGTATATTTATACCAGACGTCAAGTAGAAACAGACTGTAATACGGATCCGGTTCTGATGTGATAAACCCGGCGTTTGGTTTTCGAGTCAATTGCACACCACTTACCCTTTGTGGCTTTAATATTTCATTTCACACTGTGATCTACTTTAATGAAAAAAAAAAGATTCACACTATCATCTAGCATGTTCATATTCATATTCCTCCTGTACATCTGCAACTAAGAGCAACGACTGTGGGGAATTATTAGCCAATAAAGCTCGAGATGTGGAGCTGCTGCGAAATCTTGATTAATCGTCGAAGCTCCGGTGCAAGCTCATGAGGAAAGTGATGGAAAATGCTCGTTTCGGCTTGTCAGCAGGAGCGCAAAGTGGTATTAATTGAAGGATAGCTTTATAGTTGTTTTTTTTATTATTATTTTTTTTTTTTACTTAAGACTATTGCTGGTTGGAAAGTTATGTTTCTGTTAGTTTGTCAAAAGATGGCCGGCTGGACACAGGAGAAACACACACAACTATTTTTAGAGGATGTGGATTTATTTGTGAGTTCTTCCCTCTATTAAATGACTTTGCTCTCTTTTATGCATCATCCCAGACTCACTGTAGACTACACAGTTGTCTACCGACCAGACTACACACCAGCCTGAAGTGACTCCCTTATTCATCTTCTATTATATAGGGTCACTGGAGGCCTGGAGGCTATCCCAGGAGACTTTGGGCACTTTTGTACACCCAGTCTATAGCAGGGCACACACACACACTACGGACCATTTTGGGAACGCCAATTATACATCTGAGCAGTTGAGGGTTGAGGGTTGTGGGGTTTGAACCTGGGACCATCTGAACCATAGTCCAAAGCCTTAACCACTCAGCCATCCCTGACCCCAAGGCGGCAATCGAACCCGAACCCGAACCGTGAAGGTGCGAGGCAACAATGCTAACCATGACGCCAATGTGCCACCCTTGAAGTGACTCAAATCAGTTTTTTACCCAAATGTGACAAAGATCTGCCCTGGGATGGATTGCCACTCCAGCCAGTGTGTACCCCACCTCGTGCCCTTAGTCTCCAGGGATAGGCTCCAGGCCCCCCGTGACCCTCCAGTACTGACGAGTAAATTACTAAAATCAGATTTTTTTTTTTGTCTGAACACACAAATCAGATGTCATTCATTTTAGATCTGAGGCCGTTTTTTTTTAGGTTCTGGATCAAATAAAAATCCCATATGTGATCATGTGACCTGAATGAGGAACGGGCAGATGGGAAGTTTGTGGGACTTTTTGCCTGTGTGTGTGTGTGTGTGTGCCGGCAGGACGAGAACATTATAGCAGCGCTATACTGAAACAGCTAAATGAGGCGTCTGACTTTCTTCCTTCCTCAACAAATGCAGTCGACTAACTGGTTGCCGTCCTCCAAAACAATATTCCAAGAATATTTATTGCTAAAATCACATCCGTTGTTTGAAATAAACGAGAGGTCGCATAAATATGATGTGTTTTACAAATTATGAATGTGAACCGTCATGACACGCGAATCCTATCTGACCCTGAAAAAAAATGGAATTGCGTAATCTGGGTTGTAATGTGAACGCAGCCTTAATAAACCATTTTGAAACAGTACCGAGGAGCGAAAGCGCGATTTAAAAAGAGCCGCTCGTTTCCTTTTGTATTCACTACAGTAAGAGGATGGTTAATAGTCCTACCAGGAAAGGCCATTCAGTACACTTGGGAGGTAAAAGAAAAAAGAAAAGAAGAAGAAAAAGGAGCGAATGGCTGTGTGTTTTAAATGATTCGTCTGCGGCGTGTGTGTGCGCACGCAGGTTGTTAATGGCCTAAAACCAATGCTGTTAGTTTTGTGACGTCAAAGGAACAATTCTGCAGAGCAAGCACATACGCTTTCGGGCTTCCTCGTAGGTTCCTGCAGTGGCAACTACACACACACAAAAAAAGCACATTTGGTCACAGCACAAACTCTACCACACACACACACACACACACACACACACACACTCCTCTTACATCACATTACTGAAAAACAGTTCAGCTTTTACTTTTACTCCCCCCCCCCCCCCACCACCCCTCTCTCCAGATGTTTATATACAGTTAAACAGGAAGGTCCACCTTTACAACAAATTATTAGTCTAATAAAAAAAGACTGGCACGCATGTTAGGAAAGAAAAAGAAAAGAAAAGGAAAAAAAATAAATAATCGGTATAGGAAGAAGGTTGGTTTTCTCTGCGAATCCTTCTTCACGAGACCGAACACCGTCTTAGAAAGCACAACATTCACGGAACCTTTCGAGGCCAGCTAGAGGAGGGCTCGGCTCATTCCTGCTATCACCGATTAAATACGCGGTTCGACATGACACCTCATGCAACAAATACAGCTGATCTGCGGACAATGGGCGATGTCCGACTGGCGGATGGGATCGATGGATCAGAAGTGATAAATATATATATATATATATATTTATATATATTTTTTGGCTGCTGTTGAAAATCTCTGGGCAGTTTCGGGTTCGTAGGAGCTGTTCTTGGCACTTTCAAGATGAAAACATCCATAATACAGATTTAAAAACATGTTCGGAGTACAGTTATCTGACATAAGGACAACCTAGGAAAGGTGTTCCAATGACTGGAATCACCGTATGTAAACACGCATGTATAATTCTCCTTAATTTACTCTATCAACCACTCAGCACTACATCAGATGACTAAAGCCATTTCTGACCATTTACAGGACATTCGTTAAGCGAGTTTTGGTAACGGCGTCTATGGGAACGCAGCGCCCTTCCGACGTCAGGTCTCATCCCCGGTGCTGATGTCCACAGAGATGAATGTCTCAGGAGGCTCGCTCTTTTTTTTTATATATATATATATATATAACCCCTGTGTCCGTCCGTGTTTCTGCCGTCAAAGGAAGAACCGAGCGTCTTGTCTTGTCCACAGGATGGCGCTGTTGTTCCTGATTAAACCAGCCAGACCGGACACGAAGCACCAGATTGAAAACGGCAGAAAAATCTAGTGCCTTCTGTCTAGTTATGCCCAGTTGTTGACTGGTAGACGTGCAGCATCTCGCGTTCATCTAGTAGTTCTTAAGACACTATCATATTAAGACATTTACGTAAAAAGACGAAAGGGTGACACAGCAGTTCATCGTTTGATTGGTTCATAAGGCAGGTTGTCCTTGTTACTTTGACCTGGAGAGAGACAGAGACAGACAGAGAGAGAGAGAGAGAGAGAGAGAGAGAGAGAATTGTCAAGGTGGCAAGGTAAGTTCTGCAAAAAAACAATACACTCGTAGACAAAAAGCTTACTCCCTAAACATCCTCTAGGGTGCTTAAGGAAAGTGTAGTTTATAGGTCAAGCGTTCCAAGTGGACCCTTTTTAACCAAGGATAAACCATTGTATAAATAACCCTTGAGAATGTGTCTTAGCAAATTTAATAAGTCGCAATAAAACATATTAATTGGGCAAATCCATATAGAATGCAGAATCCGTTTCAGGGTTAAGGACCTTGCTCAGGGGTCTAGCACTCGCTCCCTCACTTAGTCCTGGAATTTGGACTCCCGCTAGTCAGGAACTGGTGCACTGGTGGCGGTCCAGCTGTTAAGTCTTTGCCCTGAAACTTCCCTCACCCTGAACTGCTCAAGTCACATTTAAACAAAGGCGGCACTTTCCAGGTAAATAAATCTAAAATTTAAATCATGACGAATCGCTGCAAAAACATTATATTGCAAAATGAATCAGCTGTGATATTGATTTAATAGCTCGGATATGGGTTTGAATCCCAATTTTCAGAAGGTCAACAGTGTTATTTGTGTAATAAAATGGGTTGTAGGAATGTTTACAAGTTCAGTCGTACATAAAAACCTATATTAAAAAAAACAAGCTAATAATAATAATCATAATAATTATATTTATTATTATTATTATTATTATTATTATTATTATTGTTAAAATTTTTGTTATTATCATTATAATAATAATAATAATAATAATAATAATAATAATTTTTATTATCTTTTTTATTATTATTCCTGGGTGATGCTACAGCTATCCAGAGGTTATTGATCATAGCCAATCCAATGGAAGCAATCAGACAGCGCTTTCCTCCGAGTCTGTTAAACCGCTCCCTAATTAATAATAAAAAAAATGCAGTCAGCAGCTTCCCGAATGCTGGAGGAAGCATGTGTTAGTCTAGTAAATTAAGTAAAATATGAAATAAATAGACTTTAACCTCACTTAACCTTAATTTATAACCGGCTGCTTTTTTAACAATAATATCTTTCTTATTTTCAATTCAATTCAATTTTATTTATATAGTGCTTTTAACAATGGTCATTGTCTCAAAGCAGCTTCACAAAAAAAAATTAAGAATTTTTTTTTCTTTTTTCTAGAAAAGAAAAGAAAATATTTGGAAGTGTGTATGTGTGAGAAAAATGTGTCTAGATAATAATGAAATGAATAAATGATGAATGAAATGTCTCTGATGAGCAAGCCAAGGGTGACGGCGACAGTGGCAAGGAAAAACTCCCTGAGATGGCAATAGGAAGAAACCTTGAGAGGAACCAGACTCAACAGGGAACCCATCCTCATCTGGGTGATAACAGATAGAAATAACATCATGTGTGTTGTGCAGGTGAAAGTTCAATATATCAGAAGTTGTGTAGATTCAGTTCAGCAGTAGGTGCAGAGGGCAGATGGCGTCTGGATCACTGGAAGCACAGGAGCAGGATGTGTAGCTCCAGCCATCATAAAGCAGAATCTAGCTGGAGCAGGTCCTTCTCAAGATGCTTTAGAAACCTCGCAGGGTTGGCCTTTGTCTACTAAAGCTGGCACAATCTCCACAATCTTATTTTTTCACTAAAAGCTGCTTTCTTTTCTTCTTGCTAACTTTCTTGGGACCCATGGTGCTATGTATTTACTAGATCTTGTGCGTTCATAAAATACAGGGTGGGTGAAAAGCAACTAGACATTAAAAAAAAAAAATTTGAAACAAAACATATATGTACTTTATTACATAGGGAAATTAAAGCATTAAATCTTTAAACTTCCACCTTAGAGACATATTGTCTAGGCTGATTGGTGGGGGTGTGTGTGTGTGTGTGTGTGTGTGTGTGTGTGTGTGTGTGTGTGTGTGTGTGCCCTGCGATGAGTTGGCACTCCATCCTGAGTGGCCTCCGCCTTGTACCCTGGTATAGGCTCCAGCCCCCAGTGACCCCACACATCGTCAGCAGTACAGATAAAAGATGGATGAAAAATAATAATAATAATAATAATAATAATAATAATAATAATAATACACAACAAAAAGTTTGAAAACTTTTCCAAGATATCAGTGTTAATCAGACAATCAGACTCCTTATAATAGGGTGCAAATTAAAAAGTACTGTTCCTACTAGAGTTGGGAAATATATGATACTGAGTAGAAAAGTCATTACTATCGGGTATCGGGTGTTCGTATACCTACTTTTGTAAGAACATTGTTATTAGATTGTTTTCCACACCAGACTTGTTGTTAATTATTTTCCTACATCAGCCCACACACACACAAACATTTTATTCGTTACATATATTCCCTCTTATTCCCGCATGGTTGGGGGAGAATATATATATAGACCTCCTCTTAAATTCCAATTTAACCTTTGATCATAGCACCTTAAGAAAACATTAATCATTTAAATTGTTTCCCCAAGTTTATATATAATTCGACTTGTTTTACTGGAACTTTTTTTTGGTTGAGTTTTGTTTAGTTTCAAGCCTCATTTACATTCAGGTTCGCTCATCCGCCTGGCCTTTTCCCTCCTGGCTAATTACTGGACATGTGACCTTTTTTCCATTCGGCACTTTAACACCGCGAAATATATTTAACTGCCATGTATTTCCACTGCACTGTGCTTCCTCTGTAGGTGGAAGTAAAACATGCTATTCAACTCCCTTAAACATAACACTGTCCAAAGCTTGGAGCTTCAGTAGGAGTTAATCTGACCGAGCCACGAGACGGGAAAACATGATTCGTTCAGCCAAATTACAAAAGACTGACGCAATCTTACACGCAATATAGGCAGTGCATCTGTAATAACAAATCACAAAATGCAGAGATAAGGATTCACAGGAGTGAGGTTGCGCGCTCCATCTCTAGATTAATCCTCTTATTATTTATTTTTTTTACATTTCCTGAATAGATATAATCCTCATTAATCCCAATTTTAGGGCAGATGTTTTCTGCAGACAAGGACGGATGGATCTGGGAATTGCACGAGCTGTTATAATTTATTACAGAACCAGAAACCTATTTACTTTAGCCTTTCCAGGCAACTGGGGAAGCTGGAAGTGAAGCCCGTGCACAGATGTTTACTTCTTTACTTCTGTCCTAAAGCTGATTTAAATACTGTGTGATGACAGCAGACAATGATCCCAATGTAATCTTGGCCAAATTCTTCCACAAACTTTGTGATAACATGCTCTCTGCGTTAGAAACTGGACTTGTGTGGATAAATATTATTAAAGTAAGGTTAAGGTAATGATAATATTTTTCACCATATTAGCATATTTTGGTCACGTTTTACTATTAACATTAATCTATTTGCAGCTGTCTTGTCAGATTCGCTTAATCCAATGCCATCTTTCTAATCCTGGATTGTAGAAGTGCTCATAATGTAAGATAATCCTAAAAATAAAATCAGACACAGCGTGAACTACAGTCTGGTACGTCAGCTTTCGGCTACCTGTGGTTGCAATAGCATGAATATTTTGTGAGAAGTTTGCAACAAAAAAATCTTAGATTTTAAACACAGGGTAATGTAGCTAGGAAGTAATTAAAGGTCCCATATTTTAGTGCAGTGGGACCTCGGCATACGAACGCCCCCAGTTGGTAAATTTAGTCTCAAACTACTGTTTTTTGTTGCGTGTACTTCTGGTAATAGATCCAAACTTGTTTTCGTCGGTGGTAGGCTAAGCGAATGTGCAATCTTTAAAACGTGTACACATAAAGTAGCACAACAGGTCCACTAAATGTTGCAATAATGCTAAGCAAGAAGGGAGCCGCTTTCTGTTTGGATTTTAAAGCAGCCGGTGTCAAGAGGAATAATAAATTAATATTACGTAAGGTTTAATCTCTATTTATTTTATATTCTAATTCATTTACATCTTTTCTAAATGTTTTGATTGTTTTAAATGCAAAAATATGATTATAGTGTTGGATATTGGTAATATTGGTAATATTTTTTGGGTCACTGGAACGGATTATCTGCATTCACATTATTTCCTATGGGAAAACACGTTTCGCAGTACAAAATTTCACCTTAAGAACTCGTCTCCGAAACGGATTAAAACATATGCAGAGGTTTCAATCTACAATTTACAAACTCCGTCTGGTTCACTCTTCTTCCAGACATGCTGTCTCAGTGTCTATGTAAATGAGCTATTGCTGAGCCACGCCTAAACGGAGAATAGCAGAACAGAGCAATGGGGTTTTCTCATATGATGTTAGAGAGAAAGATCTAATCTGGGCAATAACACTTGTTGAACACTTGTTGAAAAAGGGCAAGTAAATATGGGGAGAATATTTTTCTCATTTTTTTTCTGTCCACACAGACTCATCTGAATGTCTACAAAGGGCAAAATAAAAAGTGAATTTTGCAGAATATGTGCCCTTTAAAACGTATAGCTGCAAGTTTAGGATAAAACTTTTAAAATAATGCCAAACTGCGTAGTAGAGAACCACCAAACGTTTAATGATTTAGCCTTGAATCCTAAACATCCTCACTGACTGTCACTCCTTGCACAAAAAATTGAGTTTCTTCATTCACTAACTTAAAATAAAACGAGAACAAGTCCCGGGCTTCTACCGTTTTACTGACATTGCCCACACCCAAAGATAACTTGACATGCTTTCTTCCCCTCAACATCCATCCCGCTGTGCCTGTGGGAAAACTGACGCAGCGAGTTCCATGTGCGCACTTCACCTTGCTCTTGTTACCTCACACACAGTTCATAATCGGAGCCGGTTCAACTGGGAGTAACTGTTCGACCCTTACAGTGCCTGAAGGTGAGTCATAGCAGCCCCACCTCTCTTCACAGCCATATGTGCCATCCCATCCTGCACCGAGATCCTGGCATGGCTGAATGCCAAGCGGGTCAAGCTCAGACGAGGGAGCGGTCTGCTCAAAAAATGGCTGACTGCTGTCAAAGTCATTCACACGCCAAGCATGTTGTGAACACCTGCCATGTGTTTCCATACCAGAGGGACGGTGCCAGTTACAGGGTTTGTCCAGAGGGGTGACTTTGGGTAAAATCGAGACCATGTGATCACACTTAGGCATTCGATCTCTAACTTCGCCTTAGCAAATCAACCCGATCTAAAAACATATAAAAGATGTCTATAGCAAAAGAAATCTTATCCTGACCTCCTGACGTGTTTATAATACACAATATCTAATGTCATGTTTAACCATTCAGCATTCAGCATCAGCAGTATAATAATTACCTGCCTGATCACATGTCATCATCTGCACCTGGTTCTCACTGGGTCATGCCTTAAATTAGAATTTTATTTTTATGCTTGAATAAAATAGGTAGCATGGTGGCTTAGCGGTTAGCACTTTCAGGGTCACCTTGCACCTCCAGGGTCCGGGTTCGATCTTCACCTCGAGTGCTTGGAGTTTGCATGTTCTTACTGCACTTGGAGGGTTTCCTTAAGGTACTCTGGTTTCCTCCCGCAGTCCAACGATTGAAAGCAGATTAGGCTAACTAGTGTTCCCAGAGTGAATTAGTGATGGGTCGTTCAACGAATCTTAAACGTGACTCAGATGAACGAGTCGTCTCGGAGAGCGTGCAAGCGCAAATAAACGCGAAACCTCCGTAGGTTATGTACAGGAAACAGAATTGAGTAGTTACCTTTGAGTTTTCTGGTCTGAATCGTTCCTTCTTTTGTGACATGACTCCCATAGACGCTATGAAGTGCAGGAAACAGAATTAAACTGTTCTTCTCAATGACTCTTGTACTCCTAGTCATTCGTTCTTTTGTCACATGACCCCCATAGACGCTACGCTATGCGGTGCAATGGATTTAAAAGAATGAACGACTCAGACTAGAAGATATGAGAGGTGAGCTGCTCATTCTGTTTATTATAACACGTCCTTAGCTGCATTGTAATATTTTCATTACTGGAACTATAGCCAAAATTTGTGTATGTAGACGTGTTGGGAGTCTTTTTATTAAAAAGGCAACATTTTATTTTTCATTTCTGAACAAATTAACTGATTCAAAGAATCGAGTCACTAAAATGATTCAAACCTTCCATCACTAATGTCAATGAGCATGTGAGTGTGTGTATGCATGTGTGCCCTGCAATGAATTAATACCCCAGTCAGGTGGGGTATTAATTCTGTACACACTGTACACATGGATTTACTTTAGGTCTCTGTACACAACGTGTAGGCTGATGAAGGAAAGGAGCATGATAGGCGTTATACCTTAGACGTACTGTCTAACTGACTTATCAGTACAAATTTGAGGCTTAATTATTTAATTGTATGTTAAATCTTATTCTTGATTCAAACAATGCCAATCTGTTCGACTGCCTTTATTCCTTTTGATTAAAGACACTGAATCGCATCTGAAACCTTGAGGCTTGACGTTTATGCAAACTTTTACAAATCATAGTTCTGTCGAATGTAGTCTTATATTTAACAAAGACAGAACTATGAGTCTTTTCTTGTTTGTAGAACAAAGGTATAGCTAGGGCTTGGCAATTTGCTTTCGAACCCCTGTTCCTGACCTCTCCAAGCGCTTAACGGTTAACATAATACACACAGTGCGGCTGATTATATACACGTCTAATAACATGTTTTGTGCGGTAATTTCTCTGTAATGACGGTCTTTATAATGACAATAATGACTCTCAAGAAAGTTGAAGAAAGCCATTATCATGATTCCTAACAGCTCCGGATGTCAAACGAATATGTCGCTTAGTTTTATTTAGTCTGAATTTTATTTTTTTTATTTTTGATATTGGCAACTGTTTCTTATATACAGGATTAATCGAGTGGAATAATGCATTTTTTCCCCCACCGTTTCTGTTTGAAAGCTATTACCCTGCTAGATACTCTGTGTGTGTAGAGATATTGAAGTGACAGCTGATGAAACGTTAGATGCATGAGGAGAATAAAGAAAGGAAGGGAGATCTAGTTTTATAAGTGAAGATGTCATTTCTTGGTGACATGTCGTGCAGTTTGTTTAAAACTTTTTTTTTTTATTTCCTATGCCTGTGAAAGTTATTAATATGGAGATTAAGATCAGTTGATTACACTTCATGCATGAAATTAATTGTACAGATCACACGGTGATTTTATTTCTCACTTCCAAAAAAACCTCCACTAATATAGACAGCTCACTAAGTACTAAGACTTATCCTCAAGTGTACAGTACGTATATAAAACTATCTATGTTGTATCTGTGTCAATAAACCAAATCCCTTCAAATCTCCCAGAGCTAACCAAAAGCACCCCAGTGCAACCAGCCACATCCTCATAAACTTTTAAGCTGGGAAAACAATCCCAGCTCTCGTCGTGTTGACCCAGACTATTATCAGAGCTGCGCCAACGCTGATATTATATCTTATTGATCATACAATGAACTCTGCAGGTTTCTCTCATGGTCTGTCACTGTACTGCTTCACTACGTCCAAACAACGCTGATGTATCCGATATGATATGATAAACACATAAAAACGTCAAAAGCAGGGTCCGAATGGGAACTGGAGGCTGATGAACACGCTACTGTATCTCCATAAGCTATTAATAGGAGGATTTATACTGTACAATGCAAGCAAACGGAGAACGCTAAAAGTTTTGTAAGAATTTTATTTTCCCTTAAACGGATAATAAAAGTAAGAAGCAGCAACAATGGGATGTTTAAGGACATATAGCTGCTAATTTTTGCATTTCCATTACTTACATATACATTGGTTGTAGTTGCAAATGAGACGTCTTCTGTGGTCCTTGGTACCCGTATGAGTCGAAGCCACCTATAAAGTCGACTGGAAAACAGGAACAAACAAGAAAAGGAGTTGGTTACTAACTAACTAACAAAGTCAATTACTCCATAGTGATGGTGAAGTCTGATTTTAAATAATATCAGAAATACCCCATATAACATATTGTACATTCTGGACACATCTATTGATGTTATTATATCGGTTACATAAATGTGCTGTTATTTAACAATTGTAAAATTGCCACAATGCTGAAAATTACTGCCTCTATTTACACAGATTTATGCAAATCAGTAGTTTTCGTTTATTTTTTATAATGTAATTTGGTATACTTATACCATGAACTGACATCTCAACCATTTGGACGAGACTTATATTGGGGTGTGGTAAAAAAATAAATAAATACTTGCCTAATATGAATTTAATCTGTTCCAGTGGCAAGTTTTAAGGCAGAATTTCGTATTGGAAAACGCATTTTCTCATAAGAAATAATGTAAATGCAGACAATCCGTTCCCGACACCCTAAAATATTACCAATATTACCAATTTCCACTATAATCATATATTTTTGCATACAAAAACTAATTAAACCATTTGGAAAAAAAAATGTAAAGGAAGTAAAATATGAAATAAATAGACATTAAACCTTAATTTATGATTTTTTACAGGATGCTTTAAAAACAAAAAAAGAATGTTAAAGCATTAACTGTAGAAATCATGTTTATGGAACATTTTTAAGATTTACATTTTAATGTTACATGTGGGTGTAAAGATGACGTGTCATTCTTACAAAATACAAAATATAATTACTGACAATTTGCTCTGGGATAAGAGGTATAAGAGGCTTTGGGATGTGTAAATACAGGAAAATAATAAACCTTAGCATGCTAAAATTCATTCTGCTTCACCACGGGCCTCATCACAGCACCTGGTCATTGAATATTTTCCTCAAACATCAAACACATCATTTTTTTTTTTGCCTTTATTTAATTTCCTCCGTTATCACTCTGGTCCTGTGCGAGTGTTCGTCTGAGTGAGTCAGTAAGTTATGGTGTGTGTTTGTGTCTGTGTGTATCCATGTGTGTAATAGTCCTGGTCAGTGTCTGAAGCTTGTGCAGGGCTGTGAGGGTGTGATATTTGTGGGCACGGAGCTCTTCTGGAGTAGCAGACAGACTAAAATAGCACAGGTTGACAGGATCAGTCATGGACCGCCAGCAGCAGCAGCTGGCCAGTTGTTTCAGCCCTTTACCACAAAGACCCAGGGGTAGTAAAGAGCGATAAAGATCCATTGTGTTTATCACAAGGGCGGCTTTCCAAAGGAACCCCGCCCGAAGATAAGATGCACAATTAACTGTGCTCATCTCCTGAGCATGGCTAACACAAGAAGAAGCACAGTTTGAGGATGATTAGTGTTCAGAGAGATGATTTAGGGAAAGAAGACACCCACAAAGCCTATAATCCACACCATAATAGACTCTTTATGAAATTAAACCTAATGGTCTGATCAGTGTCGGCAACATGAGATGCAAAAATCCAGCCATAATCGTGCATTTTTATGGAAACCACACCGCTTTCTACAAGCGTTTCTTGCATGGTTTAATTTCTTCATCATATTTAAGAGGTTCTAACAGGAAACTTGTTCTTAAAGGAAAATGATTTAAGGTTTACCATACACACCTTAAAAAAGAAAAGTAAAAACCCAACAAACCCATACTCTTTGGCATTTATCTTCTGGAAGACTCATCAAGTCAAATGCCAATGGGGTGCAAAGACCTAGTCAAAGAACATATGAGGAACCCTCTTTCTAAGACTGCGGTGAGGTCTTATCCTAAATAAACCCACACTGCTTTAACTACAGTGCATTGTAAACTAAAATTCTCCAGATTCCAGAACCAAGAACTGGTGACACCAACATCAGGGGTTTAGGGGTATCACCAGCTTTCCTCCAAAAAAGATCTCCATTAAAAAAACTAAAAGGGTAGATGATGTCTCATAGGTCCAGGGTTCCTGGTATTATTCTGAACTGAGGTTTACTGTCTTTCAGGGAAGCTTTGCAGGTTTTTCTTGCTTGCATTCTGTATTTTTGTTTAGTCTGGTGAATACTCATTTTATATGCTGCATAAAACAACATTTTAGTATGAGAAAATCCAGTCAAATGTAATATTTATTATTACTATATTACAAGCCTATGAAGATAGATATCAGGTTGATAATTAGTATACTGCTGATGCTGAATGATGAGCGGTTGGAACAGACGGGAAGGGAAATGAGGCTACTGCTCAGGTCGGTACATAAACGCCAAATTTTTTACAGTAAAACTGATCAAAACGTCAATAACAGTGTTATCCATCCTAATTCTTACTGTAATGAAGCTAAACATGACCACACATATTGTATTGTGTATTGTGAAAAAAAAAGTCAGGTATCAGGATATGATTTGTTTTGCTATAAACATTCTTTATATCCAGACATCTGGTTGATTTGATAAGGAAAAGGTATAGATTAGATAATTGATCCTAATTTATTGTGTAGTAATGAGGGGTGTCTCAAGATTTTTTAAGCAAAAACTTTATTGCCAGGTGATGTCTGCCAATAAACAAGAAGCGTATCCGGAAAAAAAAAGTAAACACAGCTAGAAAAAACTCTTATCCTAAAACATATTTGGTTTACGGCAATCTTATATTAAGGAACTACATTTAGGTATTTAAACTAGATTCAAGATTTGTTCTCTGATTGTCATTACAAGATTACAGAAAACGTCTTGTGAATTTTTTGGACCAATTTTATTTTACAATTTTTACTAGTGTAAATTTAAAAACTTTTTTTGTCTACTGATAATTTTGCAAGTTTTAAGCATTTATTGCTCAAAAGAAGCTAATTATCTGTCAGTAGAAAAAAATACATTTAAGTTTAGGGGGTAAAAATAAGAAATACTAATGTTATTCTAGGTATTACTAACGTAATACCTAGATTAAAAATATTTTCACTTTCTAATACATTACTATTTAAATTGATGGACTAGCATCCCATCCAAAATGTATTCCCCACCTCGCGCGTTCCTGGGACATGCTGTGGATCCACAGTAACCCTGACCCGGATAAAGAACTTAAGCAGCGATCACAAACAACCATACGAACGGCTGCTAACACCGTAATGATTTTTTTCGAGCATCTCCTAATGCGGCCTAATGAAAAATTCAGCGTTTGTAGCCTGGTTGTTAGTTCATGGCCAGGTCGATGGTCTTGTCCAAGATTTTCTCAGAACGTTCCATGAAAATCCACTCTTCTTACAGTAGAGCCACCTAACAACAACATATGATGTTTGTGGATCATTTAGAAGACATTTCCAGGAGACCATATTCCTACGGTGGCTGTACAGTAGGTGTGCCACAAGAACACATTAAGCTGTTCATGAGTTGCGCATCAGTCAACCTTGTAGCACCAGAGAGTGGATGGCCAGAGAGAGTGGACGGCCGCCACTTTATACACCACGACAAAATGTTCCGACAGACAGGAGATGTTCTGACCGACTACTTGAGAATGCCGTTGCACATGTCAGTGCTGGACGACCAACTTAGGACAAAAGAAATACGTGAAATCGACTTATGTAGGCTGTAGGAAGGACCTAAGGCAACCTTTAGGCGAATGTAAGAGCTCTGCGGCCAAAGTACGATAGTCAACAAAATGCAGAAGTCGGAGGAACAGGAAGATTTGTACAAACTCGTTGTACTTTAAATATTTGCGATCATGGTGTTACTAAAGATAAATGAATGCATACTTTTTTTTTGGTAAAAATTCTAAGAAACCGAATAAGCTCTACCGTGATAATCCTAACAAAACTACATCAGAAAAAAAACACACCACACATCTATTCCGATGTGATTTTATATGATAAAGATTCGGTCCTAAAGCCAAGACGTACAGACATATTTGTAAAAACCTCTAATATTATTGTATCATGTACTGATTCGGTGGCAACAAGGGCCAGCTCTTTAAAAGGTTTGCTGGTTCACTGAACAGCAGTGATTGGGGAAAAGCTACCAGAGAGCTCCTAACTACATAAATTGGACAGCCAGCTCCTCGATGCCTGCATTATCCCGGCAATTTAAATTAGCACTAATAAATTTAATGAGCCTGAAGAAAAGCAGACAGAATTGAATAACATGACATAATGTTCGGTTTCAACTCAAGCTGAAACGAAGTGTGGAAATGAGTATAGACTCGAGTCTCTTTCTGTATGTTCTTATCATGTATTACGTCTGTAAGGCCAAATGCTAATACGCTCCTACAACACCTTTCACTTTTTCTCGACACTGCTAAATGGCTAAATGGCTCCTGGCTGGAAGATCTATTGACTCTACTAAAGTGGCGGATCATGGGTTTGGGAAATTAGCTGGAAATTGAAGCGCCCATCGCTTCTCCGCATGCTTTATGGGCCTCGTTGTTTTGTCTCGCCCTGTACCGAATTTGTAAACTGTGCACAGCACAATGCTAATCATTAGTTAGATGCTAGCGCGATGATAGCGAAAAAAAAAAAAAAAAAAATCTGATTGCGTATTCCCAAAGGAGGCACGCAGCCTAATTCGCTTGTTACGCATGCAAAGATTGTTCCCAGCGCCGTAAACAAGCTGAGAGCCGCTTCCTGCTTATCTTCTTCTACCTCTCCTGGTCTGTTCCACTTAAATAAAATAAATAAAGAAAAAAAATATATATAAATATATATAGAAGCTGAATTATTTAAATTATTCTGCAATCTTTCCTTTAATTGGACCTCGCCACATTACTCTCGGCGGTTGTCGTAATTACACGACGGGCATGTTGATTGGTTTAAGCCGTTCATTACCTCTGCAAAGGTGCCCGGTTCGCCATATTAATTAGCAGACAAAGAGCTAATATGGCTGCCTGATTAGCCATAGATATCTTCTGCGTTCACAAGGGGATGCAGAGATTCTATAACAGTATTAATATTTTAGAGTGAAAGGGTCAAGGCACAGAGAGCCCCAACATTCCCTAGCAGAGAAAATCAAACCTGGCGATATGCCCTCGACGGAATGTAATCACTCGGCGGTACGCGCCCGCGCTCACGCTACACAAACCCGCAGTGATTGGGAGGAGAGATTTTCAATTACGGGACATTTCCCCAGAATCTCTCGTCGTCGCTGATGAAGACGTTCGCGCCATTATTCGGCAGCGAGCATAATGTGGTGCTGATTGAATTACATTCTGTTTGTACAAGAGGAGAAGATTTTATTTACAACTCAGGGAAAATGAACTTACCGCTGTATTAACAACGCAGAAGTTCATAAGACAAAATTACGATTGTTTGAACAAACTGTATTTCCTCTGCGGCATTTTTAATAAAGCCCTTCCTTTTTTTATTTAAGTTTTTTTAATATATCAGTGTATGGAAAATTTTTGATATAAAATTAGAGATACTTAATAAGGGCATTCGAATCAAACTGGGACTTTTGATTGTCTGGAAGTCCCTTTATGTCTCTATATAATCCCCTGCTACACTAATGCACTAGTGCTAGGATACTACAGTATCAACGTAGCATGTTTTCTCAGTACACCGGAGCCATGATCGGACTGCCTGCTGCTTTAATGGCTCAAACATGTGGATATGGCTTGAAGCGAGGTCAGGACTGTACACAGGATGTGGCAATAACTCTGACCAGAGTTCGTGTAATGTGTAAGTGGTGTTGGTGAATGATTGTATATTGTATACAGTTCACACAAGTTGATAAAAAGTTAACCAGTGATTTTTGAGAATCAAGCATTTCACTTGCTGAAGTTTCACGAGAACAACTACAGTGGTGTCCGAGCCGCTTCAACTGGGGTTCGTCATTCATAATGTTCGGAATTATTTAAAACTTTTACGCCATTTAAATGTTTTACCGCTACTTACACAATACTGTGCTTAAAGTCCCCCGTAAATGTCAATCGGTTTTACTACATTCTTTCACAAGAAATTTCATCCCAAGTCCCGGTTTAAATCGAACGCCCCTCATATTATAAATACTGGACTCGTTTGTTTCAATAAAGTGTGTACCCTGTTTATCTGCTTGCTTCTTTTTAATGTAATTTTACAATTCTAACATGTGGGATGTAAAATTATTAGGCCTAGAACTAAACATTTTTACCAAAAGATCGTGAGTTCGATTTCCGGGTGATGCTGTAACCTCTCGCAGCCGGAGGTCTAGAGAGAGCTGATTGGCCGAGCTCTCTCAGATGGGAGGGATGAGAGGTAATTAGTGCTCCCATATTAATCACGGCTCTACAGCCAATCAGGGGCGTCTGTGAGCTCATGCAAGCAGAAGGAGCGGATAGCGCTGTCCTCCGAGTGTGTTACACCACCCCCAAACTGCTTGCGTGTGCAAGTAGTTCGAAAAAATGCGGTCGGCTGGTGTCACGTGGTTCGGAGAAAACATGTGATAGTCTTCGACCTTCCCGACTAAGTGGTAGTAGTAGCTTAATGTGGAGCCCCCTAGTGACGGGAAGGAAATTAGACATGGCTAGATCATTTATACATGGAGCAAGAGAATTTGTTGCTCAATAATTGTATTGGTTGCGTTACTAATTTAAATAAATAATTTCACCTACAGTCATAAGACGTTATATGACGTGTTCACAGTGTGCGTAAAATCTGGATAGAAAAAAACTCACCAGCATCACGTGCCTGAATACACGCTGTTTATTTTTATCCTGGCACTATGTATATGTCTGCAGGAGTGGAGTCAGTGTGTGTACTGAAAGAGTGGCGGATGTGCCTAATTACACGTGCTCTTAATGGTTCTGATTATGAAACAGAGCAATGTTGGGGAAATGCATAGAGATGGCACAAAGAGGCTAGTCAGGTTGCTAAATGGAGCCTATCCATCCATCCATCAATCCATCTCTCTCTCTCTGTCTCTCTGTATGTGTTGCTTGGTGATGAGTGAGAGACAAGACCAGACAACGCCAGGAGTTCGACTTGAGAATTATTGATCTAACACGTTTTTCGTTCCTAGCCACATTTCTAACGCGACATCCCAGCACCATAAAAAAAAAAAAAAAAAACAGAGTTACAGATGTCTGGAAGCAATAAATATTAATTATAAATCAGGGGACACCAAACAAACCTCTGTCCTAATTATCGTGCTCGCTCGTCCGAGTGAAATGGGACGGCGGCTAAAGAGAATAATTCATGTCTCGTAAAGGCACTGTGAGTGCGGAGCAGCGTCTGGATATAACAAATGGGATTGTTTCCCGTGCACGCCCTTTAAAGCAAGCGCCCACGAGCCGGGAGTATACAATCGATAAAAGCAATCTTTTAAACTGGCCGATGTCTAAATCCAAATGCATGCTGGGTCGTTGCAACCAGGCTAAAGACCCGGCTCTAGGAGAAATGTCGGTGCAACATGTAAATATACACTTCTCCACAAGTGAAAAAAAGGGACTTCAGTCCTTTTATGTGCGCTGCATGCTGGGAGAGGCGTCGTCTGGCTACGGCACGAGGGAGTCACTTCAAAAGCAGCTCAGTATACCGAGTAAAACTGTATCTATAGAATCTCGTTATCCAGGGTTAAAAATAGACAAAGAGACAGAGAGAGACAGAGAGAGAGACACACAGACAAAAGATCTGCAAAATCATCGAACTCAGCCTCCGAACTCATACTTACAGCTGTCTTCCTCTTCTGAAATGAGTTTCACCACATAACAGGCGTAGATGAACCCAGCCAACTGAAAATACACACACACACATAAAACCATCAGTTAGAACAACACCTGCTTTCCAGAGAAAGAAACTGAATCTCATTAACACTTCTGCAATTTCAGCCTTACCGGTGACCTCATAATGACTTTTTAAGCGTCTCACCGCCTGCACAAGCACATCATATCTGACCGCATACATACTGTAGTATGCAAATAATGTTAAAAGTAAAGCATTGTATATACATTATAAATTGTATAGCACTTATACTGTAGCGCTAAGATGAACAAAAAAGGTCATTTAGCAGTAGTGAGAGTAGTAGTGTTGCTGTTGTCCGCTCCGCAGACACAACCTGGCACAGGTTATTACGCCGGATGCCCTTCCTGACCCAACCCTCCCATTTTATCCGGGCTTATGCAAGGCATGCAGGAGACCTATCATCACTGAGACAGTACAGATTAAAAATATTATGGCTCGGTCGTCCTGAAGCAAAGACCCTGCCTTAGTGCAAACTTTTTGAAAGCAATGTGGAGGACCTGGATTTGAGTCCAAGCCAATGCGTTGCAGGGCACCCTGACTGCCGCTCCCAAGCCCGGTTATAACTTGGAGGGTATCCGGAGGAAGACCTGAGCCAAAATAATGTGCTGATTCACAAGAGCAGCAACAACATGCAGTGATGCCAAGAAAACTCAAAAAAAAAAAAAAGTGAACTTTGAGCACAAAATGATCGCTCGGGGTGAAGGCTTACGAAATTGGAAAATATTTTGACTCACTATGACAATAAAAAGGTATACGATTCAGAATTAGAGTTACTTAAAGAGGGACAGGGTGCCAATCCATCGCAGTGCACACACTCACACACTCATTCACACACTACGGGAGTTTCCTGGTTCCTTTGTGTTTCGTGGTCAGGTGTACTGTATGTTGCATGTGTGTGTGTGTGTGTGTGTGTGTGCACAAGTGAGTTATGTAATCGCCTTGGGATCTATCAGTTTTAAAGGCTTATACAGTACTATAACGGCTGATGCATTTTCCCTCTGGGGTGCTTTTTTCTGATTGAAACCATTTATGATGTTAGTGCTCATTAATTAGTAATTATAGCCTTTTAAAAGATGTAGAACAGATCCAAATAAAAACACAGATATTATTGATGATGATTTCAAAAAAGGGAATATTTTAAACACCATGCATAAATTTACACAGACTCATGGGTTAGGAATTTTTTTCTTCTTTTTTAAGGATTTTCAGGAATTCCAAATGTCTTGTGTAAACACTTGAAAGATTTATACATAAATGATTAAAAAATTAGGTCCACTGCTGTTAAACCAAGTGCAGAAAAAAAAAAAAAAAACAGAAATGAAGCATATTTGAAAATATTTTCCTCCAGGAAATGTCTGTTAATTAATTTGCATAAATGCTAAACCATATAGTGTTACACTCTGATTATATTGATGGTAAAAATAATAAAAACAACATATTATTAAAAAAAAAAATTAAGATATATTAAAGAAATATTTTTTTTTCTTAAATTCCAAAGTGCTATTCAGAATATCTCATCAAATTTTTTTTAAATGAAACTAAGACTATACTTTATATAATTATATAATTATATATATATATATATATATATATATATATATATATATATATATATATATATATATATACTATTAAATGTAGCCTATAATTTATCCAAAAATATTTCAGAATTTAATGAAAGAATAAAATAACCATTCATTCATTCTTTAAAAGAAACAAACAAACAAAACAAACAACTTCAAAGAAAAAACAAATTCCAAGCGCATTTTTGTGTTACGCATGTGACGTGTCTGTTACATAAAACCCTGAAACAGGAATGAACGAAAAGCGTAACCTGGTAGAAACGTCACACTGGATGCAGGCCACGTGCTGTGACTAAGTGGTTTTGTTACAGAGCTGACACTTAATTTACCCCATGCTAAGGTTAATATTCACGCAGACCTGTTTAAAAAAAAAGAGCATATAAACCATCAAAGAAGTGTTTGTGCATGGTTAGGTATTTAGGGATCAGAGGAGAAGGGGGTGTTGAAAAGCAGCGCTGGATAAAGAGATCAGACGTGATGGAGGAGAGAGAGAGTATTTTCTTACTGAGAGGAAAAAAAAAAGGTGGCAGTTCAGCCAGAGCTTTCCATAAATCAGAATAACTGCTGGTTCTGGAGGAACGACAACATGGAGGTGGAGATAATGCACAGAAGAGAGATAACGCAGAGACAACACTTCACTGCTGCAAAGCGCACTTGGTTAAGGGAAATATCAGCCAGCAGCTGGGAGGTCATGTAGACATTGAGGTGTGAAATGTGATGTAGTGTGTCTGTAGCAGGGGGATTTATGACAAATGGGATTTACCAGTAGGAGCAAAATATACCTACTGGTGTCACTAGTAGTTCAGCGGTTACGGTTCTGAGAGCTTCTTGCTAATGTATACTGTATTATAGCGATTTTCATAAATATTTTATGATGGGTACAGCTTTTTCTGTCTAATGACATACTATTTATTTATAATTGTATTTATTTATTTATTTATTTGGTGTCTCAGTGGTGAGTTTCTCACCTGCCATCTGGAAGGCCCAGGTTTCAGTCCCCAACCAACACCCAAACCCAAAATGGGTGGTTGGGTTAGAAAGAGCATCCGGCTCGAAACCTGTGCCAAGTTATTGTACGGATCAGATGGTCCGCCTTGGCGACCCCTCGATTGGTGCAGCCGAAAAACCAACAACAACATTCGATATAGAAAATAAAATACTATGCTCTCTAATCCTATGATCTCTACACCATTTTTCAGAGTAATTCCCCTACTTTCACTTTAAAGCTCATATCTTGGTAAGCATAAATGCTTAAAACATGCATATATCCTTTTTTTCCCTATGAAATGTAAATTTTTTGGCCTTCCGTTTTCTTTTCATAATTGCGTAAAAGGCATCGTCTGGAAACTGGCAGTAGCAGAACCATGATTGAAGTTTGAAACAATGTAGTTCAAAGGCTGGTTGTCTTTAGGAAAGCATGAGGAAAGACACCGCTAACCAAGCCCAAATTATGCAGGAACTGCAACAGAAATAAAAAATACAACTGAATTAACAAACTCTATGCGAACGTGTGATAGAATGATGATACATGCTTATAATATTGACCTACAAGATACACTATTTGGCCAAACCTGCTATTTATTGAATTCAGGTGTTTCAATCAATCAGGCCCCTTTTTCCTTAACGAAGTGCAATCTAAATGCTTCAGCATACCAAGACATCTTGGACAATGCTATGCTTCCAACTTTGTGGCAACAGTTTAGGGATTGCCCTTTTCTATTCCCACATGTGCACAAAGCAAGGTGCGGTTTGATGAGTTCGGTGTGGAAGAACTTGACTGGACCGAGCACAGAGCCCTGACCTTAACCGAATCGAAGACTTTTGGGATGAACTGAAATAGAGATTGCGAGCCAGAATTCTCATCCAAGATCAGTGCCTCCTGACCTTAAAAATGCTCCACAGAATGAATTGCGGACAAATTTTCCACAGAAACACTCCAAACTCTTGTGGTCAGCCTCCCAAGAACCAACTTCATATTAAGGTATATGTACTGTATTTGGATACAATGTCATTGCGAATACTTTTGTCCATATGGTGTACTGTATTTGCACATTATAGTTAACCAGTACAAAGTATAAAAACAAGTGACACACACACATGCACAGTGCGTTCCGGTGTAAAATGTGCGTGCTTTGTGCTAATGGATATATTATGTAAAAGCCATGCGTGAATCCAGACAATCTGAAGAATATTTGAGCCCATAAAATGAGGTTGACTGGAATAAATGTTAAGAACCATTGTAATAAAGTATGACTTTGAAGCATCTGTACGGGCACAGTGTGCTTCGGCGAGACAACTATTGCTAATAGTAAACAGAGCATACGGGGTAAACACATGTAACGTATTGACGCTGCTAGTCTGAAGGTTCTGCGCAATTTACATATTTACTTTCATCCGGGGAAACAGGACTGCGTCTCCCACCCTCCAACCCTTATCGCCTGAGCGCTTCAATTAACTACACATATGGCTGACACTTTGGGACTCCATTTCCAGCACGGCTGTTAGATAAATGCGGAGCGGCAGGAAATCGGAGCGAGCGCAGATTTAAGATTCCTGCAATACCTCAAGGTCTCGGCCTCATTTACACAAAATAATGTGCTGGCTCCTCTCTCTCTCTCTCTCTGCTACTCTGCCTGGCGGCATAGCTACAACAGAAATACACAAAAAGACACACATTGTGTAGCACACACACACACACACACACCAGTTAGATGTGGATCTCTCATTGTTTCATATGGATATGAACCCAACTTGTTGACTGGAAATGTACCAGAACAGGTCATCATAATGATACCACACACACACACACACACACAAACGCAGAGCGCAATTCCATATAGATGTTCCCCCATGCCGAGCTATTCCCTAATGGAAAACTAAAATTAGATTTCATGCGTGTGAATAATGCATGCAGAGGAGATGCTAAATAATGGAGGTTAAATCCAGGAGCAGTGATTGATCTCAATGCAAGTATCTTAAGCTTGCATCACGGGCTTAAGCTTGTCCATTCTTCACTGTCCAGATTACTGGCTTAAATCTTTAATATGTTTATCTTTTAAATGCCAGCCTACTCTGGAAAACGAGGCAGTGTGTTAAAGCAGAGAATCCCAGAAAGCTCCACGAGTGCAGGAGAAACTGTTAAAACTCTACGAGTGTGTGAAGGGTTAGAGTGCAGGGTCAGTCGTGCGGGAACAGTGGACATGCACAACAATGCTTTATCTTCTTACTGTATATCTGTATTTCCTTACTGTCATTCTTCACCCTGGAAGGGTTCTGCTTTCCAACACCAAGCAACCTAACGTAACCTCTTACATCATGAAGTTATTTAATAAATTACAGGTTACAATCAAGATGGACAAAGTATAAACTCACAAGTTCGCCCTAGACACTCACCCAGAAACCCAACTGAGAAAAGTAAAAACTTCTGATCGCTTTATCTATAGCTGTATACCTGTTTCTATAGCTGTAATTGATACAATATTGCCGAAAGTATTGGATCGCCTGCTTTCACATGAGTATGAACTGGAGTAACATCCAATTCTTAATTCATGGAGTTTAATATGATGTTGACCCCGCCCCCTTTGCAGCTATAACAGCTTCAACTCTTTTGAGAAGGCTTTCCACAAGTGTGTTTATGGAAATCTTTGACCATTCGTCTAGAAGCGCATTTGGGAGGTCAGACGCAGATGTTCGACGAGAAGGTCAGGTTTACAGTCTTCACTCGAATTCATCCCAAAAGTGCATTCTAGTCAAGTTCTTCCACCCCAAACTCACTCCTCCATGTCTTTATGGACCTTGCTTTGTGCACTGGTGGGCAGTCATGTTGGAACCGGATCCCAAAAAGGATTAGGAGTTGGGAGCATGAAAATGTCTTGGTATGCTGAAGGATTAAGAGTTCCTTTCACTGGAACTAAGGGGTCGCACCCAACTTCTGAAGAACAACCCCACATCATAATCCCTCCTTCACCAAACTTTACTTTGGCACAATGCAGTCAGACATGTACCGTTCTCCTGGCAACTGCTAAATCAGGAATCGTCCTTTTGTTTGCTAGACGGAGAAGCGTGATTCGTCACTCCGGAGAACACGTCTCCACCGCTCTAGAGTATATTGGCGGCATGCTTTACACCACTGCATTTGATGCTTTGGATTGCCCTTGGTGATGTTGAGTGAGGCTTGAACGCTGCTGCTCATCCCATGACCATCTCTACACACTGTTCTTGAGCTAATCTGAAGGCCACGTGAAGTCTGGAGATCTGTAGCTATTGAATCTGCGGAAATTTGTCGACCTCCGTGCACTATGTGCCTCAGAATCCGCTGACCCGCTCTATGATTATTTTACGAGGCCTACCACTCCGAGGCAGGTGGCGTTCTATCATGGTACCATGCTGGAATTCACTGAGCTTCTGAATGCCTAGGTGCTTGATTTTATACACCTGTAACCATGGAAGTAACTGATTCAATGATTTAGATGGGTAGGTGAATACTTTTGGCAATATAGTGTATACTGTATATAGTTTGTGCTTTAATGCAGCAGTCAGACTGAGCACACATAAAGTTTATTTAGTGATGAAATGTATTTGCTTCAATGGGAGAATGGGAAAGGATGCAAGAAAGGGGAAAAGTTAATGGCTTCACACCAAGTTTGCTTCACACCATCTTCACCAAGGTGAATGTTAATGAATAATTGTAACAGTTTAAAGTTCAGGAATAGGAAGCACTAGAGTATTACTCTATACATTTAAATCCTGTTGATGGGAGTGGCATAATGTACATATTTAGGTCATTTCCTTTCACAGATTGAGCACTTGGCAGACAGAATTAGCAAAAGCACTCGAATTTCCAGGTGGTGGTTTTAATTTCATAAAGCCAGTTTGGTTGATGAAACTTAACGACATCTGTCCGACAAGTCATTTGTGTCTTATCTTTATATCACAGCCGGTGTTGTCTGGCTTGCATCTTCTTTCCCGCTCGACACGCTTAACTGCAGTAATAGAATTAAAGGCACATTAGAGGTAACGGTGCCATTTATACTCTAAAAATGGCTTTGCTGCAGTCACAAATCATTTTTTCACAAGATCATTTTCTTGAGCTAATTAAATGTACATTGGATTGTATACAACTGTAACATGTCTGATAATAATTATTATAATCTGATGGACAACACATACATTTGCATGTTGCATTTACTCACTTATGGCAAGGACTGCAGAATGATGAGTAAATAACTAGTTTAAATAATGTTGAAGTGATGTAATAGTAATTGTAATGTCTAGAGTGTATAATATTTATTTTTTTTAAATAAAATTTTTGAAAGGATTTTCCTTTTAGTATTCTGGGGTCAGAATCTAAGTTGGCGTGATTATCAAACACTGCCTGGCCACAAAGTATGTTATTTGAGCCCTTTACTGAATACGGTGTGAAACAACATGAATACCATGCAAACTCCAGGTTATTTATTTATTTATTTATTTATTTTTACTATTAAATGCATGTGCCCACTGTCTTTCTGTTGCACCCAGATGGCGATGGCACAGGTGCTTGGGCCCGATCATCGCTGCTTTGCGACTATTTGGTTAGTTAACTAACTAGTTCTAGTTAGATGATGTAAATGTAAAACATATAAGGCTGTAGAGCAAGTATTAAGTTATGTATTTTGGGTATTATATGTATATTATGTCTTATATAATATTTAACAAATAATAAGTAACAAACCAAGTAAAACAAGTATTATTATTTTATTAAATAATAATAATAATAATAATTATAATAATAACTTTTTTACATTTAATAATTTTTTTAAATTGGTTGTTTTTAGTCATTTTACACAGCTTAGCAATTTCACTAAGGAGAAATTGGGAGAATCAGGAAAAAATTCCTATTTTTTATTTAACAATACTGCTTTAAATATCATTTACCGACTTATTCGGTACGCTGAAATTGTAATATATTGTCACACTTAAAATGATGTATAATGATGATAAATACAGAAAATCCCTGCAGATGTTTTCCCATATGGGCTGTACCTTATCAATCGATTCATTTTTGCTTCAATGTCTTTTTAGAAAGCTAAAGCAAAAGGACAAGCAAATGTCTTTCCCAAGGCCCTGAGCACAAATGGCTCACAGGTGGTGTCCGACCACTTAAGGATTGGCTGTGTCCCATATCACTAATGGGAATGCCTCCTACCGGTATTTCAGACTGATACAGACGGTACAGTCTGTACTTTGTCGAAAAAAAAAACAACAAAAAAAAAAAAAAAACAGCTTTCTCAAATAAGTTTGTTGAGCTTTTAAGTACTTGGAATAGAAAGCCATTATCTATTATTTATTTAGTTACCTCACTTCCATTTATTGAAACACATTTAGGAATTATTATAGCTTATACTTTTTTCTTTTTTTTTCGCTCCCACTGATCAGTCGTGTGTGTGTGTGTGTGTGTGTGTGTGTGTGTGTGTGTGACTCTGAGTGCACACCCATGCCAAGTCTTCTTCTATGTCCTTGACTCTTTAGTTAGATCAGTCTAGGCTTCTTGGTGCTACTTACTGCTCCGCTATGCTGATTCACATGCCACCTGCTGTAAAGTCCACACACTTCACATGCTCCTGAGAGCTGCCGATTTTTTTCTCATTATTACTTTTTTTTCCTCTCTTTTTAAACATGTACTCTGTTGTACAATCATTCCGCCCCAGAAAAAGACCAGGACAAAAAATAATAAATAAACAAATGAATGTAAAGCCAATATTGCCATGATGAATGTATAGTATGCAAACATCTGAGTGCGACTGTATGTTAGGTTTGGGACGACTCTTAACCTGCATTTACACTGCAAGGAACAAAGCGATATACGTAAATCAGCATTTATTTTTTTTTACTGTTAATCCTGAGGATCTCGGCTCACCCAGTGAGAGATATTTTCCCCTCTTTATGACCCCATACGCTCATAAAGAATAGTGTAAAGAATTGTGTCCTATCAACTCTAAACACTATATAATTGCATCACTACCTGCTTTAAATGTACCAACTATATGCAAAAAAAAAATTATTTATTTTTTCCGACTAATAGCTGACTGGTATTGCTTTGGGAGTCTTTCAGCGCCTTATGTAAGTATTCACATCGCTTGAATGTATTTACAATAGTACAACCTGGAGCTACAACAGAGAAAAGACTTTAAGCAAAATACCACATAAGGTGGAAAATCAATATTCTACAAAAGTACTTACAAATAGAACCATAAAAGTTGTTATTGTGTAACTAATCACTGCCTCGTTTTAGAACAACCAGCTACTGTTACAGGTTACATAAACAGCTGTACAGAGTCAACCTGTGCTCAATTAAAATGTCACATGACCACTATATTAAAATACATCTGTCCCTAAAAAGCCCTAGACTTTGATAGAGAACCCACCTAAACTAACTGCATTGTAGGACTATATATATATATAATACACTTACCTAAAGAATTATTAGGAACACCTGTTCAATTTCTCATTAATGCAATTATCTAATCAACCAATCACATGGCAGTTGCTTCAATGCATTTAGGGGTGTGGTCCTGGTCAAGACAATCTCCTGAACTCCAAACTGAATGTCAGAATGGGAAAGAAAAGTGATTTCAGCAATTTTGAGCGTGGCATGGTTGTTGGTGCCAGACGGGCCGGTCTGAGTATTTCACAATCTGCTCAGTTACTGGGATTTACACGCACAACCATTTCTAGGGTTTACAAAGAATGGTGTAAAAAGGGAAAAACATCCAGTATGCGGCAGTCCTGTGGGCGAAAAATGCCTTGTTAATGCTAGAGGTCAGAGGAGAATGGGCCGACTGATTCAAGCTGATAGAAGAGCAACTTTGACTGAAATAACCACAACCGAGGTATGCAGCAAAGCATTTGTGAAGCCACAACACGCACAACCTTGAGGCGGATGGGCTACAACAGCAGAAGACCCCACCGGGTACCACTCATCTCCACTACAAACAGGAAAAAGAGGCTACAATTTGCATGAGCTCATCAAAATTGGACCGTTAAAGACTGGAAAAATGTTGCCTGGTCTGATGAGTCTCGATTTCTGTTGAGACATTCAAATGGTAGAGTCAGAATTTGGCGTAAACAGGATGAGAACATGGATCCATCATGCCTTGTTACCACTGTGCAGGCTGGTGGTGGTGGTGTAATGGTGTTGGGAATGTTTTTTTAGTGCCAATTGGGCATTGTTTAAATGCCACGGGCTACCTGAGCATTGTTTCTGACCATGTCCATCCCTTTATGACCACCATGTCCATCCTCTGATGGCTACTTCCAGCAGGATAATGCACCATGTCACAATGCTTGAATCATTTCAAATTGGTTTCTTGAACATGACAATGAGTTCACTGTACTAAGTGTACACTGTACTAACCCCACAGTCACCAGATCTCAACCCAATAGAGCATCTTTGGGATGTGGTGGAACGGAAGCTTCGTGCCCTGGATGTGCATCCCACAAATCTCCATCAACTGCAAGATGCTATTCTATCAATATGGGCCAACATTTATAAAGAATGCTTTCAACACCTTGTTAAATCAATGCCACATAGATTTAGGGCAGTTCTGAAGGCAAAAGGGGGCGAACACCATATTAGTATGGTGTTCCTAATAATCCTTTAGGTGGGTGCATATATATATATATATATATATATATATATATATATATATATATATATATAAGACCAAGGAGCTATCGAACTGACACTGGTACAAAGTTATACATATCAGGTTTGGTTATTTAAATATCTCAAATATTAAACACCCTACAGTGCATTATTACTGTATATTAAAATTTTATTGTCACATACACATTAAGATATGCAACAATAAATTAAAGTAATATAAGAATTATCAGCATCATTATCGTCTATACTGCAGGGGGCCTGGAGCCAGTCCCAGGAGACTTAGGGCATGAGGCTATACAAGGGTACACCCTGGGCAGGGTGCCAATCCACCACAGGGCACACACATACACACACTCATTCAGAGATCCTGGGAAATTTGGGAAAAGCAGCTAGAGTAATCTGCATATCTTTGGACTGTGGGAGGAAACTAGAGTACCCCGAAGAAACCCACCAAGCACATGGAGAACATTAAAATTTCATGCACACAGACCCCGAGGCAGGAATCGAACCCAGCCACTGGAGGTGCAAAGCAAAAGTGCTAACCACTGAGCCACCATGTGGCCTTAATATAAGATTCAAAACAATTGTAAAATAATTTTTTTTAAAAATTTCAATAATTACAAAATAAAATAGAATTTATGAGCATTGGTGGTAGGTTTCTCGCCTCCCATGTGAAAGGCCCGAGATTACTGGATGCAATGCCGGTCCCAAGCCCAGATAAAATGGGAGAGCTGCGTCAGGAAGGGCATAGGGTATAAAAACCTGTAACAAATTGTTCTTCAGATCTGATGATCTGCTGTGGAAACTCATCGAGGGGAGCAGCCGAATGACTACCAACAACAAAATAAAATTTCATTAAAATAGGAGGTTGTAAATCAAGGTAAAACAATGTATGTTGTGTGTGTATGACAGCAGCAGTGTAATTGAAGCATGTTTCATACAGTACATATCGTACATGTATCATTATATGTATTACTCTGACTACAGGCGGCAATTTAACAGTGAATGGTTAAGAAAGGCACTAACACTAGAAGCTCTGTGCGAGAGTCACCTACTTTTAACGCGGTTCACCGGTCATTTTGACCGCCTATTGTTTTGAATGGGAAGCTGTTGCTGACACACAATGATCGCTTGATGGCGCTTGATGGTGAAGAAAACCTACTACAGAGTTGCATTATAGCCCAAAGGGAAAAGCAACAGAGAGGCCAAGTATAACTTTGAAGAAGCTGAAGAGACCTAGTGCCTTTCAGTGTAAAACCATAGCCCTGATATTCCATGGATACTGTAGACCTTTGGGTATAGTTAACCAGGTGAAATTCTGCTTGTAGTTCATGTACTGCAGTTTGTGCCAACTCAGCAGTCTTGCAAAAAATATTTAATCTGATGAACCACAAGCGAACTCTTTGGCAGAAAACAAACACCACAGTGAAGCATGTTGTTGGTAGCATGTTGTTGAATTGCTTTGCTTTATGGTTGAAGGTCATTGGTGACTCGCCAAAGTTTCTCGAAAATGTATTACAATGTATAAAAGTATTTTCCTATATATGAAGGATAACATAATTTAAATCCAATGTCATTTTTTATTACCTTAAAATAGAATTGTTTTTTTTAACACTTTGGGAAACACTGGAGTATCTGGAGGATCTGACAATAGTTACGGCTAGACACTCCACAGACAATTTGAATGTTCCGGTTCAGTGACACCCGCAGTGACATTATTGCTAAAGACCTCGAGTATAGTGGCTGAAAAGCTCTTTTCTGATGTAATTGAAATTAACCTCTGTGCATCTCGACCCCACGAGCGAAACACAATATTCACCAGCGGAGCTCCCTGAACTAAGAATTAGAGAAAGTGCATTAAAGCAAGCAAGGCCACTCATAGCTCAGAGCAAAATCCATTCTGTCAGGTCTCTAAGTAAACTTTTATAACAGGCCACTTTTGACTCCTTTTTTTTATTTAGTAAAAGAGATTAAAAAAAAAACTGTATGAAGAAAATGTTGTATATCTAGTGGTGATGAAATCTTAAAATTTTTAGATTGCGTTATATTAACGACGTAGTTTTAAATAACGTAGCCCTGGTTAAGAAATAGCACTAGGTTTAAAGGATCTAATGGAATTCTAAAGTTTCTCATAGAACACTTTTGAAACTCATTGTACAGTTTTGGACTGAATTTGTTTTTTAATAACAAAAATGTGAAACCTAAGTGCTATGTAAAGGAATAGATTAGCAGATAATCAAATTTACACATTTTATCCCTCACATCTAATTTTGTTGATTTGCCAGGGCATGTTTGTTGTCTCGCAATTCTTTCCTTAAATTTGCATCCAAGATTATAGAAGTTATGAGTCACCCAAAATCCTTCCCACAAAAAAACATGACCAGATTTTACATACTTTAACACAGAACCTAATATCCTACTAATAATCAGAAAAAAGCAGAATAAAACTGCATCCTGTGAACACGTCAATCGGACCAGACCGACCTGAACTGAATACTTAGGAATGAGAGGGGTGTTGTAAAACTTCAATAGATTGAGATATCTTGTCAAATAAAATCAAAATAACTATTGATTATAACAAATTGAATCAAAATAATTATATTCTTTCTGTACATGTGGATATTTAATATAATGAATATTGCTTCCTTTATAAATGGTAAAATCCATGAGAACAACTTTACCCCACCGAGCTTTAATTTAGACTTTAATCATGAAGGAGCACTGATTGGCTCTTATTTCACGCTCAGAAAACCATCTAACCAATCAGACATGAGACTAAATTATTTGAGCCAATCTTAGCGCAGAAAGCGGGGTCTGTAAGACTAAAATGGCAAGGCAAACCAAACCTCAAAGCTGACATTAAAAACCACTTGTTATATTTCTGACAAATTAAATGCTTCACGGCAAGTCACAGTTCCACCTTGTGCAGGTCAAAAAATGTAGAAAACTAACACTACAGTGAAGCATGGTGTTGGTAGCTTGTTGTTGAATTGCTTTGCTTTATGGTTGAACGTCATTGGTGCCAGTGTGTCCACTAAATCTAAACGCACATATTAATTACAGTATGTAAACAGAGCTACAGCATGTGTGATAAGCTTTACAATTCTTTTTAAAATCATTTTTAATTAACCCATTTAACAATTTTAAATCTTATTTCAAAAAGAGACATTTCTCTATCAGATCCTGTCCAGGTTTATGATTGTGGGAAGTGAAGTTCGGGGGTAGGATGATTCAACATGGCATCCATAATGCTGCATCATTCTTCATTGTAAAGACTTAAGCTTTAACGTTAAGCTGTTAACCAACATGAAATTTTAATTGTCAAATTGTTGCGATGACAACGTTACAAATGTTGAAACAACAATGATATTAGGTTTTTTGTAACAGAATGATGGAACAATATTGACGATGAAATAATGTTAAACGAATGCCCCTAACAGAAATGGTGCAACAAAAAAAAAAATAGGTGCAAAAACTTAAAATCCTGTCAATGTGGTGGGAGCACAAAGTTTTCTACCTACAAAACATGTTGTTGATGTAGCATAGCTAACAATAAGCGCCACAAAAAATACCAAACAAAAAAAAAACCCACTTGATATATGAGATCTGTTTTTTGAAAGCAGATGCGATGCCATTTGGATCCTGTGCAAACACCACATTACAGTATCTGAAATCTAAGATGTACCTCACAGCAATGAATTTGAAAGAAAATGAAACAGAGGTACTGAGATATTACAACATTAAGAGATACCTTACACAAGACACATGATACACTGTGTGTGGGAAGCTGTAGGGTACCTTTCCAATCTCCGATCAGAATTCTAAACCCTGTTAGAAACTTACAGGACCATGTGTATAGTCAGATGTTGTGCAAATGTACATTAAATTAAATTGTTGTCGCAACGTTTTGTTTGGGTTGTTCGTTCAACAGTATTTCAATGGCAC
The DNA here is from genome assembly GCF_024256425.1 of Clarias gariepinus. Taxonomy (NCBI): domain Eukaryota; kingdom Metazoa; phylum Chordata; class Actinopteri; order Siluriformes; family Clariidae; genus Clarias; species Clarias gariepinus. The sequence continues at coordinate 16,499,403 of NC_071126.1, read as the reverse complement.
TTTACTAAAGCCATTCTAATTTTGAAAAAATCCCAACAGTTTTCCTAACAGTAAATGGTATCTGGTTCGCAATGAGAAGCACATTTTCCCATAGGAAATAATGTAAATGCATATAATCCGTTTCAACCACACAAAAATATTACCAATATTACCAACTTTCAACACTATAATCATATTTCTGCATAAAGAAACGATCCAAACGTGTAAAAAAAAGTAAACTGTAAAACTTATAGACAATAAACCTCACTTAACCTTAATTTATAATTCCTCTTGGCACCAGCTGCTTTAAAAAACAAAACAGTTTTCTTCTTGCTACCGTCTTTGATAACTTTCTTGAGACCTGTGGTTCTATGTCATTGCTAAATCTTGCACGAAATGCAAAAAAATAAAAATAAAACTATGTAAAGTCGCCTTGCTTGGCTTTCCACTGACACAAGCAAGTTTTGACTGGCTACTGGAGGAACGCGCAACCTGCTCCGTCGCTCGTATGCTAAAAGTGCTTCATAGGCCGAGGCAAATATCTTCTGAAATTACAAGACAAAATCAAAAATTTGCAAGCCAGAGCATTCATATGGCAAGGTCCCACTGAATATTTCAACAGTCTAATAAAATCCCACATGTTCGGGCTTCCTACTGAGCAGCTACATACTGTACTGTAAGTCTCATATTATCTAAAACAAATGTCAGACATAAAGCATCTTGGCTGTTTTGAACTGTAGGCTATAGAATTGCCATCTTATTGATCAGAATGTGCACAAGCAACTGCATAAATTAGATTCTTAAAATATCTGAAATAGTAAAAGTACAAACAGACTGAGCCTCTTGTGAAGGAAAATGTCAAGTGCCATCAGCAGTGAAAGGATGGCAGATGATGTTTTTTTGTAAACAGGTTCCTTTTCTATAAATGTGAAGCTCTAATAGCTAATGATTCTTTAAAGTACTTTTTTGGTGCCAGTGTGGACGTTTAGTATCAGTAAAGCGTATTGTAAGAAATCCTTCTCACTTTTGTGCCTTGGTGTGGTGAGCTGTGTGAGAATTGATGAAGTCTATAATAAAACCGTGAAGGCTATGGAGGGGAAAATGTCCAGGGACACGTCTACAAGAGGCCTACTAAACATTGGACTTCGGCTTTTCCAGAAATGAGAAAATTTTGGTGCAACTACTGCACTGTTCCCAAGCGACGTTCCTCAGTGTATAAACTTTGTAACATGCCACCTTGAGCAGGAGTAGAAATGCCTTTCAAATGCAGAACTTTATCAATATCTGTTCTAATGCCAGCAATGATCTTTAGCATGGTCTAAACCCCTACTTGTGTTTCGAAAAGGCCGCAATTCATAAATCAATGCTCTGCTGCGAGAGCACTTTGGCTGACAAACGACAGAATTCCCACAGTGCACAAAAGCGGGTAAAGGACCATGCTTTCATCGCCACTACTTTGATTTCCAAACACCACATCAAGCCCAATTTTCCACTTTCACATTTGAGCGGACATTTAGCCGTCGGGGGAAAATAGGCTTCTCTGTGACACGGCCGTAACGACGCTCGCACACAAAGAAGGAGCCTTTGTTGGCTCTCCTTGTCCACACACCAATCTCCCCAGCTCAGAGCTCCTTTATCTAACACACTCTTTCAATTGCAGAGTCGAACTAAGATAAATCCAACGACCACCCTATACTTTACACAGCGCAAGCGGAACGAGAAGAATAAGAGAACACTTCATAGATCATAGATCTTGATTGGATCTGGCCTCTGCAGTACTAAAAGAAAGGAGGCTCATGGGGGACACACTGAGTCCAGATCAATACACTCCTTCCTTGGCATTTTGGCGATACAGGAACCAACAATGGACTTAACACTCAACAGCGACAGCAGCTGCCATTTACGACTTAGAATATGAGTTTATTCTCAAAGCCCCAGCGGCTGGGTTTTGTTATATTTGTCTTTTTGCAAATAGGACAAGTATACAGTCTATAAAACTGTTCTATACCAGGCGACTTCTTTACTGGGATTTCATTAAAGACCACACCTCCTTTACTGGGATTTCATTAAAGACCACACCTTCTTTACTTGGATTTAATTAAAGACCACACCTCCTTTACTGGGATTTCATCAGAGCCCACACCTCCTTTACTGGGATTTCATCAGAGCCCACACCTCCTTTACTGGGATTTCATTAAAGACCACACCTTCTTTACTTGGATTTAATTAGAGACCACACCTCCTTTACTGGGATTTCATTAAAGACCACACCTCCTTTACTGGGATTTCATTAAAGACCACACCTCCTTTACTGGGATTTCATTAAAGACCACACCTTCTTTACTGGGATTTCATTAAAGACCACACCTCCTTTACTGGGATTTCATTAAAGACCACACCTCCTTTACTGGGATTTCATTAAAGACCACACCTCCTTTACTGGGATTTCATTAAAGACCACACCTCCTTTACTGGGATTTCATTAAAGACCACACCTCCTTTACTGGGATTTCATTAAAGACCACACCTCCTTTACTGGGATTTCATTAAAGACCACACCTTCTTTACTGGGATATCATTGAAAGCCACACACCCTTTACTGGGATTTCATTACAGACCACATCTCCTTTACTCAGATTTACTTAAAGACCACACCTCCTTTACTGGGAATTCATCAGAGACCACACCTCCTTTACTGGGATTTCATTAGAGACCACATCTCCCTTACTGGGATATTTTTAGAGGCCACACCTCCTTTACTATGATTTTATTAGAGGCCACACCTCCTTAACTCAGATTGAATTAAAGACCACACCTCCTTTACTGGAATATTGTTAGAGGCCACACCTCCTTTACTAGGATTTCAATATAGACCACACCTCCTTTACTGGGATTTCATTACAAACCACTGCTTTAGTGGGATTTTTTTTTTAGAGGTCACGCCTCCCTCACCGAGACTGACAAACACAAATTAATTCACTCGCCATCCCCTCCTGCTGTATGAGAGTGTGTTCAGTGAATCAAAAGCCCATGCACACACATCCACATTAACACTCACTCCTCACCCCCTCGACCAAATACATCATCTAGAAATTCTTACTACTGTATGGCCAGTGTTGAGTGATCCTGCTGTCTCCTTCATAGGCACTTACAAGTTTGAGTTTATTTCAGCAACGGTGTTCTTGGCTAATCTTTATTGGCTTGTGTGGCGAGGCTTTTCCTTCACTTGATAATAATTCATTATGCGGCCCTTAGCGCTCGCCTCAGGATTGATCGTCCACTGGAAAAGCTGAGTCATCCAGCTAAGAGCGTAATTGCTCTTTGTTTGCTGTAACGCATTCAGGCATGACATTGATCTGCCCCAAAAATACAGGTCAAATCACTGCTTGGCAGAAAACACTTCTTTCTGATTGGCCGGGACTGGGACGCCTGTAACATACAGTAGACCAGTACCATATCAGTGCTGCAGAGATATGGAAATGTAGCAGTTAAGATATTAACATTAATAAGTGAGATGAGGTGACACAATGGGTAACCTTGTCCGTCAAAGCTGGTGTACTGATTACTGCTTAGTATTCCCACATCGTTCCAAACATTTCCAGGATAGACTTCAGACTTTGCGTGCTTGGAAATATTTTAAAACTTGAACACAGAAGTATCACTCATGCAACATTAGCTAAAACGAAAGATAAGAAGTGACAAATACAGGAATCCCAGCTGTCACGTAGTCAGCGTGACGCCACTATGCAGACTACTTCCGAGTCTCTAATAATCCTCCACCTAGAAGAGATATAAGGCAGGTGTCTCCATTTGATACACATCTTGTTATGGCACACTGCTCTTATGACGCTTGCCAGATCTGCTGGCTTCCCAATATGTCTTCTCTCATTATTTCCCAAAAAAAAAAAAAAAAGGAAAAAAAAAATGATCAGAAAGGCGGATGAGGTTACAGCTGAGGTTGGGGGGGGGTCAAAAATTGGTTGGATCAGATCTTGGGTGATAATTGCTTCCATGACCTCCTGCAGACCTCGGCACAGTAACGACCATTTCAGGAGACGTCAGGGAGATTTTATCCCCGGGGCAGGACACAACCCACAACCTGGTTAGCAAAAAAAAAAAGTGCCAGTTTGAAAGCCACAGGAACACACAAGCAGATTTGAAGATGGAATCTGTGGGAGATGAAGAGGATGACATAAGACGAGGAGAGTAGAGGGTAAAAGAGACGCTGGCTGCTCATAAGCAAGGTGTGTTTGCTCTGTGTGTCAATGTACATATCCTTTACCTAACGCGTTTCCGAGCCAGGGCTAGCAGTGAGCAAACCAATATTATCTCACAGGCGTTTTTTTACACATGTAGTATCTGCTCATTGTTGCAAATCAGAGATCAGGATTAATATCCGGTTTCATAACAACACAAAAAACACACAAAGGACAAGCGAAGCATCTCGTCCAAGATGCAATAAAAGACAGGTGTTTGGTCTCAGTGTGGCAGCAGGATGCTTTAAAAAAAATTTGATCAATCTAAATCATTATTTAAAACCTACCTGTACTCATTCACTGCAGGTTGTTTGGTTTGGTACATTATGTGATGAAGGAAAGAATGAAAAAATACTGCACATCTATCTCCGGCTCATGCGTTCCTCTTTCCTTCATCTGATGGAGTGTTGATGGGAGGCGTCTTCTTCTTCTTCTTCATACTGTAGCAATGAGAAACAAACCGTGTGACTGCAAAGAGTTCAAGGTTTAATACGTGACTCACGTGACCCATGTCGTCCTTTAAGATGCTACGCAATGTTCGCCTTCTTCACCAGGATGGAGGTAGAGAAGATACAACTTCTTCAGGGGTTTGAGGCACAGAGGCCACACCCTTTTCACTGGGGTTAAGGACCTGACTCGATGTCATCTTCACCAGCATGAAGACACAGAAACCATACCTTCTTCACTGGACTAAGAAACAGAGGGTAGGACATTTGGGGAAAAGAGGCTAAGATGTCTTCCTCGAAGATGCTACACCTTGTTTAATGGATTGCCCAGATCTTTTTTAAAAAGATAGAGACAGTCACAAAAGGATTGAGGAGCAGAGGTTACACTTTCTTTAAAGCACATTAGGTACAGCTTTAACCTTAACCACCCTGGGATTGAGGCCAAACCTTCATTGGTTTGAAGCACATGCCGTCCTCACACTTATTAATGAATAGAAGCCACGCCTTCTTGTCTGAATTTAGGCACAAAGGCCACTTTATTAGGATTAAGGGACAGGATGCATTCCGATCGGCTTGAAGTTCCCCGCGAAGTATACTGAACAGGGTATTCAGCAATGTTAGGTGCGATTCCAAACCACATTTAGAAAAACTGCACAGAGGGAGTGACGTCTGCATTGGTGACATTGCACGGGGTTGCGAATTGTGAAATTTTGTCAAAGAAAAGTTCCCTTAACCGACATTCCCTGCACAGGAAGCAGGGAGTAGGGAGCAAACTCTGAAGTACCCTGTGGATCGGAACACAACCTTAGAGTCCATGTCATCTTCACTAGCATTATGGCACAGAAACCACAAGCCCTTCATGGGACATGAACCAGAGGGTAAGACTTTTTTGATTGGTAAAAAGGCCAAGAAGTCTTCCTTGAGGATGCTACACCTTATTTGCTTTAGAGTCCATGTCATCTTCGCTAATATTAGAGCACAGAAGCTATGCTTTCTTTCCTGGATCGTAGTACTTTTATTTGACTGGATTTAGTTGCTTCACACACTCCATTTACTGGGATACGACAGGTAGATGGTGAGGAGGAATGGCCTTTGTGCTGCAAACCCCTAAACAGCGGCATATTTCATTAAACAGCTTTAATGTATTTTTTGCTAATCCAAGCTAATCACCCAGTAACACACTTTCGTACAGTATGTTCGTATGCTGTGCAGGGCGTTAGAGTGGGTTTGAGACAAGACAGGCTGTCTGTGTGTGTGTTTGTGTGTGTGTATGCGTGTGGGTATGGAAAGAAGCGCGGTCTGCCATGCTACAGTATTTACTCATCCATGCATAAAATGAAAGATGAAAGGGTTGCAGTCTCTCTCCCTCACTTGTATAGAGACTCTGCATCTCTTTTAACTGCCTTTGTCTTTCAAACCCCCCCCCCCCCCCTCACTATTCACTCTCCTCTCCATATGTATATCCATCTCACTCATCCATGCTCCCTCCCTTTAGCCCCACTGTATTATGCACTGGCTTTTTTTCCTTAGCCCTGCTCAGAGCTGCCTCAGCAGTCCGGCAGCTCTGATTACTCCAGCGGCTCGGATGATTAAAGCCGAGGGAAGAATAAGCTGCTCTCGTCTGGTGGCGCTCGAGAAATAGAGATTGCTGCTCTCCCTGATCCCCTCCCTATGCCGATGATATCAATCACGCTTTACCCCTCATCCTCAATCGCTGCTCACGAGAGACCAGGGAGGTCGAGTAACACATGCAGGATATAAACTGGTCCAGAGTCAGTGTGTGTATACAATAACTCTTGTGCTGGACTGACATACGCCGAGCGTGACTCATTTTCTTACTTGTTCCAGGGCAATTAGTGTAGGATTGTAATTGGTTCCGACCGAAGCTCTACATGCTCAGCTGCGGGGAGCAACTTGTAATGAGGCAAGTGGACTCTCTTCCCCCTGGTGCATGCCATGTCAAAACCGATCCCTTCCTCTTTCTTGTGTTTGGCACGTTTCTAGCTACTGACTGACAGCTTTAGAAATGTTATCTCACACACCACTGGCACTTATTTATTTATTTATTTATTTATTTTTCAGTTTACATGAGGCACGGGAGACAAGATAGTTTGTGTCAGGCTGCTGTTCAAAAATATATGGGCTGATAAATGCTAGTTGGTAGAGTTCAGAATAAGAGAATATGTCAAATATCAATTTAACAGTAAATGTTTTTATCTAACAATTATTGCCCGTAGAAATGATGTTTTTGGAGTTTAAAGCTGATAATCAGAATCATAATTATTATTATAGAGGCGCAGGTGGCTTTTAGCACCTACGATAAAATCAAAGTGATGATCATGAAACTCGTAGCACCTTCACGATGGGGGTAAGATATATATATATATATATATATATATATACTGTATATCGATGGTTCTCCCTAGAGAACGATCGTTTTTTTTTTTTTTTTTTTACCAAACAAGTTTCACTTATTAATTTTTTGGAAGCAGAACAAGTTGTTGGTCTAATTAAAAACTTGTAAACTGACTTTCATACATATTCGTCTATTTGCTGAAAATGAAACAAAGAGCAAAATAGATTCTTTTGGCTTATTTCCTATTTTGTGTAATCTGGCTTTACAATGCAGATAATTAAACAGATAAAAAAACTAAACAAAAAAAAAAAAAGCTGGGGAGAATGTAGTGCTAGGGAAAAAAGATTGTTTTTCATTTATTGGTCAGAAAAATAGTGAGAGAATAAATTTTAGCCAAGTACCCAAAGAAATAATAATAACAATAGAAAAAAAAAATCTGAACACAAAAAAGCCAGCACTTACCTGTACTGTAGATAGCCATATAAATAGCTGGTTTAAAGGTCCCATATTGAACTAGTTCTTTAACAAATGTATACAGGTGTCAGCGCTCCCCCAAAGTGTGTGTTAATATCCCCGGCTAAAAAAACCCCTCTCAGATAATGAATGTTTTATACCTCAAACTTTCTTTTTACACTCCTCCACCAAACATTCCGTTTCAGTGTCTATGTAAATGAGCTACTACTGAGCCACGCCCCTCCAGAGAACAGCAGAGCTGAGCAACAACCTGGGAGAGAGCGTGGGGGGCGGGGCTCTTCTTATACCAGGATATTCAGGATACCAGAATAGGGGGGAATCTAATCGGCTTATCTAAACCCCAACCCAATAAAAAATATAAAAAGAAAGCACAAAAAGCAGGGTTTATTTTTCTCAAGGGTTTTTTCTCAAATCTTTTTTGTTTTTGTACTCACACACTGGAGACCCATCTGAATCTCTAAACAAAAAGTGCATTTTGCATAATAAACTTTAATTTTGCATGCTGGTAGCAACAGTTCTTTTTTTTCCTTTTTGCACCAAGAGTACCCTGAGTCAAGTTGGCACTCTATCCAGCGGGTCCACTCTATAGGTTCTAGGCCCCTTACAACCCTCACAAGATTTATAGTATGAAAAATTAATGAATGCAATATTATGCTTCATCTGGAGTATTCTAAAGAATTGTGATTTGATAACACTTTTTCTTAGCCTTGTAGGGTACCAAACCTTTGACTGGTAACACCTAACTGTTTTTTATTTTATTTATTTGTTCTTTTTTTTTCACATACTGCCAAGGGTTAAGATGCAGGAGCAGCTTTACCGAAGCTGATAGCAAAGCAGACAAATCCCAAGGGCATAGACAGAATCCAATCGTAAACAGATAAGCATTCAGGTGATCAAACATGTTACAAAAGTCAAAAAAAAGCTTAATAAAAAAAGTAAAAACAGAACAGCATTCCCTTAATACTTAAGACTTGGAAACATCACTAATGATTCACTAGCAGAGACTTGAGGTGAGTATTTGCAGTGAACCAGTGAAGTTAGAGGAAATGGGTCATGTGACACGTCTCATCCTGAGTCTGGAGTTCCCATTTACTGACGGACTGAGTCGATGAGACAATCACCAAGATAATGCTAGCATGCTATGGAGCTACTTGGTTGTCGAATAATCATATGAATTTCAACTGCGACTTTGCTATATATACTGATTAGCCACACCATTATGGCACAATATTGTGTACAATACGATCTGCCTCATCCAGGCACGACTCCACAGGACCTCTGGGGGTGTGCGGTGGTGCTTGGCACCAGGATGTTACCTACAGATCCTTAGGGGAGTTGGTAGGGCGGGTCGGTGGTCTTGGGTTCTTCATCATCTGGGCCCCATGCGCAGTGGAATGCGGTGCACTGGGTGTTCTGGAGCCTTTCTATCATAGCCGGCGTTGCATTTTTTGGTGATTTGGATTACACTGGCTTTCGGCATGATGAGACAGGTCTGGCATTCGGTCTCTATGGGCATGGGTGATCCTTGGGTGCCCACGATCCTGTCACCAGTTTACTGGTATATAATGGATCAATGAATTAATGTTAATGGGTTAAAGTTATTCCTAGTGTTTCATAGGACCATGAGTTGGCCATATGCTAATGCTAATGCTTCTGAAATCGAGCTTCTTACTAAGGAAGTTTTGGTTGTGACTAAAAACAGACTTCAGCACCATGTACACAAAGTTAGGGTTAGATATATATATATATATACTGTATATAGATGCTATTTATCCATTCTATACAATTATAACTAACCATCCAAATGCAGTTTCCTATTTTAAAAGGACTTTTCTTTTATTCTTTCTAACCAAAAAGGACGTAGACATGTACGTCACGTTTGCTTTATAGCTGAGAGAATCTCCAGAAGTCTCCAGCGAAATCTTCAGCCTTGCTGTGATGATTTCATACAAATTGTCTCAGTGTTTGTCTTTTCCCTTCAACAGGGAAACCATTTTTTCCCCTCCAGAGATCTTTTTGTAGATGTCCATCTCTTTGTTTTCTTATCGCTGCCGCACACAGCACAAGAAAATCATGGCTGTCTGGGTTGGAGAGGTGATGCAATAAACGTGTGAGGCTCATCTCTGGACCGATCGCAACCAATACGTTGGAAAGTGTGCGAAAGGAGCGCTGTGGAGGAAATGAAGCACCATGAGCGAGATGAGGCTGTTTACATGTTGCAGATGAGGCAAATCCGGCCACTCAGTGAGCACGCCACATCTGAGTTAAAAAAAAAAAAAAAAACACAGCAAAGCAGTACGATTAATAAAGTAAATATGATAAAAGAAGCGTTTCAGCATGGGGTAAAGAGAGAAGAACTGCTCACCGAACACGGGCTAGACTTTCATCTGCCGCCTAATGGACCCCGGACTAAGCCTTTCTCCAAACAATTACATCCGCACAATCAAGGAGCACTACGACATACTGTAATTAAACAAGGCCTGATGGATTACGAGTGTCATTTAAAAAGCACTCAGAAGCTCATCAGTAGAGCTGGACTATAATAGGCTCATTCATTAGGGTGCTCCCGGCCGACCGTGGCTCGTGGCAGCCTGTCGAGAGCATCTCACACTGGAGAGAGTGTGTCCCTGTGTGTGTGTGTGTAATGCCTGGCAGGAATCTGGCATGTAGGTGGGCTTGCTTGAAGCCAGCAGAAAAACACAAAAGATATTCTTTGACAGTATGTGTAACTAGGTAAGGTTTCAGCTTAGCATACAGCATGCTAAGCAGCTGTGGCAGGTCACAGATGCTGTACCGAGCAGCGATAACAAGAAAAAAAAATGCCAGTGCTCATATGGCTGAGAATATTTCGACTTTAATAATATACCGCAAGATATAGCTCTGCCTTTGGAGTCGAGATTAGCAAAGTTTCTCCAGTTGAAGAAGTAGGTCCTTAGAACTTCCTGATACAGCCTAGTCCTCTCTGGATGGGGACTCCAGGTCTAGGGTGGAGACACTGTGTGGTGCTGTATATCATAAACCTGACTTGAATGCAAGGTTACTAATTAGGTTCTCGTCCTATTCCAAACCGATTAAAAGTCTGCTCAGTGGAGATACCCAGGTCTTGATCGCACCCCACTTCCCGTCTCTGTGGACGCCCAGCCAATCAGGACAAGGAAGGAATCCCTACTTGATCATCAATTCAGGAAGATCTCACTCTCGCAAGACAGTGAGGCACCAGTGAAGGGGGAACGAGCTCAATTTGTCCAGATTTGCTCCTGAACCATGGAAATCACTGAGCCCGCTCTGATAGCCAGTCTCTTAATGGATGCTCTTGTCAGAGTTTGAGCATGATAGACGCAGCTCATTTGATTGTTCATCCAGGCATGCCAAGAGTTCCTCACCCCCCTGTAGAGATTAGACTCGGCATGTCTGCCAGAACAGTCTCCTTTCTTTTCAGTGTGAAGGAGAAATGTGTCCGGGGACAGTTCTCTGTGCCTAGGCACCAGATCTGAGCTGGCAACTTGGCAAAAAGCAAACAACAGATCTCTCATGGGTGCATCGATTGTACCCAAAATGTGCAGTATTACAGTCCATTTGTGCTTTGATTTCTTTGCCCAGGAAACGAAATCAAGGACACGGGACTCACTCTCCTCGGAATTTGCGAACTCACATCAGGATAATAGGTTCAGGACGCGGACACCGGTGTGTAGCAACAGAGTGGACCTCACAAGCTCAAGGGGGCGAGAGGTGAGAGAAAGAGCGCATTAATCACCGAGCCGCAGCATTAACTCGTCATCTCGCCATGTCCCAGGTGAATTTCTCTGGGCAATCTCACGATGCTCCACTCAGACAGACGAGCTTTGTATTCTTCTGAAATAAATTAACACATTTTCCTTGGCTAATGATTGTTGAAACTGGCAGGAAGCACAGCGAGTGCACATGGGTTAATGCAGACAGGAATGGCTCAGGATTTCATCACTCTGTGCTTTTCCGAATCCCCGGAGAATCCCGAGACATCTGCTCCTTTAACATAATGCCTCACAGTTCCAGCCAGAATGATACAAATGGCGTATGACATTCGGCGTACAAATGCGACGATCTGTTCTGAGAGGCGGGCGCTCAGAATCTGACTCGGTTTCAAACCAGGGCCTTCTATGTTATTTATATTAAGCATTAAGGTGAGTGCTAACCATATGGCTTCTCTAAAAAGGGTTCACCATCCATCTCTAATTGCATAAACGGTACTCTAATAGTAACAGTGTAGACACGGACAACAAATAGCGTAGCCCGGAGTCGGCTCCTTCTGAGCAGCATGCGATTACCCTATTATGAGATTTTTTTTAAAAAAGAAGCCTTATAATGAGAGAAAAGAGAATAAGAAGATTATCACACACACACACACAAAAAAAGGATCGTCCTCAGATTCATATATCAGCTCACTCTGTGAGCTCGCCATTATCGTGCGGCTCTATTTAATTACTTTCAGGCTGATGCTTCCTTACGGCGTAATGATGCATGCAGCCTTACTAATGTCTGAGCAGCGTGGAAATGAATAGCTTAGAACTGTGCATCCATTTCTGGTCCGGAAAAAAAACCTCATTAAGCAAAGGTGCTGCTTAGGCTGGGGAAAAAAAAAAAAACAAGCCTCCATCTTGGCTGGCTAACAGCTAACTGAAAATCCCAGAAAACAGAGTCACTGCTAACAGTGTTTTCCCACATGTCTGCTCTGTAAAGTTTTTGTAATTATCTGCCTGTGTGTCAGCAGCAGGGGAGGAAAAGATCAAACTGTCATTGCTTCGGTCTGCGTCAAAGACCCTTTCAACACGCCAAGTCCTTCTCCTTATCACTGCATCAAATTAACCCCGGAGGTCAGATTCATTAATAAAAATGGGATAAATCACATTTTGGAGCTTTCGCATGCTGCGGCAAGTCTGGTGCTTAGCCAAAGAGATGACGAGCAAAAGTTCCTGATCGACTGAGTGCTTGGGGAAGAGATGAAAAGAGAGAGATGCATTGGCTCAGCAGTTTACCAATCTGACAGTCACTCATTCATTGTGTGAATAGGCAACAAATGGGTCCTTTGTTTCGGTGCCCATTTCTGTTAAGAAACAAAGACCATTCATGCCTGTGAGAGCTCGGAGGGTGGAGAATGACGGCACCGCCTGTGCAGCCAGACAGCGACGAAGCGCTCACTGTTCTTTCCCATTAAATCAGGAAGTGAGTGAAGTAAGGAAGAGACGCATCATGAGGCATGGAGATTGGGATGCCAAACGCTCCTGCGTCCAATTACGGGCTGCTCTTCTCAACGTCCGTTGCCGAACAGACCAGCTTGTTTTAATGGGCTTTGGAAGACACCAGGAAAATTCATTCAGAAATCGTCTTCCGTCGTCACCCACAAAAGCTAACGTGAAGTCACAAGGTGGATAAAGAATGGCGGAAATTGGAGCGAGAAAGAGTCACTGGAGGGTTTTAATGTGACAAGCTACAGAGTGCGTAAACATATAAATAATTTCTTTTTTGCTGCTTGTTAATGTGACAACTTCAGCAGCAACCTCATTTCCTCTCTCGTCTGTTCCAATCACTCAGCATTCAGCTGTATACTAATCACCGGCCTGATCATCTGCCATCATCTGCACCTGGTTCTCACTGGTTTATGCCTTAAGTTTGAGTTTTATTTGAGTAAAAACAAAAAAAATCCTTCCTCTGAAATTGCTCAGGTACAAAAAAAAAGGCCTTCAAGAAGCCTGGAGAACTATTACTCAAGACTACTTCAAAAATACAAGAAAGTCTGGCACATTGGTGGCAAAATATAAAGAAATGAGGAGGGCTCAAGGCTTTTGTACAACACTGTACATTTACAATTTAAGCCAAAAATCACGAGCTGAATATTTTCCCAAGTACTCAATAATTCTTGTGTTTAAATGCAATATTCCAAGCTGAATTGCATGAGGCTTTTTGCATGCATGTTGCATGTAATTAAAAGTTCATTTATATACTTATGATGATATAAAAGCAGCTAGATATCAGTACATTTAACAATCTACTGTACAATCAACCCAAATCCATAAACAAACATCTGCTTCAAAAATACTTAGCAGTCAAATGTCAGACAAACAGAGCAATGCAGGGGAATCATACATTAATATAAAGGCCAGAAGAGAAAGGGTAAACAATCAGGAATAACGACTTGATCAGCAAAAACAGGTGATGAATGAAATGAAGTAAGTCAACCAAAGTAAACAGGTATGTAGTCTTAAGCTGATGCATTAACATATCTACCATGAACTTGAAGTTTGCACCATGATTACTGAACTAACTTTATTACATGAATTATTCACCTACTATAATCTGGGAGTTACAAAACAAAACAAAAAAAAAAACAGAACCCCTTTAGATCTCTGAACTTGAAACATGGTCACATATTATACAATTATCATTCTGAAGCTAATACTAGACAGCAACGTAACCGATGCATTGGCTAAGTTTTATTTTTAGTGATGTATTAATTGACTTAGACCAGAATGTTCTCATATGAGGACAGGACATAAACCTTGGTTTAAGTTGCATTGTAAAAAAAACTGACAGGATCAATTCAAAGGAATCAGAGCTAGGCTTAATAGTGAAAGTAAAAGCACTTGGTACTGGGACAAGGCTAGCTATTAATCTATACAGTGTATATTTATACTGTATATATATATATATATATAAAAGTGTTGAACAGCATTCATAAAGTCTGTGTTCTCATTATGAAATGGTTGCTTGTGATTAAATGAGATATTAACAAACACGCGTATGGGCGTGCACACGCGTACACAAACACAAACATGTGCACATGCATGCGCGCACACGCACACACACACACACACAAAAGAAAATGAGTTTCATTATGATGTGTGCAAGTTTATAATAAAATTCTCACAAACTTTAATCCCTACATAATCCAAATAAGGAAAAAAAAAAAAACGCACCAAAGAAAGGAAGAAGGAAAAAAGATCTCTTTAAAATATGAACAAGTATCCTTTCTTGGATAAATGGAAAACAAACACAATGGTCTAAGTCTCCATGCTGGGAACACTGGGTGCAAGGACGAGGATCCCCCTGTGGACAAGGTTCCAGTGAAGCTTCTTCATATTTATAGATTATAGTATGTTATATAAAGTTTTTATTTTTTATGACCGAAACTACATCAACAAGTTTGTAAGAGATTACTCAGATACCGGATGTGGTTTGAAAAAGGTTTGAAGTAAGACTTGTATTATTCTGGTAGCTCAGATACCAAACATGTCTTGGCTGATGGACTGAAATTTTATAAATGCAATTTTTCACAAGCCTTTAATCTTCTGCTTTAGGATGTTGGAACAGAACGTTCGGGGCACTTCGGCACTTTGGCTGACCTGAGGACGCGTCTTGTTTGTTCCGGTATTTGCAAACCAGCCAATATTAAAGAGAACAAATACTGTAAGTGGTTTAAATGCACGTGGCATGATGACTCCAGTATCAATGTCTAAGTAATTCTAACAGTAGTTAGAATTTCAATCTTTCAATTATTTAATTATTGAGAAAGTCAAACAACAAATCAAGTGAAACAGTGCTACAGTGCACAAGGTTAATAATCTGCACTGACTGGACCAAAAGGGTGAGAAACAACTTGTGCTTGTAATTGCTGTGTAATTATAAAATGTGTTTTCTTTATTCAAGTTTTGGCTTAAAAATAATGGGTAAAATAACAAGATGGGGTTTGGTCTTTGCATTAGAAGATATTACATGCTAATACACACCTAGAAATAACATTAAAACACAAAACATTAAGCCCAATATTATTTAGGTTCCCCTATTCCACTCTCTGTCTCTGGACCCTACAAGACCTCTGAGGGTGTGCTGTGGTGTCTGGCACCAGGGGTTGCTGGGTGGTTCCTCCGTGGATAGGACTTTCCAGGGTTTGTCCATTCAATTTCATCTTTGCGCACGGATTGAGATTTGAGAAATTTGGAGGCTGGATCAACACCCATGGACTCCTTGCCTTCTAAATCCCATCCACAGCCGGCGGTGATGCACTGGGCGTTCTGATATCATTCTATCATAGTAAGCATAGACCTGTTGATAAGACTTATGCTTTTCTGTGGGATTACACCGAACGGGCTGACCTTTGGTCCTCACAGGCTTAAATGAGCCTTGGGTGCCCATGATCACTTCACCAGTTTATTGGTATGTAATTTATAATCTGCAATCTTGCACAATATTCTGCACATCTGCACATTATCTTGCCCATAACTGGTCACAGTTCTACACTACATTACATCTCAACTTTTCTATATTTTATTTTTTCTTTATATTTTATTATATATTTTTTATATTTCTATATATTTTTCTACTTTTTTATTCCAGTATTTCATTTTCATAGTTTTTATTGCTGTTACATTATGTAATTTTAAAAGTCCTTTACATCTATGATTTATTTATGTATTTTTTTATATTTCTAATTTGGAGTCATAATTTTTGGAGTCATCAGCAGTCGTATAAGCATTTCACTCCATATCATACTGTGTATGAAGAATAAAATTTGAATTTGATTCAATCCATGGTATTAAGTTAACGTAATGTGGCAGATGCATTTGTATCTGCTGTTCTTACAAATCAGACAGATAAAAAAAAAAGGAAAAATAAGTGTGAGTGCCTCAATCAATCAATCAATCAATCAATCAATCTTTTTACATCCATGGACACTATGGACAATTCCACGCACACCTACCTTCACATCTACACTACATGTTTACGTTTACATCCTGGACCAGTGCACAAAGACACTTTAATAACCTTTGCACAAAGACACTTTGTTCTATGCATATTTGCACACCATTTTTCTTCCAAAATAACAAAATTTCTCAATTTCTTAAATGTTCTTGTATAGTACAGTATATTTCAATTTTTATGTACAGCATATTTCTATTTTTAGTTCTATTTTCCTAGTTCAATTAAATTTTTCTATCGCATTTCTTTTATTCATATTTATTTTTTTATTATAAGCTTTAATTCTCTTTTTAAGGTCACTGGCAGTTGTATAAGCATTTCACTACATTTCGTACTGTGTATGACTGTGTATGTGACAAATAAAATTTGAATTTGAATTAGTCCAAACTGCTTGATGTCATTGAATAGTGTTGTTATTAGGTGTAAATATTAATGTAAGTTAACATGCATTAAAAACTTTCAATTAACATGTTACACACGTCACATTTTGCTGAGTATGTCAACCCAGAGTTTTAAAACATCTGCCTAATTGGAATTCATTCCAATTTCATATGTTGACTGGCTGTGATAAATGTACAGTAGTTAAGTAGAAGTACAGACGTATGCTGTACTTTCGTGTGGAGTAAAAGTTAAAAGAATCCTGTAATGAAATGTCCTTATGTAAAGTAAAAGATACACGAAATATGCACTTAAGTACAGTATCGCAGTACTCAGTTGCCTCCCACCTCTGTTGATTGGCTTATCTTTTCTTTTTGTTGCACTTGTGCAACCCTTAGTGGCTGGCGATGGCTCCCTTCCTACATAAAATCCATTAAGGTTGGCAGGTCTGGATTGTCATATATTGATCCTGCAGATCAGTGTATTAGGACACACACAGAGGAAACTTAACTTTACTGAAGGTACAGTACCATAACTTCAGCCACTGCCTCCATGATGTTCTGCCTTATTACCGATCTGAAGTACATCGAGCGCACCTTTGATCTGTGAGCAGGTGGTTAAGTATTTCATGTTCAAGGTCTGTGTATGGAAGAGAACCTGTAACGTGGACAGCTGGGACTCTGCACCATCTGGCACATCCTTAATGGTGTTAAAACACATCTTTGCCTAGATATCTGGATTGTAATAAATCTTATGAGGCTCAAAGATCTGGCAGTATTCAGCATATTTAGCTTTGTTATTGCTCTTCTGAACAAACCAAATCAATTTGGCGCGTGCAAAATGATGTAACGCGCCATTTATGTATTTTTTTTATTCATATAAACTCATTTTCATTCATAAGTTGGAAAGTGAATCTAATCGAGAATAACTGAAGTTATTTTAGGATTATTTTGTTAGTGTGCTGAAATTGAGTTAAGCAACTGAAGAATAATATCCAAGCGGAAACAGCCGTAATGAGAGATTTTTATGAATGACACTAAGGGCAGGGTTCTACTTGTGTTTCTTTTGCCAGTATAATCTTTGCAATATTGGGTTTATTATCTAGGAAATTTTATACCTGCAGCAATTTCCTTAATTTCAATTGCTTGTATCTTTTTAAATGATTTTTGTAACATGCAAACACGGGTATAAACATAAAACTAAAACATGACAGTTAGTCTGTTATGACACAATTCAGTTGTAATCGCACAAGAACCTCAGACTTTCAAGGCATGGAATTTCACAAAGTGCTGCCTTGAAACATTGTGGCTCATGTTGGCATGATTGCATCACATAACCACTGTAGATTTACCAGTTGAATCTCCTGGGGTTCTTTATCGTATTCCAAAGGCACCCTTTTTGGATTTAGAACTATGACTGAGGAGGTTTCTTTGTTTGAGATAAATTGTGCTTTGTGACATGGTGCATTATCATTCAGGAAGTCATTATAAGTATTGCCTCGTAGTTGGTATCCTGGGGATTCAGTCTAAGAAAATATTTACTGATAAAAACTTCAAAGCACATATGAAAATTACTCCGGATAAAAGTTCTACCAAATGCCATAAATGCAAATGTAGTGATGTCCCGATTTATCGAGAGTTTATTGGTATTAGGCGATACTCACCTTGTGGACTAGCATCAGCCTATCGGCGAATAAGACAACTTTCACCAATGACCTAACATAACCTCCATAACCTTTCAAGAGTAGCTCAGGGGGTAAGGCTTTAGGTTATTGGTCAGAATGTCAGTGGTTCAAGCCCCAGCTCCACCAAGCTGCCGCTGTTGAGCCTTAACCCTGCCTGCTCTAGGAAGGCTGAATTGTGGCTCATCCTGCATTCTGACCACATCACAATCTGCCCATATCACAGTAGCTGCAGTTACATAATCTCCCAACAGTACTGCATGAAAGTGGGTGGGGTATATAAGATACCCAAAGAAACTTTTTTTCCTGAAAATGGGCAGGCATAAAGATTTTATCAACTTTGACAAGGGCCAAATCATGATTGCTAGACAACCTGTTTAGAGCAAATTCAAAACTGCAGCTGCTGTGAGATGTTCCTGGTCTGCACCTATCACAAGTGTAATACATATTAAATGTGTTTGAGACTTATTCATTCGCATTGTTTGAAGAGAATGGCAAATCGGAAGCTTTTAACTTGCACAATTTTTTTATCATTTAATGCCATAAAAATGTATTTTGGTTGCATAACTCCTGAAGTTTCTGCACTCGGCACAGAAGCAGTTATGCCTGAGGCTGATGGGTTGATCGGCAGTTCTGGCCGATCAGGCTGAAAACCAGCCAATTCTGGTTACTGGCCGATTGCATCTCTATTATAAATGTACCAATTTCTGAGTCAGGTGTGGCGATACATAAATCTTATCTAATTATCTTATCTTAATCAGGTACATCTGTTCAACTGCTTGTTAGCACAAATATCTAATCAGCCAATCACATGGAAGCAACTCATTGCATTTAGACCTTTAGATCTACTGAAGTTAAAACTGAACATCAGAATGGGAAAGAAAGGTGTTTTTGAACATGGCATGGTTGTTGGTGCCAGTCGGGCTGGTCTGAGTAATTCTAAAAAGGTGATCTTGTTGGTGCCAGAGGTCGCAGGAGAATGACCAAACTTGGTGGAGCTGATAACTCAGTAACTCAAATAACATCTCATTATCACGGTATGCTGAAGATCGTCTCTCGACGTACAACATGTTGAACCTTGAACCAGACGGGCGTGCTGTGGTTTCTGGCACTGGGACATTTGCGGCCGATCCTGTGGGTGCTGTGGGTTGCCGGGTGAGATGGATCGGACTTGTTTGTCTGGAGCATCCCATGGGTGCTCAACTGAATTGGGATCTGGGAGACCAGTTCGGCAGGCCTTGGTCTCCTTGCCTCACTATTCTGATGCATGAGCGTGAACAATATTGTACCTCCTGAAGCTCTTGACCTGTGTCTGTATAATTTTATGAACTAAACCAAACGGATTACTGCGTCTTACTGTACTTTACTACACTTATCCTTGCATAATCCATTGGTAAGTGCATGTATTAACCTGTTGGGTTCTACCAAATGTTTGATGTTCCTTCAAAGTGGAGCACAACACTAGCAACTAGAATTTGTACTGGCTGAAAGCAACAGAAAGTCAAACACCTTAACGAGCCTTGCGTGAGCACTGTTCGCTCTTAACACTATGTTGCGTGCTTCTGGATGTTAGCAGCGAAATAAAATATTGTGTCAGACTTCTGACACTCTGATGATTGCCATGGCAGCGTTAACAAACGCTTAGTGTAGATGGCAGCATCGTTTCTCACATTCAGCACAGGAGGAGTGAACCTCTCGGGGGAAACGCGCGAGCTTCAGCTCGATCATTTGCACAGTGCAAACACACAGCTCTGTTTCATAAACACATTCCCTAATTACATGGCATACATTAAGTCATTTTGTAAGATCTCGGCACTCGCGTACACACACACACACACACACATTCACGCACTTGCCGGCTGGGAGCCCCAGGTTAGTAATTACTAGAAAAGGCTGAGAGTTAAAGACACACTAGGGATGCAACACCGTCTTTTACCTGAGAGTATAAGCCCCCCATACAGACATGTATACACACAAACAGTACTGTAGGTGAACACAGGCTGTAAATACTCTTCGAGGAAAGAGCGGCACTTCCTGCAGTCCCAGGAGTGGAGTGCTGCAAAGCCACTAAAAGCTCCCAACAGGCTCCTAGTCAGAATGCTGGCGTTGTTGTTCTCCTCCACTGTTTTCTGATATAAAATCTCTGCAGGACCATTAGCTGTCAGGGTAGAGATAGCTAAAAATAAAGCATGAACACAACTCGAGCTTGGATGAAGACGAGAGCGGCTATTTACAGAACGTCTCAGCATGCTGGTAAAATTATCTAGCCTTTGACATAATGTCAGACTTGATTACGAACTCTCTGAATATTTAATATAAGCCCCTGATTTCCACTTACTACACAAGGAGCTGCCCAGACACTGAACTGTACTCATGGCCCTGACATACTAAGCTGACTAATTTACAAAAATGACATAATAATGCTCATACACTTTTCACAGTGCTGTGAAAACCTGTTTTTTTTTTTCCTTTTTCTTTTTTCCGCATTTTTGTCACACTGAAATTAATGAGATTATCAAACAAATTTGAACGCTACACAAAGATATTCCGAGTACATACAAACTGCAGTTTTTTAATTATTTCTTTTTTTAAGGGAAACTATGGGCACTATGTGAAAAAGTAATTGCCGCCTAAACCTAATAACTCTGTGGAGGAATTTTGGCCCACTCTTCTTTGCAGAATTCACACATAAACGGCCTCTTAAGTCCAGACTTTGACTAGGCCACTTAAAAACCTTAATTATTTTTTTTTTGAGCCATTCAGGGATGGAGCTGCTGGTGTGTTTTAGATCATTGTGATGTGAATTATTAAAAGTACTTCCATACTAAATCGGTCGTGGAGCCTTATGCAGTGAGAGAGGACATGAAGTTGGTTGGTGTGGGAGAAGAAGATGCAAAGGATAGGGTTAGATGGAGGCAGATGATTCGCTGTGGTGAGCCCTGAAAGGAGTAAGAAGAAGAAGTCCTGCTGCATAACGAGAGTGCGAATGAGCTTGAGGTCAACATTCACCTTCAGAATTTTCTGGCAGAACGCAGAATTCATGGTTCCATCAATTATGGATTACTTATAAATAAGTCGTCCAGGTCCTGAAGCTTCAAAGCAGCCCCAGACCATCACACTACCACCACCATGTTTTGCTGTTGGTTTGATGTTCTTCTTATGAAACATTGTGTTAGTTTTACTCCAGATGAAATTGGATGCAAAGTTTACAAAAAGATCAACTTTTGTCTCATCAGTCCACGGAAGATTTGCCCAAAAGTCTTGGGGTTAATCAAGATATCTATTTTTTTGCAATTGTGAAACAAGCTTTTGTGTTCCTTTTAGTCAGCAGTGGCTTCTGCCTTGAAACTCTCCCATGAATGCCATTTTTGTCCAGTCTTATTCTTTTTGTTGAATCACGAACACTGACCGAAACTGAGGGTTCTGGGTTCTTTTTATGAGCTTCTTGATGAGCTGTCATTGTGCTCTTGCAGTATTTTTTGTAAGAGAGTTTATTTTTCCCTTAATAAATAAAATCCTTATTTAAACACTGCATTTAGTTTACTCTGGTAAATTTGTTATAAATCATTGACAAATATGCAACAAATTCCAATATTTATTTTTGCATATTTGCAAAATGCAGTTCAACTGAATCCTTTTCACAGTGCAGACACATGACCCTCACACCCATACAGTATGTGCTTAATGGATGAACATTAATACTCATTAATACTCATTAATATGCCCTTTCAAACTGGCTTTCCAACAGGTTTTGGAGAATAGCTTGGGAAATTTCTGCCCGTTTGACCAAAAGAGCATAAACAAGGTCAGGCACTTGTTTTAGACAAAAACACTTGGAGCACAATCAGTGTGCCAATTCATCAAAGGTGTTCAATGAGGTTCAGGTCAGGGCTTTGTGAAGGACAATCGAGTTTGTCCACTGTTGAGTTAAAAAATTGATGAGACCAGACTGAGCACTCAGACTGTTGGGTTTAAAAAAGAAGCAAAATTTGCTCAAAGTGTCGGCCGTGTCTCGATACGCCTGCCAACTGGCTTCAGCGTGCCAACAGGGATAGAGACGCACCGAAACACCTTGTGTCACGCACGAATATCTGTTACATTCAAGTGCAATATATATATATATATATATATATATTATTATTATTTTTTTTCTTTTAGGTAAGTTTTGAGGAAACATAGACATATGATAGACAGCGTTAAAATAAATAGAGGCAAAGAAAAAATTACATAGTGATAGAAAATATTAACATTGACTCAAACCTTTGCAAATAATATCTTTATAGAGCTTTCTTTGTGTACAGGTACATTGGTGATTTGGGCTGGTTAGTCCCAGTCCCAAAGGGAAATCTTAATATTAATAACATACAGGACAAGGTAAGGATGGGAATCACTAGTCACCGCCCAATACAATATTATCACGATACCTCTGTGCCGATTCTATATGTATTAAGATTTCATAAATATCCTAATTTAATATAACTTAAAAAATTTTTTTACAATTAAAATAGTTTTCTCACAATACAACCTAATTTCCTTAACTTAAAATTTAATTAAACACAATTCTAAATTTTTACCGAGCAGCATGTATCTCTATCATTCGACACAATACTTATTTCTAATAAAAAAAACGTTTAATTAAAATAGCTCACTCCTATCACACGGAATGAAAATGTGTACATAGTTTAGAGTGCGCCACCTGTAGGTTTATAAAGAAATGGTGGCGTTTTACCGCCTCAAATATCTGCAAAGTCTCGAAACTCAACTTGACAGTGAGCGCAGCCCAATCAAACAGAAAACCAGCCATCCTGTTGGTCACAGGCTGATCGACAGGTTCATCTCTATTATAAATGTAAAAATAGATTTTGGAGTTTTGTTTGGCGATCCATGAATTACTATGCAAAAAAATTGCAATTCATTTATTAAACGATTTTTTCTCTATATCTAACCAATAGACATAGACGTACAAAGAAGCACATACAGAATGGGTATGAAGATTGTTTTAACAATAGTGTGTAAAAGGAAATGATTCTTCATCCCATAAGGTGGAGGTTGAGGTTAACAGATGTACAGTCAGCCATACTGGAGTTTAACCGCCTGAGTGCGGACTGAACGCTGCATACTGTAGGTGAAACCATTTCCTGATGAACTGTATAATTGCCAGATCGTCCGTACTTTTGATAACTCGTCAATTGATTGAGATTGTTTTTAGCATCATCAGTAAAGTCACAATATATATTGTAAAAGTTATTCGCCGTCCCATAAGTTACACTCTATTTCTGCAAAGCAAGTAAATGATGCAAGAAGTGGTACACTTCCTTGGAGGCCTTTAGTGCAGAATGCAAATCAAACACATTCAAATTCAAGCTCTTCAAAGCATGCTCAGCCAATTCGAATATCCCATTAGCAGGACAATTTGTGTAAACACTTCATGCGTGTGCTCTCGCCGGCTCCGAAGGCAGAATTCAAAAGGTACCACATCACATTCATAAGCGACACTGAAACCCATACAACCCCTCATTTCCCACTTTCCTGGGGCATCTGCTCAGCTATACAATATATCATGATATACATCATCTTCATCTCAAGCAACCTATAAGCAGATACATACTGTATAGGACATATTTATGTATGAATATAAGTATCCCATCGATTTGAATTGTTTGATTGAATAGAAGCGAGTGCTCGGGGTCACAGGAAACACTTACAGCCAGGATGATCTGCAGGGAACTGTGAGCCACCTCCACATACTGGTACTCCAGCACGCAGCCAGCTATGCTGATGTAGCGGTGATCTTCGGGAGCCCAGGAGGGTGGAGGGGTCACGGGGGTCACCCTGCATCCAGGGCCGTTCTCCATCCACCATGAGCGATGCATGGAAATATTAAAGGTCATGAACAGATCTGTGTCCTGTGGGAAGAGAACCAGGCATGAGAAACAGCTCAATCTCACAAAATATCACATTAACACAAGGCCCCTAGTTTCTGTGTAGAACTCATTAAGAAGAAAAAAAAAAAGTTTATAGTTCTGTGTTTTTGGTTTTGGTTTCGGCCCTCTGAATCACCAAGGGCAGAATTTCAGTGCATACTGTACGTACATTTCAAAATGATCCCCAAGATCATCAAGATGCACACACACACAGACACACACACACACACACACACACACTTATACCTAGGGGGCATTTGGCATACCCTAACTACTTTCATGTTAGCAGACACTAAACACCTCGTTTTTAAACAATAGGGGCACTAGGACATTTTTTACATGTATTTATCGACAAATTTAATGCACAGCATGTGACCATGTACCATAACGCATATACACACACATCCTTACACACTCACTTCTGCATGTACAAGTTGACTGGCTCCTCTCATCTTAAGCATTTCATTCTACTGTTGGCCCTGTGTTGACATGCAAATGACAAATAAACTAAACTTCAACTCGAACTTGGAAGGTGGGAGAAAACCAGAGAACCCAGAGGAAACCTACATGGATGTGTGTATTAACCTTTATATGGAGCTGAGGAATAAACTGGGGCCTTAAGAGCTACTGTATGAGGTATTACTGCAACTTAGTGTACGAAAATAACGCAACTTTTAATTTAACTGGACAAGGTTAATTAGAATCAACTCAAGTGGCTCACATCATATAATTGTACAGTGACACTTACTGTAACTGCTGCACTGGATACAGTAAGTACATACACCTTTAATAAAACACTACTTTACAGTAGCTCCATTAGAATCGGAGTGAATGATTAATAAGTGATTAATTGGGAGGTCCGTTCAAGTCAAACTGGGACTTGATGTGAGTTTTCATGAATAAAGGCATTTTGACGTTTACACCAGACATCAAGCAGTCCAAGCCATTTCCACATACAGTATTCGAGTCATTAAAGGAGTTCCTGGGAGGCCGGGGTTTCAGACGCTATTGAAATGCGGGTTTTAAACTCTCATAACTGTGTTCCCGGTTTGACTTGAACACCCTTCGTACATCAGATTTGACTAATTTAAGTTCTTTCTTTACCAATAAAACCAATAAAATGTAAAAACTAACGACTACTGTACAATACAAGACTAATTTTTTAAACCTGATTAAAACCAAAACACCAGGCATGAATCCATGACCAAAGTCAGAATGTTCTTCTCAGCAGGACTTTAAATATTTCTTTCAAATCAAAAGTCTCCTTCTCCTTTTATTTCTAGCCTTTGTCTGCTTGTGAGTAGCAAATATCTTTTAAAGCTTTCACAAATCACATTTCACTTCACAAATACGGACATCTGTTATCTTATTTACTGAGCTTTCCTTCTATTTGATCCCTCATCGTTTTAAAAGCCTTGTTTAACCTCTCATGACACAATGATTCATGCTGCTTAGTTCCACGCATCTCAGAACGATGTTCATTTTGAGCGAGATGAGGGATTCACGATCTGCCAAAGCGTGCCACATTTAGTGTTTTTTTTTTTCCCGCATGGTGTTCATTCTACAGTACAAACTAATGGTGGGATTATCATTTTCCTCAGTCCCAACACTGTGCTTTTGTGCACTGGTCCAGTCTTTGGTGATCCAAATGTGGGAAGCATTGCTGGTGTCCAAGTTTCATTTCAAAGAAGATCCTTATGTTCTGAGTAAATTTACATCTCCTGGCCAAAATAATGTGATATTCACACTTATTACTATTTTAATTAAATGCATACTTCTTTCCAGGTCAAGTCTAGAAATATATTGTGGGATTCTAATCATCATCATTATCATCATAATCAACAACTAAAAACCGCTCAATTAGTATCTTGTTGCTACTGCTTGGCTTTTTTTGTTGGCTTGATTTCTTTGTATGGACCTCACAGATGAAAAACAATATTCCCATAAACATTCAGTGGATGAAAATTTACCTCTGTTTTTTTTTTTGTTTTTGTTTTGTTCAACAATCAAAAGTCCAAGTTTGGCTTGAACGCCCCTCCTACATTCCATATGAACGATTACTTTAACATCGTCCTTGGTCCACCCTTACGTTTTCCTTTCATAACTTTTTAATTTTATGTTTACTTGCACCAAATTTTAGACATCGCAAACTGGATACAAGCAACATTTTTTGCCAAACTGCATGTTAGATTTCCTTTCTGAATGAGGTTTATAGTTCTTTCCATTGTTTTAACCGACAATTCACTTTTTGGAGCAATGTTTCCTTTCAAATAGCCAAGTACAGCAGCTCATTACCATCGCTAACTGCAGTCTAATTTGCATTTTTAGACTTATAATCGAACATCCTCTAAGTGCCAATGGTTATTCCATTATTTTCTTCCAGGGGTTGTACAGCCTCAAACAGAGCGAAATTATACACTCTCCCAGTGTTGCCAACTTAGTGACTTTCTCACTAGATTTAACGACTTTTCCAACTTAAAAATGGACTAGTGAGAAATCTAGCAACTTTTGCCAGATCTTTGCTACGTTCTCTAAATGGGTTGTATAGGTTCCTTGTTTTTGATGTTGGTGGTTCAAACTATTTGTAAAAGCAGGAAGGAAATTTTCCCAAAATGTGACAAAAAATTGTCATTTAAAAATAAATTACTAATTTCAAAATGCGAAATTATTTATTTTGCCAAAGGCAAGCCAACTGCAAGCTTTTACATGGCTAAAGAAATAAATCTGATGCTGCACAAAGGGCCATAGCTCGATGAAGTTGCTCTAAAGAGCTGTGGGTGACATTTCAACTCTGGGCCTTTAAACAATCTATTCACACACAACCCGTCTGCTCTATTGGAGGTTTGCAGCATGAAAAAAAAAAAAAAAAGACTAAACCCTATTAACTTAGGAAAGATTTCTCATCAAGGAGCAGTGCGATGTCGTTGTGTTTGCACGGAAACAAACGTATCTATTCTTTGGTGTTTTTCTTCTCTGTATTTTCAGTTTCCAGTAAAATGAGTTATTTGTATGAGCTATGTCGGAATTACTTACTATTGTTTCTGGGATAGAAATCTGGAAATAGTCCAATCATATTCTGGTGGAAAGCACATAAGCTGACAAATCCCATGTTGGGAAGCTTGAATCCTTTTTCTCATATTGCTCCAAGGTCTTGTCTACTTGTGCATGAGAATTTTAAAAAACGAGGGGTTTTTCTATGCATTTTGCCCTTTCGAGAAAAGACCTTTGGCTTTTAACGTGGTTAGGGTTATATGGTGGCCTGCTGGTTTGGCAGTGTGTTTTGCGCTTTCATGTAAACTAAGATTTTTTTCAAAAACAAAGGAATTTTTTTTAATACTCATGTACATGTAGAGGAAGCCTAAGAGAAAGTAAGGAGAGGACTTAGAACACATTGTTTAGTCTGTTGCTTATGGGATTGTGTTTCAAAGATCATGTTTTAATGGCATCGAAATCTTTTTGATCTGTTTGTTTATTTATTTTTTTTTATCTCTGACTCACTCACTCATCGTCTACATCGCTTTATCCTGTATACAGGGTCGTGGGGGGCCTGGAGCCTATCCCAGGAGACTCGGGGCACAAGACGGGGTACACTCTAGATGGGGTGCCAATTCATCGCAGGACAAACACTGCGGCCAATTAGCCTAATCTGCATGTCTTTACTTTGTGGGAGGAAACCTGAGAACTTAGAGGGAACCCACTAAGCTAAAAAGTATTTTTTCCCTCAATGCATATGCTGCATAACACAGCATTTAGACAAATCCTAAAGAGTTTTAATTCCCAAAAAGAAACTGTAATAATTGGGTGATAATAAACAGTGTCCTGTGCTGATCTTAAGATTTCATGGTATGTCCTGATCTCTGCAGTCCGGGAACATCTGACAAGAGCGGCAGTTTTGGAGGCGCTCTGATCCAGTTGTCTAGCCATCCCAATTTGGTAGTTGTCACATTACGTAGCTACAGTTACAATATCTCATTACAATGGCGGCTAGAAGTAGGTAGAATATATTAGGCATCAAATGAACCTTTTTTGCTGAAGTTGCAAAATTTGCAAAGGATTTGAGTGACTCTAACAAGGGACGAATTGGGATGGCTAGAGGACTGGAGTTCTTGTGGGATTTCTCCCATCCTGCAGTGGTCAGGACATACCAAAACATTTCCAAGGAAGGAAAAGACGTGACCCACCACAGGGTCATGGATGACTAAGGGTCACTAAGGCACATGGGGAGTAAAGGTTCCATCCAATGGTGTCCCTTAATGAGGGTGCATACGCAAAAAAAGACAAGTTTGAATACAACTTAACTTAACTTAATCAACACTCGCATGACAAGCAGAAGACACAGTGTATGTAGACTGTCTCCGAAATCACTGTACTCGCATCGCTTTTCTAGCTCGTGAACTTAACATCAGCCGAGTGAATGAAGACAATCCATCAGCAGCCCAAACAGCACGACTAACTGCTCCACACATCAGCATTTCCATGTAAGAACCAGCAGGAAGTCAATGCTGTTCATTGGCATGGCAGAGCAAGTGTAAGGCAATTCGAGATTCGTACCCGGAGTTTGTTTCCTGACAAGCGAGATGGAGATGGATGAAGCCGTGCTCCTTCAACTGTGTCTCCCGTCACCACTCATGGTCATGACTAACGATGAAGCAGAGGGTGGCAGACTCAATCTGCAGCCAAATCTACAGAGTTAAATAAAAAGTTTTCATTTAACGCTGCTGCTTCTGTTGGGCAGCGAGTCACGCAGTGCAAACCTGCAGCTCTAATTGAGACAAATGTGTGATAATAAATAATAAGTAAATAAATTATACTATTCACATTTATTTACTGGTTTGCTCGAATTCCCAGCCACTCGTTCTTTCTTTCATATCCGCCTCATCATCTTGTCTCCTAACGGTCCAACTCGACTGGTTATCAACTGGTTATCAAACAAAGTCTGCCTTTAACGATGCATTAGTTTCGCATGGGTGTCTGTCGCCTCGCACCTCCAGGGTTGGGGTTCGATTCCCGCTGTAGGTCTATGTGCATGGAGTTTACATGTTATATCCCGTGTTGCTGTTTGTTTCCTCCCACAGTCCAAAGACGTACAGATGAGGCTGATTGGCATTCCCAAATAAGTTGCAATGTGTTGGCACCCCATCCAGGATGCCCAAAGTCTCCTGATACTGTAAGTCTCATTTATTGTACTTGTGCGTATTTATCCAGAGCAACTTACATTTTTACCCCTATTTGTTACATCTAACAATTCCGGGTTAAGGGCCTTGCTCAAGGGCCCAACAGTGCCAACTTAGTGGTGCTGGGGTTTGAACCTGGGACCTTCCGATCAGTAGTCCAATGACTTCACCTCAACTCAACTAATCCAACTTACTGTAGGTTTTAGTTTAAAGCGACAGACATGGTGCGTTTGAAAAAGGAGTGAAGCAGAAAGAAATTCAGTGCAGGATCTGAGTTGTATTCCAGCTGGAAAATTAACATGCACATTTTGTAGACCTCTAATAGTTATATTAACTTGTTTAAAAAGAAGTATAATTGCAGGGCTCACCAGAGTGAGGGCACACTCCTATCGATCTGTGTGGAAGCTCATAATTCATTATAATTTGACGAATAAAAAGCAATGGGAGCAAATCCAAATGCAAAAAAATCTACTTTACATTTTAAAGTGCATGAAATTTAATAAAGCATGACTATACATGTGATCCAGAGATAAATATTTGCTAAATATTTTTAAATGAAAGCATTCTTTTTGTTTCTATCTTTTATTTTAAAAAAAGTTACAAATCTAATAAAGGATGAAGGGACAAGGGTCATGCTCAAAGGTCCACGAAACCATCTGGAATAAATGCAATACTATGTAAAGCGCTAAAGAATAGACAAAAAGGAAAAAAAAATGCAGAATTTATGATATCCTCTCCAAGAAGGAGACGTGAGACAGTCCACATGGGGTTTGTCTGCTCTTGTTTAGTAAGTCCATTGGTGATGTCGTTACCCCCTTCCCCCCATACCCCCACCCCACCCATATCACCAAAAACAGGGTATTTTTCTCTAAAAGTAATAAGAGGGCATTGGGAGGGGATCAAAACAGAGAGAGAGTGAGAGAGAGCAAAGCTCTGGGACAGTTACGGGTCATCAATATCTATCAGTAATCCATTGATTCGCAGCTGTATTTCCCTGAGGCTAGCACTTTGGCACACAGAATGGAAGATAATGGAAGATTGAGATGACAG
This sequence comes from Clarias gariepinus, assembly GCF_024256425.1. Lineage (NCBI taxonomy): Eukaryota > Metazoa > Chordata > Actinopteri > Siluriformes > Clariidae > Clarias > Clarias gariepinus. Next base: position 16,468,955 of record NC_071126.1, on the reverse strand, counting down.
CGATTTTTTTATTTATTTATTTATCCTGTAGTTGAAATTCCTTAAACCTTAGCAAGTACGCACGAAAAAGGTGTTGACGTGCCGAAAGCGTTAAAAACTCAAAGTTTTGTTCTTCAGTCAGGAAGCGAGGTTAGACGAGATTTTTTCTAACAAACCCGCCTTATGTGTCGTGAATGATTGAAAGTTAGAAGGGTCACATCATTACATCACGGTATACGTCTGTGTACGTCTCTCCCTTCTCGGCAAAAAAAAGAAAAAGCTAGCGGCAAGCACAACAACAATGGCGAACTTGACTCAACATGGCTTTGGAAGCACGTCTCCTCTCTTTATCATACGATAAAGCATACGAGCTGCACTTTACACATTGAGTCCATTTTTTTAATATGGAACTTTTAGCCCCCGAGCCCCTGATGTAAGCGGTTCTTTGTTCTAGATCAGCGTAGTGTTGGGGGCCCATGGAAGCAGTTTTTCTATCTATGGGCTGGTGCTGAAAGAATACATTTATTCTAATATATAATATTTATTATTACCTTAAACATATTATTAAAGGTTTACACCAGCTCTCTTATTCCCACTGGAAATTCATTTGATTGTGTCAAATTACTGTATGATGCATGTTTATTATAATTGGGGCTATTATTTCTATTATTAGTGGGCTTTTAGGGTTCACCATACATTATTTGATATAAGAGATTAATAACAACAGCCATTAATAATAAACACTTTAATCAGCGGTATAGTAGGTAATTTTGTGACTATGTCCTTCTTCCTGGAGACTTTAACATGGCATGGACACTTCACTACAACAACAACTACATGTTTTAGTACATTTATTTAGAGCATCCTGAATACAAGTAAATGAGTTAAAAACAATAGTGCATAAGAAGAAGCATTTTAATATATAAACCTCTTTGGATTGGATTTGCCCTAGGGTCTAACCCTGGGAATCACAAACCTGAAAAAAATGAAAGATTGGCAAAAGTTTTGAACCTGAAAGACGTCAACAAATGGCAAAAGTTTTATGATAAAATCCATACACTAACATTTGTTGCATTAAACTTGTTTTTATTTCCCTGGCTGGTGGCTTAGTGGTTAGCACTGTCGCCTTGACCCTCAAGGTTCCAGGTTTGATTCTCAGGTCTGTGTGCTGACTTGCTTGGCGGGTTTTCTCCAGTTTTCTTCTACAGTCCAAAAACATGCAGATTAGGCTTATTGGCATTTCCAAATTGCCTGTAGTGTATGAATAAGTGTGTTTGCCCAGCAACAGATTGGCACCCCGTCCATAGTGTAACCCTGCCTCGTGCCTTACGTCTCCTGGGATAGGCTCCAGGCCTCCCGCGATCTGTACACAGGATAAAGCGATACAGATGTTGAGAGAGATTGAGTAAGTGATTTCCCTGGCTAGTTCCAGTAACCATATGGCAAGTCCTGGTTCACTGTACGAATAATTCTGGTTAGCCATATGGCTAGTTCCAGAAGCCAGATACCAGATGATCTCAGGTGAACTCTGGAATGAATTTTTGCATGGAACGAGGGTTGTAGAATTTAATCCTGATTACATATATTGTATTCGATTTCTGCATGACAAAACTTGGAAAAAGCCAATCTACCCCCTTAACAACTTGCCAAGGCATAGAGTGTTTAAGCCGGTTGGGAAGCCGTAAACCAACCAACTTTCAGGTTTTCTGATCAAACTAACGACTGGGTTGATAAGACAACGTTCATCTAAACCCCACAGCTAAAGCTAAAATTAATCCAGCCACTCGCTGCCATAATAAGAGCCATGTGCTTTGGGGAGCTCTTGGGTTTGGGGGCACAGATTGCAGTCCCAACTCTAACAGTCTGTTATAGATCTAAAATATATCAAGCCAGACACTCCGAGTTTTTTTGGCACACGGAGCTCACTGCGGTCTCGCTCATTGTCAGGGACGATTACAGCGAGACGGGGCAGGTGCAGGAGTCTCGCTCACCATGCGGCCTCTAATTACCTGTCTACTGAGATATGTTCGCTCTCATCACACTGACACAGCACGGGGTCAGCAATAAATATCACAGTTCAGAGACAGGTGCATGAGCCACACCATCAACGCTAATGAAAGAAAACAGTGCCGCAGGTAAACATTCAAATGCATTGCATTCAAATCTATATACAGTACACAGGAAGAAAATGCATGTCTAATGACTTAAAAATAAAGATGCTACATAGAGAGGCTGTTAAAATATTCAATATTGAGGGGAATGTATTCACTTAGATATAACTGGAACATGCACATCTACGTCAGTATGATTTAATGAATGAGTTAATGGTCATTTTCACATAATCCTATATCCAGGGTCGCGCGAGGGCATGGAGCCTATCCCAGGACTTAGGGCATGAGGCGGTGTACACCCTGGACAGGGTGCCAACTCATTGCAGGACACACACATAGATTTGAGACATGTCTTTGGCCTGTGGGAGGAAACCGGAGCACGGGGAGAACATGCAACACAGAAACAGGATTTGAACCCGGACCTGGAGGTGCAAGGCGACAGTGCTAACCACTACACCACCGTGCCACCCACTTGAATTCCAGTAATATAAAAATAAAATAAAATAAACAGGTGGGTGGATCAAAGTCGAAACCACTATGGCAAAAAGTATCAAAGTGCTGTTGAAGTCTTGTAGGTTGTAACCTTTCGACCTTTCGACCTTTAAAGTTATAAGCATCATCTATTGCAAGGTTTTTGAAAAAAAAGAAATTAAATCTTTTTTTAAAATCCTTGCTCATCAGTATGATACGGTAAGTTCAGTACTGTAAGCCATCTTCCAAAAAAAAAAGTGTATCCATGTTTATACAGTACCAGTAAAAAGTTTGGACGCAAGTTTGGATTTATTCTCTACATTCCAGAAAAATACTGGATTTTTTTTTACTTTTCAATACTGGATACTGAAAATAAGAAATAACGCATACAGCATTAGGTAATTAAGTGACAACAACAATGACAGTTACAGTAGTTCATGAATCTCAGCCGTTCTTAATCAGTTCTTGCAAGAACAGTATCGTCAAGTGCATTTACAAAACCCATCAAGCACCATATCGAAACTGGCTTGATTATTGCATATTTTGGGTTAAACGCCTGCAGCATCGTTTAACAATGTAGAAAACAATTAAAAAAAATCAGAAAACACAATGGAATTGAAAGCTGTGTCTAGACTTAGATTAGAGTAGTGTATACTGATGATTAAACAAGACCCACAGGAGCGCTGATTTACCTTACAAGTAAAAGTGAACATTGAACCCGAGTGACTTCTGCGGTGACTCCACTTCACTGTCCCGGATGATGTTATGTCTGGTTATGAGTTTTATTTTTGTCTGATGTGTCCTGCAGTGCTCTACACTGTTAAGCTGTTTCTTTTGTCCCTTATTTAATTACTGTAAATTACCCTCAGGTGTGCTGTTTCATGGTGTACGTAATGATTTTCCAAAGCGCTGACTATGCAAATGGTCTAGTAATGCCTAGTGTGTGTGTAAGTAGTGCGTAAGGTGAATGTTTAAAGTACTTAAAACTACTGTGAACTGCAATGCGGTTGTTATGCGACACAGTTGAGTTACGACAGAGACTTGGATCAGCCAGTTACCGACCTACAAGATGATGAATGCGATGGCGTTGATGCCGAAATTGGCATAAAGGCTGAAACTTTGGGAATCGATCTGTTTGAGCAGAGCGTACACATGAGGAGGTGAGTGAGCTGGACAGACTTTAGGACTAAAGCACTTATAAAGTTGGCTGGTAGAATGGCACTTTGGGTAATGTAGGAAACTATAAAAATTTAACTTTGAATTTCAAACTGCTCAAAGGTACTCAGAGAGATTATTTTTCGGGGCATTGGTGGCTCAGTGGGTTGTTCGCCTCCCATGCGAAAGGCCCGGATTCAATTCCCACCCAATGCCCAAACCCCAGCCAGTGGAAGCAGTGCCCGTTCCAAGCCCGGATAAAATGCGAGGGCTGCGTCAGGAAGATCCTCCGCCGTAAAACCTGTGCCAAATTGTGTGCGGATCAGACGGCCCGCTGTGGCGACCCCTCGATGGGAGCAGCCGAGAGACTAACAACAACATCTTGCACATTGTTTGGGCCATTGGTGGCTCAGCGGGTAGTGTGTCTATGTTGCCAGGGCCCTTTGTTCCCAAGTTCACTTTTCTGTTAACACACATTAACCTTCTTATTCTGTCCGAGATGACCGTGACCCATTTCAGGATAAAATATAGTGTTCAGAATTTTATGCGGTTTATTTTATTGCTTCAAAACCTTTTAAATCAATTTATGTAGTGATCTTGATTTGAGGTCTTAAGGAAAAAAATTTCATTAAACAAGTAGGTGGGTTCTGTATACTGTAGACCAGGTGAACATACAGTAGGACCCTGGGGAAATAGAACCCTATAACTAGGGAACATACTGTACTGTAGAACCCTTTTTCATGCTCTCATTACGTGCCATATAAATCTGGTGACCATAGGACCCTTGGAACGTAGGGATGACACCCTCAGCAGTAGACGTATCGTCTGTCATGTGGAATCCGTTCCAGGCGATGCCGCACGCTCAGCTCCTGGCAAGTGCCAGTTCCGAGCTTGATTAAAATTGCATGAAACCTGTGCCAAAATCAAATGTGTAGTTTGAAAGAACATTATGTTATCTGTTCAGGGTGGATTTTTTTCTTTAAGTCTAAAATATATGAAATCCTCCAAATTAAATGCTAGACAATTAAGACATAAAACATACAGTAGTAGTATGGAAAGTACTGTATGTTTTAAAATGAGAAATTACTATAGGGATAACAATACATTATGTATTGCTCCACATTAGCTCACTGAATTGTCCCGCTGCACTTTTCTTTTTATTTTAATGTATGGTTCAATACCTCTCAGTTTAATAAAAACATGAGACACCACAGAACAGCTTTCTTTTATTATAAAGGTAGGCAAGTTGGCTGTGTGTCTGTGTCTGTAGTGTATAATAGGATGGGTTAAGTGGGCTTTACTCTGCATTCGGCCCGGTTTCACTGTCGCAGGAGAAATTGCAGATTGCAATCTAATCTTTGGTTGGAATGTTCAGATCTGTGGTCTTAAAAGGTATAATGCGACAGGCTCACTGGTGGCCAGTTTAGTGCCGCTGTGCCCAGTGATGACAAGAGAATGTTATTGAATTATAACGGCAGACAGAACGTCTGTATAACATCACATCACAGTTACATCATTATAGGACAGAAAGGGATGCAACGAGTAAAGAAATAGAGGATAAATAACAGCTGTTTTTTACTATTAACACAACTTAAAAAAAATTCAATTGAAGATTTACAATCCTTTGATGTACATATAGTTGGTATCTTCGCTATGTAAATATGAAAATATGAAAAAAAACGTATTATGGCACAATCTGGTACAGAAATCTTTTTGGGATTTCCTCTTAATGTATGACAAGTAATAATCGTAAAAAGGAAATGCAGAGTGTAAAACCGACTGTAATTAAAGAAGCATCACTCCTCACTTTATATGCATTTTAAATCAATGTTTTTACAGGCGAGTCCATAATTCCATAATTGTGGTGCCATTACGTTTTTTATTCATTATCATTTTTAAAAATGGAATCTAGGAAAGGAAAGCATGCATTAACCGTTAAACATTTAATTATTACACATATAATGATAATAATAAGGATAATACTAATAATGAGATATATTATTATATTTTAAAATGTTTCACTTTTTAAAAATTAGCATTTTTTACAATGTTTCTTTTAGATAATGACGGCATTTTCAAAGTGAACATACAATTATTATTATAATTATAAATAATATTAGAAATTATATTTGAAATTATTTTAATAATTATAATCTTAATATTAATTAGTAAAATTATAATACCAATTATTATTATTATTATTATTATTATTATTATTATTATTATTAGTAGTAGTAGTAGTAGAATTTAAATTGAATTAGGAAATACAGAAAAAAACGCAAATTGTGTATCTTGGCATTGATGGTAACAGCATGATGATACTTTATAAAATTGTTATTATTATTATTATTATTGTTTTATTTAAATTGAATTATGAAATACAGGTAAAAGATGCAAAATGTGTATCTTAACATCAATGGTAACACTATTATGATAGTTTGTAAGAATGTTTTTTTAAATGTAATATTATTATTATAATTATTAGTAATAGTAGTAGTATTATTATTAATTTTTTTTAAGTATAATTTACTATAAATCTTTAAACGTATAACCGTGTTTTGTGCCTGAAATGACCACCTCAGTCAATAGCGCATTATCATTGAAAACAATCTGAAACTGTAATGATGCATCTTCTAGTTAAATATTCTACATTTCATGACGTGAATATGTTCTGATGACAAGGTCAAGTGGATGTTGCTGAGCTCAATTCTACATTCAAAAAATATTTTAGATGATTCATGGAAAACAAATGCATTTATTGGTAAGCGAATATGATTTTGAAGTATTTCAGTGATCATCTTTCAGGGTTAAGTGTCATTAGAGTAAGAAATGAAATACTATACTATGAATACTATGAAATACAAAAATGCCGGTTTGATAGCGTTTTGGATTCAGCAATTTTAAACATGTCATGTAAATGTAAAATGACATTTACATTTAAATTCAGAGTTGGATTTTCAAATCTTGCCTCAAGCTTGTGTATTCTTGGTGGGGTGTATTCGGATCGGCATTTCCAAAATGCCCATAGTGAATGATTGGACGTGTGATTGTGTGTGTGTTTGTTCCCTGATGTGCGCCAGAGGTTTCCCTGGACTCACTCTATACCCATACAGTATGCACCATACACAGTATAAATAATGATCAGAAGGATGATGACCTTCCGAGACTAAATGTGCCATGTTATACTCATTTTTAAGTTAACTTACTGTAGGCCTTAGAGGTGTTCAAAACCTGTGTTAAGCTTCTCAGTGGAAAATATCACTCAGATCATCCATTCGAACCTCCCTGAAATTCCTGCAGTTTCAAACACATTTTCTGTAGCTACAAATTCAAATAAGCTCCTCCTTCCCGTACTGCTTGTTCCTAGTTTTTTAGCCAATCAGGATGCAGGAATGGCTACACTCTAAAAAACGCTGGGTTGTTTTTTCTACCCAAGCGCTGGCTTGCCTCTGTTGGGTCATTTTTCTGGGTTATTTACAGAGAGTTGGGTAGTTTTTGTGTAACCCAGCTGCTGGGTTGACGTTTGATTGGCTCCTCCCCCAAAGTTCACCGGTGGATTCAGCGGCTGTCAGTCAGAGCTTCGTGTCTCTCTTCAGCTCCCACACCGCTGATGACGGTTCATTTAAGGGGAAATGACGTTAAATACAAGGTCTGTATACACATGTTCACTCACCTAAGTCACATATGACTAAAACAATTACTATATGTGAGATTTATTAATTTTACTGTGTTAAGGATACACTCAAACTTTCAGGCTCATTTGAGGTAAGATAATTTAGCTGCTATAGTTAGCCAAAGAACCCCACCTGTGTGTGAAAGAAACGGATAAGATGTCTGAGCTTTTTATCTTTCTCTGTAGAATGTTTGCAGGGTGACGAAACTGTAACTGTAGTATTAGCATGACGCTAGCATTTAGTTAGGTTGCTAGCGTTAGCAACCACATTAACATTAGAACTTTATTAATCTCACTGTGAGACAATAAAATGCTGGGGTGTTACAAAACACTGACCCTCTCACAAATATACACACCTGCTAACCCTCCCGTTTTTCACTAGCTAGTAATTTACTCCGCGGTCAAAAGTCGCCCGCGTTTCTCCCGAGTTATAACAATATTTTACACCTTTCCCCCTTTGGCAAATAGTATGTAAATATGACTGCTGCATGTAAGCTAACCAGGTAGCCCTCTTTAACCAAAGTTACTTGTGACTAAATTAAGTCAGCTGTACAGATAACTACTAGATGGACCCACCCACCCATCTATTAATATTTGGGTGATTATAATGTGCCAGTATGACCCCAGCTATGACAATGCATCTCCTCGGTAATTAGCTTAAAATCAACACAGACCACAAGATCAACTAGTCTGACTAATATATATATATACAGTATATATATATATATATATATATATATATATATATATATATATATATATATGAGCTTTATCCCAAAAGCCATGCTTATTTTGCTTATTTTATTTTTGGTAGTAGCTGTCTCCATGTTTTTGTTTCAGGTTACCTATACCCTAGCTTTGTAATTTTTTTATTTAGTATAAATCCTATTACACATTAAATTGATAGTCTTATTCAGTTTAATTTTTGTTATGCAACAAATGTTTAACTTTCTTCCATTTTTTTCTAACGTTGGCACCAACATGGTGGAATACCTCCAGCAGGCTGAAGGGTCAAGGCCGTACCCCCACATCCTGACGTTGGGAGAGTCAGGCATTCGTCATTCTGGTGGGAGGCTCTGGAGCAATGCACACTACTTGGGGCAGTTGATGTGTGCTTCAAGGCATTTCATATTTTTTTTACATAAACTATCCAAAGTAGTGTGCTCCTGTATAGGACTTTTTGTAATGTTGCTATGAAATAGCGAGGCCTACTTGAAAAGTCATAGACAGTGTTTGTATGTTAAAATGAGACCAGGGCTGGATAGTTTTGTTCTGCAGAAAAGATACCTAATGTCACAGAGAGATCCTGCTCTGTAGAAGCTGCCTCAGCCTATTTGTGTTATTACTCCATTCTGCCCTTATGAGTAATAGTATAGTAATGATGTTGCTGTTGATTATCTGCTCTTGTGCTTTTGAAAAATGAATGTTTTTTTATGAACATTTATTAGGATGTTGTTTATTGCATATATGTATGGTTTGCAAAACTTTTAAGTTTTTTTTGTAATAAACCAGTATATCAAAGTAATTTAACTGTTTAATAGACATAAGTATATATATTTTTACAGATTCACTGTAAAACATGAAAATAATAATAACCTATTTGTGTGGTATAATTAACCCAACATTCCAGTAAAAATGAACCAACATCTGGATAGAACATTTAACCAATTTATGTGGTAGAATTAACCCAGCATTATAGTTAAATATGACCCAGCATTTGGGTTGAATATTTAACCCATTTTGCTGGGTTAAAAAAATAACCCATTTTGCTGGGTTAAATTAACCCAGCATGTAGTTAGTCCAATAGTTACCCAGCAGCTGGGTTAAAAACAACCCAGATTGGGTTGTTTTTAACCCACCATTTTTTAGGGTGTACTTCCCTGAAAATGCTGCTCAGGAATCAGACTGGATTATTTATTATGCATATTATTTATGGATTAGTTATTGCCACCCCTAAATTGCTAAATTGCCACATAATAATATCTTTTTTTGTTTCTTGCTTAGAATGATGTCATACCAGGCAGGACAAAGGGGTTTTCAAGCTCACTTGTAGCCAAAAAGGGAAAAGAAAATAAAGGTGTTTTTTCTCCTTTTTTTTTTGTCTGTATACACAAATCCTAGAGAATGTAAATGTTCAAAAATTATTATATTTTTCATAATAGGTGCCCTTTAATGTCTGTAGGTCAGACATAACAAATTTACATTTCACACAAAACAGCATTAATTACTATATAAAATGTGCCATTGCAAGCTTTGATTATCTGGTTCTTGCTTCTTTTTTTCCCCCAAAACATGTTTATTATTTAAAATCTGTAAAGTCTGTATTGTCGAAGGCTAAAATATGCATCTTTTTTCATTATTCTTTTTGACGTTCGTGGTTTATTTATTTTTTCGCATTGTGGCTTGATTAAAAGTCTCTGCTTTCCGGTGAATTTGATATTTTGGCTGGTAATTGTGTTGTTTTCTTGTATCGCGTATGTCAGACTGAGTCACCTTTATTTTCCACCTAGATGCGCACTTTTATTTGACCTTCCCAGACTCTACAAGGCAGGCGATGTTCCTGTACTGTTGCTCTAATAGCTGTAACTAACCTGCCTGATGCGGAGACCAAACATGACTGTCATGCTCTGAACCTAACAAAGCCTAAAAGACAAGAGTTATACATCCATCCAGGGCATAATACGAGGTCGCTTGTAAACAAGGTCGAATCATCGGCATCCACTGTGTTCCCTTTCCCGGCAGCTGTGCAGGAGACGATCCTCACCAGTGAAGGAGTTTCGTCTGTTCACGAGACCATGAAATTAGCTCATTTGGTAGAACTGAAATACTGTAACCCACAGCGAATAAAACAAAAGCAGGTGCGAGAGCTGCTACTGCTGCAGTAAAGTTGCTGTTTCTATTTCTGTCTCGTTTTAAGTGCTAGGTATCCGTCCCAGCCTGAGACATGACATTTCCAGAATGTCCAATAACAGATGGGGGATTGTTTACTTTTATGAATATTGCATATGCATGCTGCATCTTTAGCAGTAGGAGGGAGAATGTGTCTGCTCACTATGCCGAAATGTTACCATGACATGCTCATAGGAATAGCATCTGCTTACGGACGAGGGTCCCGCTGGGGCTCCTTATATCAATTAAAAGGAGGGAAGAAAAAGCTTGACTCTGACAGTGACAAATTATTTTCAAATAGTATGCAAATCATAAAAAAAGGGGGATTTTAAAAAGTCAGAATGCTCTAATTGAACACGTAGGAGAACACGAGCGTATGCAGTCAGAGAAGGACAAATACTGTGTCGTTATAATCTGGATATCACATGATGGAGAGAGAGAGAGAGATAATTAAATAAATAGATGCTGTTTAACAAGTATGGCATTCTTGTGGCACTGTGCAGAAGTTTGGGCACCCTACACAATCAGTACATAGTAACACCTCCTCTGGCAGATATCACAGCTTGCAAACGCTTTTTATAGCCAGTTAAAAGTCTTTCAATTCCTCTACTTGGGATTTTTCTCCCATTCTTACTTTCAAAAGGCTTCTAGTTCTGTAATATTTCTTGGTCGTCTTGCATGCACAGCTCTTTTAGGATCTACCCACAAATTTTTAATGATGTTTAAATCAGGGTCCTGTGATGGCCGTTCCAAAACCTTCAGCTTGCGTCTCTTGAGGTTTTCCATAGTGGATTTCGAGGTATGTTTAGGATCATTGTCCTGTTGTAGAAGCCATCCTCTCTTCAGCTTCAGCTTTTTTACAGATGGTGTGATGTTTGCAACACAACCCCAAAGCATGATATTGTATAACCACCCCCATGCTTAATAGTTGGTAAGGTGTATTTTTCATGAAATGCTGATAATTTTTTCTCCACACATGCCTTTGCTGATTGTGGCCAAAGAGTTTTAACTTCATCAGTCCACAGCACTTGTTTCCAAAACGCATCAGGCTTCCGTAGATCTTCTGTTGTTTACTTCTGACGTTGGATTTCATGATGGTAAGGTTTTCTTCTGCTGACTCTTTCATGAAGGTCTTGTGAAACGGTGCACCACCGCCCCTAAGTCTGCTAAATCTTCCCGCAGGTTTTTTGCAGTCAAATAGGGGTTTGATTTCTCTTTCTGACCAGAATATGAGCAGTTCTCTCCTAGAGTTTTCTTGGTCTTCCAGATCTCAACTTGACCTCCACAGTTCCCCTGAACTCCCATCTCCTAATTACATTTCTCACCGTGGAAACTGCAAGCTTGACAACTCTTTGCTATCTTCTTGTAGGCTACTTCTGCATTGTGGGCATCAATATCTTTCATTTTCAGAGTCTTACCCAGCTGTTAGAGAACCCCGGAGTTGTTGAGTGTCCGCAAGTGTGTACAAAAGGTTTGAAGAGTCAAAGTATTTGTAAAGCTTTGAAATTGGCATTTACAGTACTAATGGCAGCTGTTGCCATGCATCAGATCTAATGAGCTGATTGAGGTCTGAAACCTTGTAAAAAGAATCTGAGACTCTGGAACTGGAATCTGGAAGTTGGGGAGTGCCCAAACTTTTGCACAGTGCCATAATAATGTTTTTATTTTTGTTGTTAAATTTATGACATAAGAAGTAACTGTGCATCAGTGTTTGCAAGTAAAATATTGTGCATTTTTTCCATTTTCAAAAAAAAACTGTGTTAACATCTTTTCAATAATAAAAAAAATCACTGTAATCTGTTATTCATTAAGGGCACCCCTTAATGAATAACAGATTTTAGTGATTTTTTTATTACTATGTATATATAAGGAAAAATAGTGACCTAGTATATTAATATAATATTCATAATTTTATCATAAAATTGTCATACACTCATATCATATCAATATATAACGTAGAGCAATAGACCCTGAGGTGAGAATCGAACCCGGACCTTGGAGGTGCAAGGCGACAGCGCTAACCCCTAACTGAGCTGCTAATAAACTGTAACTAATAAAAAAAAAAAACAGTTTTATAAGAAAATTACCCACAAAGTTTTACTGAACATCCTGCAGGTCCACCCACAGTTCTTCTGAGGACTTTGACTGTTGCACCTGCTTCTTTATTGCAAGCAAAACCCAGCAGCTTCCTTGTTTTTTCTGTCTGAAAGTGGTTGCTTATACGGTCTGGGGAATGGTAACTCGGTGCGTTAAGGTTCAGAGTTACTGATCAGAAGGTCGGCAGTTCAAGTCCGAGCTCCGGCAGGTTGCCACTGTTGGGCCCTTGAGTATGGCATATTGTACAGTATAAAAGCTGACCCTGTGCTCTGAACCCAGCCTCCTAACAAAGCTGGGATATGCGAAGAATAAAGAATTTCACTGTGCAATAATGTATATGTGCCGAATAAAGACTTAACTTTATGTGCTGCTTTCTTTTCTAGTGTACAAGTATTTCTGTAACATTTCATTTTGTCTAGGAATTTTAATGCTTGGAAATCATAAAACTTTTTGTACTAACTCAGTAATAAAGTCCTAAAAAGTTCATACGGAAGTTTCTATTACAAAACACAGGCATTTGCGTAGTACTATATATAAAACTGAACTCTATTACGGACACTGTATTAAAAGCTGTATGAGTGTAGGATTTTGATGGTAATGATAAGTAGACAATAATTGAAATCTCCTAAAACCGTGTTGTCTTTTTTAGCTAGTGGGATATCACTGCTAGTTAGTTAATGGCATTAATGGAAATTATATATTTACTAATTTATTTAAAACTCCAAAATCAGAATCGCAAGATATGCTGTCTTGGCTGAATTGGACCTGCCATGAACATCTCCCTCCCGAGTCCTTTAATATTCTACATAGTCTGCGTGGTAGTTAGTTTGCAAATGATGAAACAAGTTGGTTGGCCATCCATCAATGCGACAACTGATCTCCCACAGTTTACAGATTATTATCTTAAGTAGCATCTGTCTTTTCGAAGCCAAACCACCTCATTGCAAGTGAGGCTCTAGTAATCGAACCTAACAACAAAGATTCCAAGACTGGTGGCGTCTGTGTTTTGTCTCCTGGCACTGTGTTTTGTGTTTTGTCTCCAGACATGCATTTTTAGGCAGCTTATCTAGTCTAATCTGCTATCTTAGCTTGAGGTGTGCTAACATATCATGAGATGACCATGACACTGCATGCAGAATGAATGACACAATCACTGTGTGGACCCGCAGTACATCGTTGATTGTTTTTGCAAAGTGAGCGAATATACTTGATAATAGAGATGGAAGGGATTGATTCATTCGGTGACGTATCGCAGTTACTTTTTTAGGCGGTACAATGGTGCCATTCCTCCATAATCCTACAGGTGGTGCTGTAAACTATTCACACATTACCAGACAGCACTGCGGGAGAAGCAACTTTTTAAAGTTCGTTTAGAACCGTAATAAAATCTTGTAATGAGAAAATGTAATATTTAATCGGGATGTTTATAAAATCATGATACTTATAAAGTTGCAACAGAAATAAGTATCACAACAATATCGTATTGGGATCGTAACTATATCAATATCGACGTGGGAGGTAACTGAGTACATTTACTGTTACAGTTACTGTATTTAAATATTTAACATATCTGTACTATACTTGAACAGGTTTATTAGAGGATATTTTTACTCTTACTTTTCTCAAAAGCTCAGCAAATATTTGTACTTTTACTTAAGTACATTTCTGCATGGCATTGCGTTACCTAACCTTGTTACAATATCATACATTTTACAATATACTTACAATAGTAACAATTTCTTTAATATAGTTACAATATCTTACATTTTTGTTCAAAAGCAACAGCGCAGTAACACCATGTGTTTGTGCAGTAACTGTGCAATATTACCTGAAGCAATTTGTTTAAAAGTGTTTAAAACTATTGTATTGTTCTTCTTTTTCTTTTGATTTTATACATGGTACTGTTCCTACTTTATATTTGCACTTTTTTGCACCCGCTGACTATTATGCGTACGTAATTGCATGACCTGTGTTTCCTTCGAGACGTGTCTAAAAACGTAACCGGTTACTGTGCGTTATTACTGTACAATCTCTGTACTTTTGATACTTAAGTAAATTTGAAGGTGAGTACTTCACTACATTTACACAGTCAGGTAACAAGTAAAAGAAGGAGATTTTTACTCGAGTAATAGGATACTTTGCCCATCTCTTTTTTTTATAACAATTAAGATATTATCATAGGCGATATTTATGACACGCCCCTAGTGCAAGGATAATAAAATCAGTTGCATATTCAAATACCATTTTTGTTTTATCTGTACAGCCAAGTCATTATCTTACACAACACAACATGACTTTACTATTACAGTATCTAAGGAAAAATAACTTAAATATCACTATTAGCGCACTATTACGACTATTTTATTAACAATGTATTATGATAACTATGATATAATGATTTTGCATAACTTAAACTCTATTTATTTCACTCCTCTTCCAAATGCGCTGTTTTTTTGTATATGCAAATTAGCCACATCCTACCAGAGAACCACAAAGCTGAGCAATAAAACCGGGGAGGGTGTCTTCCTTTATGAGGTCACAAGAGAAGAAAATCTAATTGGCTTGTTTAAACCCTGGCCAGAACTAAAATGGAAAAAAGTTTCTTTTTTTTTGCACCCACACTGAAGACCCATTTAAATGCCTCAAAATGACTAAAAAGTTAATTTGCTAATTAGGTCTTTTATAGGGTATGAAGCAGGAAATAAATGGCCAAAGCTAATGAATGTTTTCATCCTTTACCGGCCATAGTAAATGAATGAAGGATGAGCAATTTTTCCGTACAAAAGACCTTTTAAAAAAATGTAATCAGCTGGTTAAAAATAAATCAAAGATCAAGTAAAACTTTCAGGGTGTCTGATCTGGCCTGCAGGCTGCTAATTAAATGCTGTTCATGAACACTCTTCAAATGATTCTGAGCAAATACCTAGTGCTTTCCGAATTACACACGAAAGCAAAAGAGCTGCTCAGTGATCACGTCAAACTTCAGAATGGAAAAAGTGTGAAAACTGTGGCTTTAACTGTGGCACGCTTGTCGCTACCAGATGAGCTGTTTTGAGTATTTTAGAAGCTGCTGAGCTCCTGAGATTTTCACACACAACAGTCTCTTGGGATTACACAGAATGGGGCGAAAGACTAAATACTGTGTCCTGAGTGCAGTGGACCTGAGACGCCTTATTGATGAGAGCGATCAGATTAAAATGAGCAGAACGATCTGAGCAACTCAAATAAGCACTCTTTACATCTGCGATGAAGAGAAAAGCATCCCAGAATGCACAAAACATGACGAAACAACATTCAGGTTCCAATTCTGCCCTGTGCACAGACTCACTGAAACCCGGCAAAGATTAAAGAAAAAAAAATCACCTTGTCTTTTCACAGACATCAACTTTCCTGTTACAGTGTCTCAGATTCCTGTCCTTGGCTGACAGGAGTGAAACCCCTCATTTAAGTTGAAGACTAGAGAGAGACAAGGTGATTTTTATATTTTTATCTTTAACCGTCCTAGTTTGATTAGCCTGATGGCCTCATATTTCTGTTCTTGGCTAACGTCAGTGGAACCTCTTGTATCCCATCCCATCAGATCAGCAGTTTTAAAGACCATCGATTATTATTCTTATTATATTTTTTTTGGTGTTTGCATTTAGCATCTGATATATAACTATTTATTCCCCCATAAATGAAACAAACTCATCAAAGAGATAGCAAAATCATTGGGAGTGGCCAATACAGCAGTTTGGAACATTCTCAAAAAGCTAAGAAGGACATTAATTGGCAGCACAGCGACAGCAAAAGACCCAACAACTAACGTAACTGCAAAATCCTGTCCATTATGGAGAAGAACTTTTTCACAACATCTAGGCATGTCAAGAACATTCATGAGGGGGTAGGCGTGTCATCGTCAAAGTCTACACTCAGAAGGCGGCTTTATAAAGTAAACACTGACGCTTTGGAACAAACCACTGGTAACACTCAAGAACAGATAAGACTTTGTCAGATTCTTTAGACTGATAAATCTAAATAACTTGTGCCAGAATGATGGGAAGAGAAATGAACATGGAGAAGAAAAGGAACAGCTGAAAGCATACCAGATTACCTGGCAAACATGGTGGAGGCAGGTTACAGCCTTAGCGTGTATGCCATAGAGCTCGGGTCACTTGTGCTTATTGATGACTTGACTACTGATCTAATCAGCAGGATTTATTCTAAAACGCACATTACATCTACTGTATACTCTCTGCTCAGATTAAGCCAAACGCTGCGAGACTGATAGGACACCACTTCATACTGTAGATGGACAATGACCCAAAGCTACCCAAGGCAAAGAAATGAGATATTCTTCACTGGCCAAAATAGTAATCTGATCCTTACTCAATAAAGCATGATTTTCATTTACTAAAGACAGGACAGACGGCAGAAGGACTGACAAACAACCAGCAGCTAAAGGCAGCTGCAGTAAACGCCTGGCGAAGCACCTCGAGGAAGGAGACTCAGCATTTGGTCATATCCATGGGTTCAGGAAGTCCTTAAAGTCAAGTATTAAGGCATATCCTTGTGTTTGTAACTATTTGTTCCATTATTTATGAGCCATCACAATAAGCAGTGTGTAGATGTGAATAACTTTAATTCCTGAATGGTTAATGCCATACTTTTGTTAAACCCAGTTACTGTACTTCACTCACAGAGACCAAATGCCAAAAAATGTGTTCCAAAATTTCTGAAACTGACTGTTCTATAGTGAGCAAACATACAGCAACTTAAACCGTATTCTATTCTATATTCTATATATTAGCGTATTCTATATTCTCTACACTTTTGGGGGAAAAAAGGTGAAAGTATGAGTCAGATTGAGAAGAGGACACTTCGTTTTTTAACAAAACATGATTTCATTGCTTGTAGTAAAATTAATTCGGGCTTTCGTTTACTCGAGTGGATTCTGTAAGCTGTGCGTGACCAATTCATGTAGTATCTGCGCAAACCAATTCAGTTATGAAATCTCGCGAGGACGCTGCCACTGATGGGAACTACAGTATAACCGTGATATTAAATTTAGGCCGTTAAACCTGTGTGCTACGTAGAATAACACCTCAGTAACGTGACTATTGCAGGCGTAAGCGCTTGGCTAGTGTCTAGTTGCCCTGTGTGGATCATACACACATGGGTTATCTGTTTAGAATAATTTTGAATGTGTTTTCAAAAAAAAAGAAAGAAAAAAGGCTTTAAAATCTTTTTTTTTTTTATGCCTGTGCCATTCAAGCCGAGCGACTGTTGTTTCTATTTATCGGCTTAAAGATGTTCCTATGATGCGCAGGAAAGGTATATTAAACCAGAGAGACAAAGCGAGAGCATAATCGTTCGACAGCCTTCCTCATCTGTACCTCTGGCTGCCGTATTGATCTCCACGGTAGTCTGATATTACAGAGCTGATTCGCTTCTTTTTTTTTTTTCCCACAGTGGATCTTGTGGATTCGCTCCATGTATTACCGAGACAGAGGGAAACCACCAAATTCAGTGATCTGGGCGATGTGGAGAATAAAGGGTTGGTGTCTGAGGAGAACACCTGCTTGTACTCACCCCCTTAGCTATCTCAGATGGCCCTGTGACTGAATTCCACAGCTGAGGTCTTTAGGGTTATACTTTCTACGAACTGTTCCGTGAAAGCAGCGAATCTCCAGTGGTGACGATACATTAAACAGGAAGACCACGAGGTCGAGGCATTCTCTGCTCCGAAACCACAGCGAGGAAAAACTGCCTCCGTCCCTCGGTTTCCAACGGTTTCAGTGCCTCACATTTTTCCCCTGACTAAAGTGATGCAATCTTGATATCCTGCATCTTGTATCGATGTTTAATGGTGACAAAGTTAAAAAACTAATGACGCTCGTACCGTATCTCCAGAATTGATATGAACTGAAGCGGATTCTACGAAGCAGCTACAAGCGTTGCTTTAATGAGGCTTATTGCACATTTGTCTTGTTCCGTGTTCCAGGTAAATGAGCAAGAACAAACTGTGATCGGAATCCACGCTGATTTTATTTATTCGTTTCATGTAAATGTAATTAAACATGTTGACCTATAGGGAAAAACAAACATAAACACAGCCAGGGGCGGATTATTATTACAGAGCAAGCAGCCAACGTATTAATGAAGGCTCTTGAAAACTTGTTTTAATCTGGTTAGACCGAGGAAAACGGCAATGAGGCGGAAATAATTCCTGTCGAATTTAGTTCGGTCGAGAATGAATGGCGTGGCGTGTGCGAACAATGTGGGCGAGGCACTGGCATGCTCTATGTAGAACAAGCTCCGTCTTTTATATTTCTATTACGAACAGCCGATGCAGGATCAAAAAACAAAAGGCACAGAGAGAAGATCAAAGCCGGATGAGACAAAAAAGAAGCGAGCGAATGACACACAGAGGAAAATAGGGCAAAAAAAAAAACATTCAGCAAACTTTTCATCTGCATGACATTGTGACATGGTAAAAGATGAAGAGCATGAGCGAATGAGGGCTGAAAAACAATGTGAGAAAAACAGGAGGAAAGAAAAAGGAAAAGAAAAAGGAAAGAAGGATGAAAGTGTGGAAAAGCCAGACAGAAGACAGAGGAGGAAGATAAATGGAAAGAATTGGGATACAGAAAGGCATAATATATATAGACCGCTATATATTACTAAATTCCACCACTAGTAACAGAAAGAATGGAAGCAAAACAAGAGAAAAAGAAATGCAAGAGAAACACAGTACTTCAATTACATCTTAAACCTTCATATCATCCTGTAAGAACAAGACTGTAATATACACTTACTCACATCGCACCTCAGAGTTCAGTGTAAAACCTCACGAGTAATAGCCGACATTTAAGAGGGGGTTCAAGTCAAACTGGGATTATATATATATTTATTAAAAAAAGATGAGTTTGTACTCTTACAACTGTGTTCTATTATTTTGGACAGTCAAAAGTCCTGGTTTCACTCGAAAGCCCTCGTAAATTTTCAGAGTTCAGTGTAAAATCTCACATGGGTGATGTCTGACATTTACGCAGGCCGTTCGGAAAACCAGGAGTTTTGATTGTGCAGAATAGCTGAACACAGTTATGAGAGTAAAAAAACCCTTTATTACTCTATATACAGTACTCCCAAACACACTTCCCACATTCCCAGTGTTTCATTACCGCTTGGATACCGTCAAGGCTGAAGGTTGTCTCAATACGTCAAAGCCAAAAACACTGGCCTCCCAGGAACTCCTTTAACTGCCCAAACATGTGAAAATGGTTTGTAGAATTCTAGGTCGGGACTGTTGACAAGGAATGTTGCAATAACTCTCGGATGAGTTCCTGTAACAATATTTAAGTATCACAGGAATGTGATATCACAGGAATATTTACAGGAATGACAGCAGTGGCCTCTGAGCCATCAGCATTGTCTTTCCAGGATTTACAGCCTCCTTTAAAACCATTTACTGTATATTCATTACTGTACTGTGCTTAAAGTCTTCTGTAAATGTCAATCGGTTTTACACCATCATTCATGAGAACTTTTTTCACAAGTCCCGGTTTGACTCGAATTCCCCTTGCACTTCATTAGTTTCGGACTGGAGCTTTGGGCTTATATTGATCGAGCTACCAAGTAAGATTAGGTTATCCTGTGTTGGGTCATGGGACACCTGGAGGGCACAAGGCAGGGTACACCATGCACACATGCTCACACACCCAATCATACACTACGGGCAATTCGAAAATGGCGATCAACCTAAATGTCTATATTGAGGAAAGATTTGTACACCCAACCCTGGACCCTGGAGGAGAGAGGCCACTAAGCCACCTTTCCACAAAACCAAAACCCTAAAAAACCAAAGGACAAAACAATATTAATGGTGTAAAAAGGCAAGCATGGTGCTGAAAATGACAACTGCTTGCATGAATGATGTCAGTCTCTGAGCTTATGCTCCCTTGGTGTACTGGCCATATCTTGATCAGTGATGAAAAGAAAAGGGGGTAGATCTCAGATCAGAAGGAAATTAGATTTCCGAGTGCATTTGGCACCTTAGAGCACTGAGGCCGTCGAACACACGCGAATAATTAAATTCCACGCTTCCATTAACGGACCCTCCGCTCCTCCCTAACAGCCCATATGGTTAAGCGAGGCAATGCGCATTGGTAAGACACACTCCATATGCGGTCGGTGCTCTAGCACTAAGGCTTTTGCTACTGAGTCTAATAGTTTCACAACAGCTGGTAAGGAAATTAGCATTAAAGTGATGGAAGCTGACTAAATCAAATCATATGTTTTTGGTGCTATCGCTCAAACATTTCACCAAAACAGTGGAGGTCTTCTAAAGAACAAAAAAAATCCATTGTTCCAGTGGTTTGGGTTAAATCTGGCTATAGATAGAGATGAGCAGGTTTTTAACATTGTTGTCTAGTGAAATGTCTGTTACTATAGCTTTCTTGTTAGGAACTCTGTGGGTGCCACACACACATCTACGTTATAAATTAAAACCGAAAGAAAGGTAGACTCTAGCCAATCCATTCCTTATGAAAAATATGATATTTTCTGTATTTATTTCATGCTGGAATTGCAACACAATGACCGGAATGTCCATATCAATAGTTCGACAGCAAAATGAGATTGTACATTTTTGCAGTTTTAGGAATTTTTTTTAATTTTTATTCAAGTGAAGCAAGAAATATTGCAAACTGCTAATATTTTAGGCATGTTTTCCTAGAGTCATAAGGGGGTTAAAATGCCAAAATGTTGTTGTTTGTCTTTCGGCTGCTCCCCTCAAGGGGTCACAGCAGACCATCTGATCCACACATAACTTGGCACAGGTTTTACGCCGGATGCCCTTCTTGATTCAACCCTCTCATTTTATCCAGGCTTGGGACTGGCACAGCATCCAGGGACTGGGGTTTGGGCACTGGCTGGCAATCAAACCTGGGCCTTCCACATGGCAGGTGAAAAACCTACCGCTAAGACACAGTACTGTATATGCATGTTTTTTTAATAAATATGTTGCAAATTCATGCCTTGATTTTGATGTAGTGAGTCAAACACAAAGTAGCGGCAGCGAATTAGACCAAGGAATAATGTATTGAGTTTTGCTACACATAAAAGTGTTTTAACTACAAAGATTGCTGACGATTGAGAAACTTGATGACAGCTCCCTATAGTAGCACAGTTACGGTATAACATCTTTTGTCCAGAAATTCTTTTCTTAGCTTTTTCACAGTGCTTAAATGACAGTAACCTACGTTAATGTTAAGTATCTAACATAGTGTTGGAACAAAATCTGAATCGCAGTAACAAAGTTTAACGTACTTCTCTTTGGTTCAACATTCTCCAAAAACCCTCTAAACACATTTAAACATGTAACCTCACTTCACTGATCATGTGACAGAAAGAAGCCAGGCGATTGATTTGTCACAAAACTTTAGCTTTGAATTAAGGTTATATGGTGTTTTACAAATTAAATGTTTGGTTGTAGACACAAATAAGGTTCCACAATCATTTCTCCGATGTGAAACTGTTGTTTTTTTTTCCCTGTCAGTAGCCACAACCACAGGTACAATATATTTTTTTTTCCAGCCTTTCGCATGAAAACTCATAAATCCTACTGAACCCCAGAATTTGAAGGGTTTCTGTAGCTACAAAAAAATACCACATGCTAGTTTACACTGGGATTTCCTTCAACACCTGAGGCATCACTGAAGGCCCTGAGTGAGAGTAATGTTTCCTCAGAGTCTGGTAGCAGTCTGGCGCTGGAAAGCAAATAATTGGGCCGCTATAACAAGTGGAGCAATCCACATAGACAAATATGAAAAAGCACAACACACTGGAGATTTCTGAGCTTTATTCTTGACTAAGGTTAAATAAGCATCTAGTGGCCGTTATTTCTTCTGGGTCTTTCGGGAGCTGAGGTAAGAACAAAAGCAACTGGAGAAACCAAATACCTACAAATAAGCCAGTAGTTCAGGATTCTTTATATCTCTATAACATCCTGGGCTTGTACTATTTTTATCTGACATTGTAATATAAACTATAAAGGTTGCTTTGGGGGTTTAAGGGTATCAACAGGGATGTTTTTTAAATACATTTTTGACTGGGTATAGAGATAAATTTGTCCTAAAATGCACTTTGATTATTTTAGGGTCGCTACCCTGCTGAAAAGAAAAAAAAACAGCATAAACCACCAACTGGTGACCAGCTTGACCAGCAATTATACCAGCATATGATGTGTTTTGGTGCTGGTATGCTGCTCACTTTACTGATGCTGGTCCCCAGAATACCAGCACCAAAACACAACATATGCTGGTATTATTGCTGGTCAAGCTGGTCACCAGTTCTGGGGAAACGGGACAGTGGCAACCCTAAGAGTAGCAGGTAGTGATATTACTGAGAACGTGCTATAATCAGTGATGGTACTGTAGTAACGTGGTACTGTGATATATTACATTTATTAGTAATCAGTAATATTGTAATTTTCAATATAGGAACACAGCAATGCACTACTTATTTGTAACACAAATGTGAATTACGTTTATGTTACTTTTGCTTGTGTGCGTTTTCATGTTTCTGCGATACATCAGGTGGCAGTATGCACCTACTTGGTTTGTGAGCCACCATTAGACCCAAGAGAAGAACAGGACAAGAAGGTTAACCTTTGTGCTAAGCCTAATATAATTCATATTTCGAGCATATATATAGACGGTGTCTATATTCTTTCGTACGATTACTTCCATGTCTTATTCAATTCGGGCCCAAGTATGCTGTATTGTTTTCAAGCCCACCTTTCCGCAGCACAGAACGATTGTGTTCTCACTGAACAAACGAACCGGACTTCGGGGTCAAGTATTTATGGAAACGACCCCGGGGCCCGAATTCGAAAACACCCTGAATACATCAATCTGTGCACTTTGTTAAAATCTGCAGAATTGTTAAAAGCCGACTGTTTCATTTTACATTTGGAAACGAAGATAAATACCAAATGAAAACCTCGCTTGGTAAAAGTGAGGAAGACTTTTTGTATGAATAATAGACTAGTAGGCCAGACATGACGTCCGTTTGTCCTGGGCGCCTGGTCCACTGATTTGTCCTACTGCTGAAATATCATACTACTGTACAAAACTGTAAACATACCATTTTGAAAATATTACCCACTTTTGCAGTTGTGAATCGAAAGATAAAGATTATGATTTACGACCTCTTGAATGAGTAGCGCCTTACAAATTTGGGCCACCGAGCTAGCAGCGAGGGCAGAGCGCGACACTTATGCCAGGGGAGAAACAAACCCCATAAATGAAAATGCCTCGGCAGTAGTTCAATTACTTCTACATCTTCATATTTTCCTGCTGACACTGTAGTAAGAGTGTAATATAAACTTGCCCAGAGCTTTTATCTTCTCCTCTATTAAAAGAACAGGTGCGGGAAAGATTAATGGCGGGACGATGTGTGCGGAAATCATTCACAGACGCTGGCGTAGTTCATTTTACATTACGGAAATTAAACCGAAACATCGCAACCTATCTAGGGATGCATCCGACAAGTCTGACTCTGAGATGCGACGGTCTACGGAAAAGAAGCAGTGTCTGACCTAAAGGATTGATGCAGACGTGTGCTCGAGATGAGAAAGCTAAAGGAAACGATATATACATAGCTGGAAGTGTTTGGATAGATGTGTTTTAAGATAGGATTGTGCATGGTGAGAAAGTTACCGCTGTCAGAGCAGCTGCCAGGACAATAGGACAGAAGAAAAATAAGGGCAGGTCAAGGGGTCAAGGCAGGTGACTGGTTCGATCAGGAGCAAAGCCAGTCCTTTAAGCACACAAAGAAATCAAGCAAAGCAGATGGACGAGGGAGTGAAAACAAGGAAGGGGGCTAATCTGCAAGCGATGGGGCAAATTAGATTGAGACCATGGAGCAGGATGAAAGGGTTAGCCGTGGGACTGAGCTGTGCCAGGCACGTGAGCCAATACTCCCCCAAATCCTGATTTTATTTCAGCTCTCTGTAAAGTAGGCAACTTGGAAGAGGAAAAAGTGGGTCAAGTGGTTGAGGTTTCCTCTCTGGAGAAGAGCTGTTCCCATTCAGGTTTCTTTCATGGCTGATTCCATGTATCAGTAAGCTTTAAGAAACATGATATTATAGTAAATCAAGTCATTTATCATAAATACATATAGCAAAGTGTAGTAACCTGCTAGAACATAAAAAAAGCAACATTAATGAAAATAAACGCTGGTTTAATTACATAAGATGGGAATTAATGCTATGTTATAGTAATGCGATTGTAAAATGATGATAAAATACCCAATATGCGTTATAATAGTTATAAATGATTATTCAAGTACATTTACAGTATTGCATTAGAACATTTGAATGGTGCAATCGTTTTAAATCGAGTGATAACTTGTTGTCAACTTGCAGGAGTCAGAAGAGACGCATCTGTGTGTGTGAACTGTACACACAATCATTTATTCACCAACACCGGGAACTCGGTTGGGCATTATGTCCACATCCCATGTATAGTCCCATTCACGCTCCAAACCAGTTCCACATGTTTGGGCCGTTAAAGGAGTTCCTGGGAGGCCGGGGGGTTTCAGTTGTGAAGCAGGCGATACATTCATGATCCCAGCGCACTAAAATTATATTTAGATTTTTACTTTGATGGTATCCAAGCACTTGTTAAACACCGCAATAAGTGCATTAGTGTTGCAAGGGATTATATAGAGAAATAAAGGGAGTTTTTACTCTCTGTTCTGTTATTCTGCACAATCAAAATCCTAACTTTCACTTGAACGACCTGTATATAATATACAAATTCATCCAATGTAAGAAACAATAAAAAAAAAAAAAACCTTAAAATAATAGTCTTATTTGATGCATTATTGGGTCTAAAAAACAAAACATGAGGAAAAGCTAATATATAAATAAATGAATAATATTCCCAAGAACATAATTAATTCTCTTTTGCTGTGTTAGTACAGTGCAAATGAGTTTAATATTTCTTTACTTATTCTTAATACATGCCATAACTGCTGAACAAATGTTTTCAGGAAAAAAAAAAAAAAAACTGTTTATATTTCATTATTGTTTGAGAAAAAATATTTCATTTTAGAAAATGAGGTCATTTTTAGGATCAAAACCTGTTTATTAATGCATGCACACACACATACAGATGCACGCAAACACGACACACACAAACACAGCAAACAGGATTAATGATTGCAGATGTCGCTGCTTTCTGCCTGTATTCTGACCCTGTAGACCTAGATTATGCATCTGTGAAAAACAAACAAACAAACAAACAAACAAAAAAAAACACAAAGACTGCCGCTGCATACAATCGTCTTTGGCTCGGGTTTTACAAACTGCCCTCTAACACCAGACCGCTGCCAATCTGGTGTTCTCACCCACCTGGCATTACAGCCCACTGGCACCGAACACAGCACATCACGACCAGACTGATGATCTCAGACACCCCGATGAAGGTTATCTGCGTTTCCCTTCTTACATATTTCCACGTTCAGCTACAACGAGGAGTATATGAACGCAGAGAAAAAAAAAATTATAGTCCATAAGCTTTGGAAGCTTTTTCCACTCATACTTATATCTTAAAAGCTTATATTTCCCTTCACCTAACCCCTAATCCTTTAGTTTCGCGTGTTCTGACACACAGCTTAAACCCTACCTTGCGCAGTGCATGTTAAGTGCTCACCCTGAGCCACTGCTAGATATTTTCACAGCAGACGAATATGCATTTCAATCTGAATAATTTCTTTTTCTCTGGATATACATTTTTCCTTCTTACCTAAATGAGCCATTAGCAAAAAAGCTCAATCATTAATTCCCTCCCTGCAGCCACACGGCTTATGGAGTATGCAAATAGAATTCTATTAAACACACTCAAATGGATTTTAAGAGAAGAAAGGAAACAAAAAAAAAAAAAAAAACTGGGAAAAAGAAAAACAATTAACAGTTTACAAATTGCAGGGACAAAAAGCGAAGCTGTAATAACCGTTGCTATCCTATTACAAGAGAGAAGTTGTTTACAAGGACATTGCCTTTGCCGGCGATCAAAAGTAAAAGCCGGAGTCTCTGGAGGAAATGATGGCCATCTTATTGCAAGCCAAAGTACCAGCATCGAATCTCATCATCAGTTTCATTTCATAGCCACAGCTCGCACACCGCACCCTGCCACACTTACGCGATATTGATTTATGCTTCTCGCTCACACGAGGAGTTGTGTGTGTGTATGTGTGTGTGTGTGTGTAAGTGAGTGAAAGAAGAAGAACAGATGACAGGTTTGTCACTCTTGACTATGCATCGTGTGAAGGACGACTGCGCCGAACTACAGTATGCTACGTCCATTTATATATATATATATATTATATAAAAAAACACCAGAAGTTGGCTGAACTATGAGGTCAAACTCATTAAAGCTAAAACGTTTTACAACATAAAAAAAAACCCACATTATACTATAAACCACATTGGAAGTCCAAAAATCAATGAAAATAACGTGCATTTTTGCATGATGCAAGAATGCATGTACAATGCAAGAAATAAAACTCTTGGGCATGTGCTGTTATAGGAAAGTAATCACTGATGGACTCGCCCAGTTACTGTTAGCACCAAAGATCAATAATTAACTACACATAACAGCATATCCTGTAGTGTTTTATTCTTTTTTTTTTCGCAAAATGCTTACAAGTCGTAATTTATCGTGAACACGACCAATTAAAAAAATAAACAAAATAAATGAAATACCATGTATAGTTTATACTGTCTTAACCCTTTAACATGAAAAAGTCTATTCATTTTTTTTATTTCCTTGGGAAAAAAATAACAACAATCAATGCTTATTTTTAGACTCCAGTATATGACTCTACCAAATGGTTGAGATGTCTTTTTTATACTGAATATTTTTTTTTAAATAACATAAAATAATATTCATATCTCACGGTATGCTACAAAACAAGGTACAGGAAAATGCATACTATTTAAAGACACAGCCACATCTAGTAGATTCCTTTTTTACGTAGTTTTCCTCAACCGAATGGTAGAGATGCCTCAATCAGCTTATTTTTAACACATTTTTTAATAAGATATAGTGAGTAAAAATGTGTTCTACCAATCAAAGTTGAGCAGAATATTAAATGTTAAAAGGGCAAACATAATAAGCTAAGGTTTGCGCTTGAATTAGAATTTGCCTCATATTCTCTACTAAGTAAATAAATATATTTTAAATACTGTCTAACACTGTTTAAAAATAAACCTTTAAATCTTTCTTCAGAAACCTTTTACACAGAGTACATTATTAAAAATGAATGATGTAAATACATGTGGGACTAATACTCTGCAAACAGTATTGGGCATTTCATGTCATTTAAGGAAACATGAATAAAAGTGATGTACAGGGAGATATTAAAGGAGAATTTAATGCCGCAAGCTGAGAAACTGAATCTGAGGAGATCAATGTTTCAAGACATCGATCCCAAACGTACAACCAAAATAATTCAAGAAGGCCATGCATGGTCGAGTCAAGCTCGTGAGTTAAATCCCACTGAAACTTTAGGGAGGATTGAAATTGAGACCATATCTGTGGTACCTTGGGGAAGATGATTTGCCAAGAGGAATGAGCCACAATGATGGAAAAAGCTAATTAGGTCTTACTATAGACTTTGCAAAGACGTAATTGCCAACAACGTTGGAGAAAAGTACTAATGACTTCATTTGTGGTGTTTAATTTTTTTTCTTCCCCAAACTCAAATTTGAATTTCAAACATCTTTGTTTAGGCTTAGGAACACTTTTGGCTCATATTTCAAAGAACAAATTCAAAAGACACTGAAAATATATTAAATAGTTTTTTTTGTAAAAGAGCTGAATATGTATTTCCTCCTCATTGTCGTTAAGTATTCTTTCTTTTCCAGTTTTATTCAGTCTTATATGAATGTTTTATGAAGGGGATAAGTTATTAATCCTGTCCTGAATGTAACCTTAACCTTGACGCTTCATACAAAGTGAGCTGAGCAAATTTTTGCGGATTACAAAAGTGTGACATCATGCTCATTTAACTCTTTCCACTCCACTGTCTCACTAGAAGCGACATCCTAAATTTCCCATTGCACTCATAGTGTATGTCCATCTTGGGGACGGTCAGTGACAGAAAAACAGATGCTGTGACAAAGAAACTCCAGACAAAACAATCTACAGGGTGGGTGAAAAGTAACTAGGCATTAAAAAATGGTAATACCGTCCATATTTCCAATATACATTTATTCAAACTAATTGTACATGTACTGCCTCCAAGTCCTCCAATGTCCTAGGCCTTGATCTAGACACCTCCTCCTTTGCGTAGATCCAAAGAAATCACAACCAGTGAGATCTAGACTTCATGAGGTCTGAGTCATCCCAGCCAATGTGCTGGAAAAGGCTGGAGGACACACTGGAGGACTTGAAGACACGGATTCAAGAGGTTCTCAGGAATATCTCAAACAACTTCCTTGCTGGCACCACCAGCACTTCTTGAAATTTTAAGATTTGCTTTCATTTTTCTATGTAATAAAGTGCATGTACAATTTGTTTTAATAAATTTGTGTTATAAATATGGACTTTATTGGGACCAATTTTTTTTTTTTGGACCAACGTTTAATGCCTAGTTATTTTTTTACCCACCCTGTACTACTATGAAACATGCTCGAGTCATCCCAGACTGGCGATTGTTTAAAAAAAATTTTAGTCAGTTTTTTTTGTAGAATTGAATTGATGCACTTTTGGTATTGGTTGGTTTGAACAAATCAGTGTAACGTAACTAACCTGTTTTACTAAGTGTCTGCATGGAAATAATATGTTGATATGTACTATAAATGCTTAATTTAGGCATAATTTCCCCCCAAAAATATTGAAGTAGTTATATTAGTAGTTAAATTTTACTCAAGTGGCAGGGGTTAAGGACGTTGAAGAATTATTTTCATAAATTCAGTTAAATCAAATTGTACTGAAATAAATTTGCATTGAATTCAAATTTATTCATGTAGCTCTTTGCATAATGCATTATATTCACAAAGCAGCTTTATAGAAAAATGGATCCAACTTTAAAATATGAAGTGTATAAATGTATCCCTAATGAACAAGCCAGGGGCAATGGTGCAAAGTAAAAATGACATGAGGAACAAACCTTGATAGAATCCAGACTCATAAGCGACCCCGTCCTCATCTGTCTGACACCGCATAGTGCGATTATTAATAATGTCTCTTATATAACAGTATACTATATAGTCAGAAAGTGCTAATTAGGAACCTGAATACATCATATCAGACTGAAGTTATGGACTGTATTAAATGTAACTCACTAATTTTCAAATAATGTTGACTGCAATTACCTGTAATATTTATAATCTATGTGAAGACTTGATGTCATGTCCTGTATATTAACCATACCCATGCAGAAGAATATGGGAAAAACAAACCAAAAAGGACATGTAGTACATATGAAATATTTATAACACATACTGAATTATTTAGATTTCAATTTACCCCATTTGATAACGAATAATCAGCAGCGGGTCATTCTCAAGTACAAAACGTATCACAAGCAGCACTGCGGATCTGCTTTGACTAACAGCAAACAATCAGAATGATATCAAAATACATTTTTTTTTTTAAAAAGCTCTTACATAAACACTGAAGTTTCACTTCGAGTCAAAATGCGATGATGGATTTTACAGTGTAATACTGATGAGCTATGCCAAATAATCCGCTCGATAACTCACCTGTGCGTGTGAAGCTTTCCTTTTTGCACTTGAAACATAATAAGCTTTCGTCACTTATTCCGTCCGCTGTGACCACTCGGCCTAACACGCTTCCGCCGTGATTTATGTGCCGATTTATAATTGACCTTTGGCTGCGTTTTAATTAGACTAATGCCACCGATTATCCTGCTGATGTAATGAAGTTGTTTGTGCCTGAAATGAATAACTCCGGAAAAAAATGCCAGTTCGAGTCTGTTATTGTCATTTGTTAAGCCGTATTAATCAGAATGGACCATATTCAATCGAGGTAAAAGCTTTCTCCATCACTGTTTGGTCACGAGCCCAATTTATGAGTGCTGCTAGAGGAAGAGGATGGATGAACAGATGGCTGTGTACCAGCAAGGCCTCTGCACGCAAAACGCAGCACTTACCTTGAGAAAAAATACACACACCGTGACCAATTACAGCAGGAAGCCCTTCATCGCCTCCGCCACGCAGCGAGCACATTTTCTTAAAGCAGCTCGTCAAAAACACAGACAGAGTTTATAAATTAGAGCCATGGTGGAAATAAATGGAAGACCATGTTTGTGCGCAGGTGTGTGTATGGGTGCATGCATGCGTACTGTATGTGTGTGTGTGTGTCCAGGTGGGCTTTAGGTAGACAGAGGCACACACACACAGGGACACAGCTCATTAATCAGAAAATGGAAGGCTAAGGGCATCTGTTACCCTGACCAAGTCTACTGCTTAAAGACGTGTTGTGACATGAATCACTACAACAAACCATAAACCTTTACCTTAAATGAACATGCCATCAATATTATCTAATAGTTAAGCATAATATTTATATGTTCTTTTATATCATGGTACATCATTTTTTGTTTTAGATCATAAGGACAGTAAATCTGTTACACCTAGACTGTACAGTGCATTATTATGTAGACTATTTTTTTATTCCATTAAGTTTGAAATAAATCGATTAAGGTGTTTAAAATAGCACTAGCATTTTTTACATATTATTACTATTATTTAATTGAATTTATTGAAATATGAATATCTATTTTTTTAACTATTTATGCTTATATTTAATGTTATGGAACATCCACAAAACAAGTAATTTCCTGTTATCTGTTATGTTCTAGTAGATCAGATTTGTTCACATGTTGCAGTTATATCTAAATCTGTGCACTGGAGACTCCTTCTTAAAACGTCTCAGTTACAGTATATCTGTTACCTATGCAAGTCACTGTGCAAGCTGTTACTATTGAAATTATATTATATTAGAATAATATCGTTTTGATTCAAAGCTAGAATTTAATCCATGCATAAAACCCAAGAGTGATTAATTGGACAAAATGGGATTTGAACTTATAAAATACATAAATTTGGCCAATTCGCCCCATGTAAAAATACAACAATAGGTGTTCAAGTCAAACCAGGATTTGTGATTTTATTTTTTGTGAATAAAGGCACTCAAAACAATTGACATTTACAGAAGCACAGTACGGTGATGAGAGTCCTAACCACAATAAAACATTTCAACAGTGCAAATGTTTTATAGAACGCTGTACATCTGTGACTGATGATCCCGGCTGTCTGTGGAGACTGTACACATAATTATTCCTCAGCACCACTTGCACATTACAGGCACTCAGCTGGGAGTTATTGCCACATCCCACAGTCCTGACCTAGCTCCAAGCCATTTCCACATGTTTGGGTCATTAAAAGAATTCCTGAAACACTGGCCTCACAGGAACTCCTTTTATGTCCCAACCATGTGGAAATGACTTGGAGCGAGGCAGGGAGTCTAATCATGGTTCTGACGTATGGAGAAAACTTTCTACCTTTATGGTGTCCAAGCACCATTAAAACACTGGGATAAGTGCATTAGTGTAGCAGGGGATTATATAGAGAAATGTTTAATAACAATTATTTTACTTTAAAACGACAGCAGCACGGTGGCGTAGTGGTTAACACTGTCGCCTTGCACCACCAGGGTCCGGGATTGATTCCTGCCACAGGAACCTGGTTCGTATGTGACCCTTGTGTTTGTTGGGTTTCTTCCAGGTATTCCGTTTTTTTTAGCTTTATATATATATATATATATATATATATATATATATATATATATATATATATAAAATGTGTGTGTGTAAAAAGATTAGTGAGTAAGTGAGCTATAAAAGAATGAAGCTAACAAGCTATGTGAGCTAACATTTAGCATTATGCAAACTAAATATCTAAATCAGCACACTCTCACCTCAAGTCACCTGAGAAATATTATTTGTATAGAAAAGATTTCATAAAAATAAGGAATTAGTCTGTGTTTTAAATTAAATACAGTATATTATAATCTTTAAGATAGATTACATTGCAGAGTGACAACAAACTACATGGTGAGTTAGCAAAGAGATTCAGTTTCAAGATGGCTGCTACAGTGTCATGTGACATTTAGAAAGCAAACCTGTTGTAATTGGTTTAAGAAATTTGTGTGTGTGTGTGTGTGTGTGTGTGTGTGTGATTTTATTTACACAGTGCTAACCTGGCTTTCCTTAAGAAAAATGTTTTTCTTGCCTGTTAGCTACATTAGCTAACATGTTTTGTCGACTCATGTTTGCAGTGGATGAAGGGATTTTTTTTTTCACATTTGAAACATATACCAAACTTTCACTAATGAATGCAAGTCACAGCTTCAGCTTCTTTAAGCAACTGTTGCTCATTCCACATCGGTCCTTATTATTCTCTGCCACGTCTCTGAGGCTTAGTTATATAATTTGCAGCCTCCAAACAGTGTGTGTGTGTGTGTGTATGAAGACAGTCAACCTTATGCAGCCCCATCGTCACGTTCATTATAACAAATGAATTATTGCGAATGAGAAATAATCTGATAGTGGGTCCTCAGTTGAAAAAAAGAGAATATTTTTATTATTAGAAGCGTGACAACGGCTTGAATTTAATTCACGCTATTTTTCAGCCATGTTCATTTTGATGAAGTGTTGCATTAAGGGAACAGCTGCTCCCTCCACAAAAAAGGCATTTCATGCTCATCAAGCCTGTGTGTTTGCACACAGAGTCATATGTGACAAATCTAATAAAATGGGCCTGAACTCCTCCCTGCTCCCCCTTTCACACAATGAGATGCCAATAATGGAGACCTTTAGAGAGGAGTGCTGAAATAGCTCTGCCATCACTGTAATAACACTACTGACCTGCTGGTAATTGGGAAATGAGCAAGTCGAGTGCCTGGGGTGGCTGCAGGGAATGTGGAAGTGTGTGTCGTGTGTATATGTGCGGGTCGGGGGAGAGAGAGGCAGGTTTCACTGGTGTGGCACGCCTGAGGCAAGAATTGTCTCCATCTCCTTCAATCCTCCTGAGAAGCAGGTGCAGAATGGGAGACAGAAGACTTCCCCCATCGACATACGGTTCCCGCACCCACCCACACACACACACACACACACACACACACATAAAACCACATCGCCCCTCCCCAGCCCTCCTGCCCCCCGAATCCACCCCACCAGCCTATGACAAGCCAAGTGAAACGACTCCAGTACTAACAGATGAAGAAAGAGCGTTTGGATCTGGACAGGCGGAGGGAGGGAGCAGGGGAGGTCGGGCGCTCCTGTGATCGTGGATGTTGCCCAGCCTGCTGGGACTATTTGCGGCCCGGACAAAAGTGACAGAGGCCGAGCACATCAAGCAGGCCCAACCGGCCGGAAATAACACAAAGACAAACAATTTGGGTTGGCTCTGCCTGAGAGGCACTGATCCACCAGTTTTCCCCCCACCACCACTACAACCAAACACACACACACAGTGACACACACAATTTTAATGGAATCATGGTCTCACACAAAGAAAGAGAGAGAAAGAGAGAGAGGGGCTCAAGCGAGACGTCTCCGCTTCATCTGTTTTATGAAGGCTCTACAGAAAACAATGGCATATAAAGCAACACTGCATGCAGAACAAAATAAGCAAATAAAAAAAACAGTGTTTTGTTGCTTCTTCAAAAGCCCCTACTTTCAAACCTCATGTATCAAATTGATAGTTTTAATATCAATAAAATATTTTTTTAATGTAAATTTGTCATATTTGGTGCTAAACAAAAGCATGATAAAAATGAAAAATTGTGCCTGAAAATTTTGAAAACCTCATGAAGCTGGCATGATTTTGAAAAACAAACAACAACAACACATAAAAGAGTTAGTTGTCATTTTTGTGATAGCGTAATTTTATTTAATTCAAATTAATCTGATTCAATGTCATTGTCATATTACAAATGGAGTACAACTTGTGTACAGTATAATTTAGCTAGCCTCGGGTGTATCACAATGAAAAATTACATAAGCAGGAACATATGGTTAAATAGATATAGTTATGGATTTACAGCATTATATTCTTTATGTTTATACTGTAACTACACTGTTAAATTCTTAAATCTATTACCAAAGTTTGTTGCTTCATTTTTTAAAACAGTAGCTCCAGCTTCAATAACAATTCTATTAATTCTATAATACATATTGTATCGAAATTCCTTAATGCAAGGAGTCTCCAGTGTTGGTGCTTTATCACAGTCAATAGATTTTCCAACACAAAATAACCTTTCATCTTTTTACTTTCTTAAAGCTAACATAAGGTGCATACAAAGACACAGTGAGACACATACAAGAGGTGTACAAGTCAAACTGGGACTAAGAGTAAAAACTAATTTTATTTCTTTATATAATCCTCTGCTTTACTAATGAACTTATCCCAGTGTTCCACTAGTGCTTGGATACCATCAAGGTAGAATGTTTTCTCAGTACATTGGAGCCATGATCAGACATGCCTGCTTCACATCTGAAATGCTGGCCTCCCAGGAACTCCTTTAATGGCCCAAACATGTAGAAATAGCTTGGAGCAACATTAGGTCACAGCTCTAAAAATCAAACATTAAAAATTCTAAATACTCTATTTTTTTATTTGCACAAGGCATTTACTCTCAGAAAGGATTTTTTTCTTGTAAACCTTCGACAGAAGTTAATTTTACTTAAACAATTGCATTTTGTAAGTATATGTTATTGCTCTTTTGGCTGCTTCATTTAAGGGGTCACCAGAGTGGACCATCCGATCCTCTCATACAGCTTGGCACCGGTTTTTATGCCGGATGCCCTTCCTGACACAATCCTCCCA
The DNA here is from genome assembly GCF_024256425.1 of Clarias gariepinus. Taxonomy (NCBI): domain Eukaryota; kingdom Metazoa; phylum Chordata; class Actinopteri; order Siluriformes; family Clariidae; genus Clarias; species Clarias gariepinus. The sequence continues at coordinate 16,433,671 of NC_071126.1, read as the reverse complement.
TTCTATCCGGGTTGGGGACCATGGCCTTCCGTGTGGCAGATGAGAAGCTTACCACTGAGCCACCAGTGACTGGAGTTTGTAATCATATGTTATTCTATTTAATGAATATTATTTACATTTTTACCATTATTTACATTTACATTGCATAATTTGTGCCATTAATTAAAATTTTTTGAAACATGAACCATTTCTTTAGTGGAAGCTTACGGAACAGCTTGCTGAATTTTAAAAGAGAAACATCTGCTAGCCCTGTGTGTTACTGTGAGACATGCAGTGTGTTTCAGAGCATGTATAGGTGGAGGTGTGGCGCGCCCTGGTCCGGATCACCAGTCTGCGAATTTCGTGTCTCGCTCTGTTCCTTTTAATCGCCTCTGCACTGCCAAGACTCGCTTTCTGCCAAGCTGCAAGGAGTCTTGCTTTAACGTGACAAAAGCCACTTACCCTGAGAGAAACAGCATGAGACAGCTGCCTGCTCTGTGGGTTTTTTTTTTTTCCTGGCGGAATGTAAAAGTTGATCGGACTGATTTTTGACCTAGCGAGGATTTCATTTACATTCGATTAGAATGCCAAATCCGTTGCGCCCGCGCTCCCGTGCTGCTCTTTGGTGCCCTCTGAATCGGGTATGGTATGTCATTACGGCAGGATCAAGGCGGAAATGAAAAAGAATATGAATTTCAGGCGTCAATGTCTGTCCTGTGCTTGTTTATTTTTCGCTCCTGTCATCATCAAGCTGCGGAGGAAATGAATAAAGGAACAGATGACAAAAATCAAGGCAAAACTTGTCCATCAAAGAACATTCACATGCTTAGTGAGGATAAATATCACGAAATGTTGCATGTTGTGACTAAATTGGCCTGCGTTCATTGCTTATCATGACAACCTCCGTCAAATAACAAAAGGTCAACCTGCATCTCATTTTAAAAATGTAACAAACACAATATTACGACTTGATTACAACAGCACAACCCCAGTTTAAATGACACATACTTTGTACAGAATCCTAAATAGACGCCAATGGAGACACATAACAACCTTCACGTTGGAACATGAGTGCTCAGTTAAAACCTACACCTTTTTATGCACTGTCTGTGTTAATAGTCGTTTAGCCTCTCATTAGTGCCACTGCTGAGAGGAAATTGTGTCACCCCCCAAATACCTGCTCAGTGTTGGTCCTAGTTTGTTCCCTTTCAGTGATGGATGAGATGAAGAAGACCTAAGTAACTGCACACCTACACACATCCTCACCTGATATAGTACATACTGTAAGAGGTAAATCATTGGTGATATATAATCCAAGCATGCAGCTGGACATTTGAAGGACAATTTTGAATATTTTCCAGTAATATAAAACATTTCCATATATCTCATCCAGAGCATTTAAAAAAATCTGGTTATACCTAAAAAAAAAATAAATAAATAAATAAATAAAAAGTTCATTTAAAGACTTCATTCATACTTTGACACAGGAGCGTCAAGGATATTTTGTAAGCTGGTAACTTTAAGATATTGTTATGTGGAATTCAAGAAATTGGCTGTGGTATGCTGAAAGCCTTGGCCATGTTAAGAAAGTAAATAATTCAATGGCTTTTAGTAAAAAAAAAAAAAAACATTTTTGAATTATTTTCCTTAGGCTCATAAACTTGTATATAACAAAATAAAAATCCAGAGAAATTGCTACTTTATATATTTCTTCCTTTAGAAGCATTGAACTTACAGTTATGCATCACTTGAAGCATCACGGTGAAGCAGAACTACTGTATTAGCTGCAAAAAATGGCATCTGCCATCAAAGAACTAAATGCATTTAAAGGATCTTTGGAGAATGTTGAAGCCAAGGATAAGGATGCTTCAAGTCTCTTACTGCCATTGCAGTTTTGCCAGCAGTCATAAAGAATTAAGATAACTGAAACTGGTAGAGGACAAGGCTGATGATGCTATAAAGCATTTAAAGCTTTTTGTCTTGGCTCGCATTGTATTGTACTGTATGCTTCTCGTGATCTATGCCAATCTTTATAGGTAAAAAGGAATTGTGTGTAAGGTTTTTCCTTGTTTAAATTTGCCTTCGACTACACAATCAATGTATGAGTTTGCTAAACATATATTTTTAATAAAACTTATCTAGCATATAATTAATACTAAATTGCATTTTTATATTACCACAAACATAACTTTATCCTGTTTTAATTATTCTGACAAAACTGTGAAAGGTGGAGCTACTGTATAGTGATTTGCTAAATAATACAAAACTTACATTGGTATGACTAAACTTTTTTGACTCAAGATTCTGGCATTTCTGCTTTCTTACATGTGCATGCACTAAATCTTATTTATCAGTTTATCATTTTTTTCATCTTTCGCAAAAACTCACTTTTATTAAAACGGTCAGAAATTATTTCTTATTTTGCAAGAAACCCAACATCCAAAATTAACTGGACAGTTATGGGCACATTAATGCACACTTACTCATTTCTGGACCATTGCACAAGACACTTTAATAAGACACTTTCTATGCATATTTGCACACCCCCAGTCATTTTTACTTCATTTTGTTTTTTATTTACTAAATTTTTATACATTTTATTTTTTTTCTATTTTTTTTTAGATTTTGCTATATTGTGAATGTCCTTATTTATACAGTATATTTTTATTTTTATCCTATTTAAATTTATGTTTTTTTCTTTATATTTATTTATTGATTACTTTATAATAATATAATAATATAAATAAGCTTAGAAAATGGATTATCTATTAAGTGCTACAAGCATCACAACCAACTGCTCAGTGATGCATTTCATTCAACACTGGCTACTGCTCTTGCATGTACAGTAACATTCTTTTTGTCTCCTGTTTAATGGTTGAGTAAATACAAAGCATGGAAGTACCTGTACCGCCCATCAGTTTATTATAAACTTGCACTGTGTAGATTTTTACTCAGAGTTTCACAGTTTCCATTTTCTCCCTTTAACAATAGGACAGCACTTTCTTCAACAGGCTGAAATACAAAGCTGAGATTTCCTTTATATCATGTATTTAAAAAAAACTTCAACACATTCAGTGCCACTGACTGGAAAAATGTTTTATTTCATTGTAAATAAAAAAATTATGCTAGATTATGCGACGTTATAAATGTTTCTGCGAATTTCACAGCAATGTGTTATATTAAAATATCTGTAAATAATAATAAACGGATATGTAAATAGACAGGTCCTTGATGACCATAGACTGGCTGTCTAAGTAGGATGGTTTGTAATTTGATGACCGTGGTGAGTCACTTTATTTTTTTGTTTTTTAATCAAAAACTCTGGATTAGTGTGACTCTGGGTCTGGCAGCTTTGAGTAGCTTAAACAGTACGTCGATAAGAAATGTAGATACATACTGTATAATAAGTTGGAACAGCATACCGAGTCTAAGTTTTACACTAACGACTGAAAAAAAAAAAACTCCACATCAGCAAATATATCTAATTCAGTTAAAGCCAGAGCTAATTTAGAAAAAAACATGCTTTATATTATTGCTGCGCTCATGAAATTTGTAGAAACGCCAAGTCCATTATTGATTCCTGCATAATCCAGAAATGATGTGCAGAACACAATTTCTAAAGTGTAACACCGATACCGTAATGCGTATCTTGGCTAGCTAAATGTACCCGTGTATAGTCAGAGCAAAGGAGCGCAAAACAGCGAGTGTCTGAATCCACACCAATGTTATGACAAAGGCGATCAATCAGCACTCTGCTCTATTGGCAGTCTGCTGCTGAGTGGGGGAAGTGTCCGCAGATAACGAATGAGGGGTGAAGAACGAGCGCCGCAGCCTTTAGGGGGAAGGACTTTAGCACGCTGGATGAGACGGATGATCACACTTCACTGAGTGCGTCTCTGACGGATGAGGACAGCGGCCTCCCACTAGATCTGACAGGGGAAGTGATAAACGTAGGAGGCTGGATGGATGGGTACTGTACGTGGGCACGAGACAGAACAAGTTACGTTTAAGGTCGAAAGGCACACTTTCCCCAAACAACAGCCTTTCCTACCCTAATGAAGCAGAGGTGACGCTACATGGGTGGCAGCTGCCATCATTGGAACCCAGCTGCCGCCCAAATTGCCACCCGCTGTTCGGAGATTTCTGTGGACGCCTTACAGAATTTTATCCTGCTCATGTTCATTTAAATAACTGTAATGTCTCTAGTTTTTTCCCCTCAGGTATTAAGAACTACTGTACATTGTGACTTTGAAGAAATCGATATACTGTAAATATTTAGTAAATATAAATATTCAGCTGAAGCAACCATGTTTGGCGTGGACAAATAATGAAATAAGTAGCTTGAACTCCAAGTCGATGCTCAGGGCTTCCCAACCACGTTTGGTTTAAGTAGGATTTGGTAAAATGATTTGCCTTTTTATTTTCTCTTAACACATTTAATTATGAGGTAGCATACAGTACCGTTCATGTTGAACAATCCAGAGACTGTAATTTAGTCCACCACCTTCCTAACATTGAGTAGGTCCACCTTTTGCTGCAAAACATCTCTGACCTTTAAGGCACGGGCTCCACTAGACCTCTTAAGCTATGCTGTGTTATCTAGCACCATGATGTTAGCAACAGATCCGTTAAGCCCTTACGTTATGAGACTGGGCCGCCATGGATCGGATTTGTTGGTCCAGTACATCCCACAGATGATTGATCAGTTCGAGATCTTGGGAATTTGGAGTCCAAGCCAACACTTTGGACTCTTTGTCATGTTCCTTAAAGCACTGCTTAACAATTTGTGCAGTGTGGCAGGGTGTATTATCGTGCTATAAGTGCGGTTCTTGTACGGTTCCCAGCAGAACACTGACCAGAGCATCACACTGCCTCTTCCGCCTTGCCTCCCTCCCATAGTGCCATTTCTTCGCCAGGTAAGGCGACTCAAATATGGTCTAAAAGAAAACATTTCAGTTCAGGTGCTCAGGGATTAGCCTGGGCACCCTGACACAGCTACAACACTTCAAGCTCAGGTGTGTTCTGACACCTTTTCATCATAGTCAGCATTAACGTTTCCAGCTGTTTGTGCTTAAGTCGCTCTATCTTGGATATCCAGAACCCTGCTGGTTGTTCACGGGTTGTCCTTCCTTGGATGACATTTGACAGATGCTAACCACTGCACATTGGGAAAACTCCACAAGACCTGCCTGCTGTTTTGGAGATTCTCTAACCCAGTTGTCTAGCCATCACAAATGGGCCCCTGATCAAAGTCGCTCTGATCCTTACGCCTGAAAGGAAGTCACTTTTCTCCCAACATCTTGGCAGATGCGAATCTAATGAGATACTGTAATCAAACCTTATTCACCTAAGTGGTTTTTATGATACTGTATGGGTGATCGGTCCACTTGCGTTTTTCTGATTGTCTGTCATCCCTCTACAATAATTAACAGGTCTTAATTAAGTAAACGCCGAAACTGCTTGGATTGTCTGTCATTCTTATACAGGAATGGCAGTGGAAAAAGCAAAAGCATGCTATATTGGAGAAAATGAGCAAGTCGCTACAATGAAAATGCGAACACTATTCAGTTTAAACTCTGCGCTACGATTACAAACTAAACGAACAAAAGCAACGGCTGGGAAAGAGACAATGCTTTAGTATGGCAGCTTAATATTTTTTTGTCAGATGGGTATTAACTCCTCATTATGCCTACGATAGGAGACTGTGTGGCTGACCCCTGGAACGGCACACTCATTTCCATTGTAATAAGCCCGCTGTAAGCAATTAGTAAAGCACCCTCATCATTCACAAATGCCTCTAATGGTACCTCTAAGGAAGAGGGATGCTTCAAGAGTGAAAGCAACTTTCCCCTGATAATTACCTGATGATACTGAATGTTCAATAAGGACATGAAAAAAACATATGATTGTAATACAACAGCAAAACAATCTCAGAACCTTCCGTAAAAACGCAAATCCCATGAGCAAGCAGTAGCACTGCCTATGAAGTACCATACACTAATTAACCATTACAGAGCACCCAATGATATTTATTACTCCTCTATTTCCTACATTATACTCTAACTCCATCTGTGTGTACACCGTGTTGGTGTTTGTCTGGACGCGTATTGGTACTGCAAGTCTAACAGCGCGCTGGACCGCCTCTGATCATTTCCGCGCGTTACGCAGCCTGCCTCACAATTACACTTTCTCTTCATTAGCCGCCTCATTTGCACAACCGCACTATTAAACTCCTTGGGAATTATTATTATTTTCTGGTAGCAACAATCGAAAAGCACAAACAAGGCAGTCACACGGGCCGCGCACACATACAATGAGGATGTTATGCTAATGGGTTGCACAATCGTTCAGCCCAGGCGTGCTGCTCTCATTTCTGCCAAAAATGCACGCAGACAATCAGGAGATAACTAGGGCAGAGGGGCTCAGCTCCAACTGCACAGCACACAATAAAACCCATAATGGAAAAATCAGCATCTTTTAGATTGGGGGATTTATAACGAAGCTAAAACTTGGAGTTAAAAGGTTAAGTCAAGTCAATGGCAGGACGTAGAGTTAGCAAGTTGCTAACTCTCGTGAGAACTAAACGACTCGCAGAACTGTGAAAGCGGGCAGATTTAAAAAGGCAACATGGAATGCATGGACAACTGTATTGCTCAAGTGCATGAAATTTTCCAAAAGTTTGGAAATTTATATCAAACTAAGGTATCTCTTCCTCTAAGATTGTCAATATCATTGTATCAAACTGCTTCTTCTTAAAACATGTTCATAAAAGATGCCAAGCCAAGCATGAATAACATATGAGTTAGCAGACATCTGCGGAAAGCACCACCACTTTCTTGGGGTCCTGGCAGCAAACCGTTCTGGCAATGTCACTTCCTGACAAATGCTATATTTAATTTTAGCCTGCTAACTAAAAAAAAAGCCTTATCAAATTAACCATATGATGGCCATAGTGAACCATTTCACCTCATATCTCTATCTTCCATCTAGTTTTCTATCTTGACACCTCTAGGACCATGACACCATAGCCTGAAGGCTTGCTGTGTGCAGGTTATTGAATTTGGACACCGTCTTGAGTGTCCTGTGCGAGACGGAAGAGAAATGGCTGGCAGATCACCAGCTTCCTCGGTTTGCTCATTTGAGTGGATCCTGGCAGCAGCACCCGAGGAGGGGACGGACGTGTCTGGTTCGTTGTGGAAACGGACGTGAGGCACTGTCTCAGCTGGTTGCTCCCACATGGATGATCTTTAACTGCTGTCATTTCCATGACTTCACCTGCTCATGAGCCCTCAGGGAGACGAGACAGAGCTCTTAGAAATACACCTTCTATTTCTAGGTCAACCAATGCCAGGATGAGTATCTACAGCTCTGGTCCAGGGGGGATCATCCAGAAATAAGAAAAAAAATGAAAGTAATAATACCAACGAAACCATTAAAATCAGAAGAAAGGAAGGAGGTGATGGACAGAGGATGACAATTGTTCTGGTACAATTGCACCGTGATGGAGAGTGAAGTGTAGTAGGTTTTAGTTAGGTTACTCATGCCGTGTTAATGCATTACTAAAATTAGAAACAGCATGAGAAGAAGGGGAAAAAGGCTAATGAGGTGGAAACTTGACAACCAAGAAGAAAGTGGAGAAGAAAAGAGCCCTAGCTGAGTTAACAGTGTCATGGATTACACACACAAAGGCTGTGCTAGAATTGTGTGTGGTTAGATGGCAGTCGGTCCACGATTCCAGCCAAATATTTCCATGAAATTCTCAGATAAAGCCTGAAGGATCTGGAACATCATCACTGACCTTCAGCAACACAAGACCACTCATCAGCTGCAGAGAGCGCACACTTTAATTCTCTCCTCATGAGCAAAAGATAAACATACGCTGAGAGTGGGTGAACCAGGGAGCTTGGAGGTGCTGTCCTCACCACGAGAGTGTCATTAAGTCTTCAGTCTTTCATTAAGAACACAAAGCCCGTCCAGACAAAGAACGAGGACAATAACCATCCGAAGCAAACAAAGGAGGCTTTGTGTGGAGACTTTGAAAATGGGAAAGATTACAAGTGAATATGGCAGCTCGGGTGATTGTAATGATTGTATCTCATTACAGAAATGAAGAACGACTCACAATGACTTCGGTTTAAATTAAGACTAATGAGAGAGGGAGAGAGACGACAGACAGAGAAACAGTTTGGAGTCAGCCAGAATGGTATGTATTTGTCCATTCTTCATCATGTATTTCATCTTCACCTCAATTCAGGAAAGACGACTGTTTGTCATAATATTCAAATGTAATACATATATACACAGTATACAGGACTGCGTGCGAAAGTCTTGAGCCCTCCCACATTTTTTCATATTTCGCTTCCAGAGAGGCAGACTTTCTTCTATTTATAATACACTCTTGAGGAATAGTTCTACAGGCTGCCTGAAGGACTTTTTTTTTTTTTTTTGGCAACCCTGTACCTTAGTTTCAGAGAAATGTGTTTCGTTTGTTAAATCACACAGTGACCTATACATCATTTAAGCATAAAAAACATCTAACTTTAGGCATGAAAGAGTGAGAAACTGGACCAGATGATGACAGATGATCAGGCCGGTGATTAGTGTACTGGGGGTGCTGAATGCTGAGTGGTTGGAACAGACGAGAGGGGAAATGAGGTTGCTGCTGAGGTTGAAACTTTTACTTTTAGGCAATTTGTAGCCTGTCACAGTAAAACATCTGTCCCCATTTACTTCATCTAAACTAAACCATTAATTAAATAAAATTAAATTAAACATAAGGAAATGAGAGGTGGCTCAAGCCTTTGTAGGGTATATACTGTACAGTACAGCCTAATAGGTCTGATCTCTAACAATGACTGTACAAAAGGAGGAAAACATCCCTGCATGTAACAGTCCTAACACATTAAGGAATATTCAGTCCTCTTCTATTCAGTTTATTCTGATGCTGTCAATTTGAGTGCAATATGTACTCTTTAAACCAATCTGGCCTATGGATCCAGACTTTTGGGTCTATACTTGACGCATTGTATTAATTAAAGATATGCATTCCTGGACTGTTGTATCATTCTTCCCAAACTTTGAACAAACCAAGAAAGCATGCAGTATCAAAACTCTTAAGGTTTTAATTCACAACACCAAAAATGAAGTTACAGTAGATGCAAAACTCAGATACAACATAAAAGAAATATAGAGCTGCTCCTGGATGACCCACTTCCAGGATTTCTGATCAAATATGCAGAGAAAGTTCACTCAATACACAGCACTGAGAATGAGCTACAACTGCACTCCGCCACATAAAGCCGCTTGCACTTGTGAGGAAACGTTTCTTAGAACTCGGTCCGTTGAATCGATATATAACATGTCGTGTCATGCCTTCTAGCATGGGTATATGTACTGTAGCAAGTTCCTATATATCTTATTGCCCTGGGGTAGTTTGATTGATTGAGCAACATGGTTTCATACTTGTAAACTTTCCATCATGACTTGTGTGCACAGAAACTGTAGAAAGGTTATACTTAGTATTGTATCGTTTTTTTTTAGTTTTTTTTTTTAGGATTTTGTTACTAACAAGTAAAATCAGTGGAGAAATACAGTACAATGCAGTCACAAGCAGTGCTTTTCATGTATCTGTATGATTTCTTGTTTTGGGCTTGATTGACTAAACAGTATTGGAGTTCCTATTAAAGTGGCCATCTCATTGTGACCACACTCCCAGCCATAAGTTTGAACAAATCTTCTTGTTCCATGTTCTTTCATGGTTTTTATTTCTTTATACATTGTTAAACAAAACTGAAGGCATCCAGCATTTGAAATCATCTCCTTTGAACAGTTGATATTGAGATGAATCTGCTACTTCTGCTCTGTAAATCCTCCAAACGGCTCTAATCTGAGGCGCTGTTTGAGGTTAATTGGTGATTTCTGAGGCTGGTGACTCTAAATGAAGTTCTCCTCTGCAGCAGAGGTAGGTTTGGGTCTTGAGTTCCTGGGCAGGTCTTCATGAGGGACAGTTTCATCATGGTCCTTGATTGGTTTCAGAATGCACTTGGCAATACTGTTCTTGCAAGAACTGTTCCAGAACAGCTGACCTTCATGTCTTGAAATAACATCTGACTGTTGGTCTTGTTGTTACTTAATTACCGAATGTCATATGTGTTATTGCATACTTTTTAAAAAAATCCATTATTGCTCTAGAAAGTAGGAAAATAAATCGAAACATTTGACTGGTACTGTACATAAGAGCTATGCTACAGTAAAATAACAACAACATCTCTTTTCTTTTTCTCTTTCTTACATACTTGGACACAGCCTGTGCAACAGATTTATACCACAAATGTGAACAGCTGTTGAAGGTTCTTTTTTCCCCCTCCGCTGTAGTCTGGCTGCCTGCTTTCTTTCATCGGGAACCCCAAGCAGTCCACTTTTTAAAAACCCTGTATATAACTCTAGCTAATGGCAAGAGCAAAATGCTCAAGATGTTTTATATGCATAGCACAAAAGAAAATTCTTTACAGTGGATATTTCATGGCGCTTCCATAATCAAAACAGCTACCGATAGCAAACATCATAATGTGCAAGCAAGCAGGTCTGAGTGTCTAATAAAAACCTCTATCCGTGTTCAGTGTACTGTAGTTACCATGGCTCAGCTGGGGAAGAAATAAACTAGTGACAGAAAAGAAAGCATAGCTTTAATTAAGGTCATTTTAATATTTAAAGTGTCTTAAGGCACCGATTTTCCTCCAGGCAATTAGCAGTAAAGCTTTGCCCTTTGAATCGTGGCATTGTGTTTCAGCTAATGAACAGAAACTGTATGTCTAGAGAGGTAGAGAGCAAGAGAATGCCATGAAATGCTGTACTGTATGTACACTCTGATTAGGTTAAGTAGACTTCATTTAAAGAATGAAAACATAATGACATATAACAGTATAATGGACTTAATGAAATATAAAAATGCTTACACTGTGGTGGAAAAAAACATATCAATCATCCATTCATCTACTCAGCCAACCTGTCTGTTCAGTCATCCTTTCTTCAACCCACTCCTTTGCTCATTCCCCCACTCATACCTCCGTCCACCTATGAATTATCCAACTACTGTATTTAACCATCCATCTGTCCATCAACTAAGTCATCTGTCCATTTATCGCTGAGTTACTCATCCCACCAAATCTTTTCTATATGTGTTTAACCATCCATCCATCCATCCATCCATCCATCCATCCATCCATCCATCCATTAACTTACCTATTTATTCATTCATTCATACATTAATATTTTTATTCATCCACCCATCCATCTATTCACCAATTTCTCTACCTACTTCCCTCTCCATCCATCCATCCATCCATCCATCTTTGCATCAAGCTTTTAATTGGACTAACCACCCACCCACTCTGCCAGGGTTGGTTCCATACATCCATTTACTCCTCCAGCCACCATTCTATACATCATGCCTTTTATCCATTTATCTACTCGGCCTTCACCCATTCACCCACCCTCAACTGAGTCATCTGTCCTTTTATTGCTGAGATATTCATTGCTTAACCCACCCAATCTTTTTTTATCTGTCAAACCAACTTTTCTTTCATATATCTTTCTATCCATCTGTCCACCTGTATCCATCCAGAAACCACCCATCCATACATAAATCCATTAACATTTTCCTTCATGCCTTCATTTCTCCACCCATCTATTCACCATCTCTCTACCTACTTACCTCTATTCCATGCATCCAGCTTTTAATTTGACTACCTATCCGCACATTTCTCTATCTGGCTAGATGATAATAAGTTCCATTTTTTGAGAGTTGGTTCCATTCATCCATCTACCCACCATTCCAAACACCATCCATGCCTTCTGTCCTTTCATCTGTTCATCCATCCACTTCTCTAGTCACTTATACCCATACTGTACATGTGTTCATCTTTTAGTTTCAGTTATTCTTCAGAATGCTCTTAGAGAGTTTTTCAGCACTGATGCCCTTAGCGGGCTCATTAGGGCTCTACCAAAGAAAAGCTGCCTTGTGAATCTGTCTGTAGAAACCTTATCAAAATTCATTTATGTGAAAAATATAGATTTGTGAGAAACTGTTAAATCAGCACTCAAAACTAAATCTAAAGAAATCTATTCATTTAATGGCTTATATCTTAATACTGCTAGTGAACCAACTCTTCTTTAGCCACACAACTAAAATACCCTCATTGTAGTTGTAAGTTTGAATTGCTTTCATTTGTCATTGGTTGCACAAAGAAGAAGGCAAAGATCTCTTAAAAAAACATAGATTCAGAACAAGCTTCATACTGAATAACCACTGCATTGCATTATGATTTAAAATAGCTGGTTTTGGAGGTCATCAGGCTGGGTGTTAAATCTGAAAAGCCTTTCTAAACCGGAAAGACGAGTACAGTAGCAGTCGCTCAACACAGGTTCAACTTGTGGATGCTGCAATTCCCACCCGATCAAACTAACAGCAATTAAACACTTCTCTTCCTGTGTGGTAAAGTGGGATCTAGGCACTATGACCCACACTGAACGAGTGATGCAGAATAACGGCTATCAAATCTATTTTCTTGCCATTACACTGTGGAGAGATCAAGCAATGACGCAGTACACAGACTAGAACGTTTCCAGGCTTAATAAACTTTTTTCCCCCCTTAAACCTGCAAAAATAAAGACGTCATTTTGCTGTCAAACTGTTCATTTATACCAGGGTTTAAGCAAACCAACATTATACAATATATTGTGATGCATATAAGGTATTATACTGTAGAAATATACAATAATCATGATAGATTTGTCGTATATCTAATCTCCCATACATGCTAGCTCAGGTCGCAATCTGCTCGAGCACTAGAAAATGAACATAACGCTGGGATCGGGTTGAGATCTCAAAATTTGAGGAACATAACTGAGGTGTGGTGTATTTAAAATGCACCGAAATGAAGGACGTGCACATGGGTGTTGAGTCGAATGGTGTGCGTGGCATGTCAAAAAAACGTACTGTATGGAAAGAGAATTTGCCATACAAGGATAATTAATCCCTTTGACCTGTAATGTAGGCATTTATATTTTCCGTGCAGTGTTTTGTAAGATTTATTCAGCACATAAGCAGGCAGTAATGCTTAAACCCTGCTTTTAAAGGGTGTTGGTTAGAGTTTTTATTGGCAGAAGCAGACTGAAATTCATGGGAAAAGGAGGAAGAAAATAATAGCATTCTGTTCTCCTCAACCACTGTGGTCTGGGTCTCATTTTATTGTCATTCTGCTGATGCGTCACCCTTAAGATGAGTAGGCCATGTTGGAAATGACAAGGTCTGCTCCAGATGACTGACTCCTCCAACTCTGCCAATCACTGCACTCTGGACAAATCACCATGGTTGCATTTCTGTCAAGTTGCCACGCTGTCAGATTTCAAGATCGCAGCTCTTCACTCAAGTGGGCACCAGTGAACACGCAAGGCAGGCGAACCTAAAATTATTACATCTCATCTTGGCTGACTACTTCAACTGCAATTTTTTTTTTTCCCAGAGTCACTGAGTGGATATAGTGTAACTCAAGGATATCGGTAGAAAGCCATTCCACTGTTCCAGATGTTGAATCGTACTTCAATAATCGCAATTCATTTCCTATGTTTTAGATTTTATTACTTATTTTTAGAGGAATAACTCGTAGAAACTGCTACATTATTGCCGACTGGTTATTGTTTTTTTTTTTTTCCATGAACTGGCATCAGGAGTTACGGGTTTGCTTAGAAAACAAGCGGCGGGTCTCGAATGGAGGCTGTGTACTGTACGTACAACTTCTTTACACCCTTGACATAACATTTCCAGCAGAATGAAATGACAGAATGATAAACTCTGCATTATTACAGCTCGTACAAAACCCCATTAACGAGGCTAATTTGGACAATCGGTGATGACACAAATGACATTTCACGCATGTACCGCAGTCTGAAAAAATGAAGTGGAAGTATGGAAAATGAATGCAGCTCCACCTAGACAGGTGTACAGCTCCAACAAGCTCGCGCCGCGTCCGGCCAGCACATTAGTGTCACTCTGATCTTAATGGCGTGCTGGATAAGGAACTCTTATTGTCATCTCTAATGACACTGAGAGTCCTCTATCTACAGTACCCAGCCTCATATTCATCAGTGATGAAGTGCCAACCGAGCACTTGGCACCCTGGCGTAGTTCTTATCTTTGACGCAATGCAAAGCAAACTATTTTGAAAAATCCCCAGCATGTAAAAATAACCACAATCCATGTTTAGCTGATTTTCTATACATCCTGAGAGTGGTGTTTTAGGTTCATGAGATGTTGTCGTGAATGGCAATTGATTGCTTTTCAAAACCTAACTTGCAAACAGTTGAGCTTCGCAAAGCTCCCAATAAAACCTTCAATAAAACATGACAAACATCCAGTCCATTAAAGCATTTGTGCTAGCTTCAAGAAAGACTCTATTCTGTAAGCTGTGCTGTTCTCGTGTTGTCAGGCAAAATCCTTTGTGAGGAATTGCCTTGGAACTGGAATAATGGGTCAGTTTAAATAACACCTACAATGGAACATAATACATGATCAGTCTCCAGCAGCAGATATTCTGTACTAAACATTATGACTAGGTAATATATCATTCTTTATCATGGGCATTGTGCTGTAATTCCTATATGACAGAGGCCTGTGATAGTGAGTTCCCTTAAATCACAGTTTAATCAACAGATCGATAAAAAAAAAAAAAAAAAAAAGAATTATTAGGACAAATTCAAATCTGAACAAGAAACTCGATTACTCTCACAGCCACCTTCATCTTCGATTTCATCCTGGTTTGGATTGCGGTACAGTATGTCCTAAGTAAAACTACATGTGATGGAGGAAAACAACCTCCATGGGCTGCCAGTCTATTACAGGGCACCATGGACTCACATAAAGGGCAATTTAGCACAAACGATTTAGCACAGAGCCCTGAGGAAACTCACATAGACATGAGAAAAAATTTGCCAAACTCCGTACAGACAGTATGGACAGCTACAGAGCTACAGATTGACCTGGGGACCATGGACCTGAGCATGCTACTTGATGTGCATTCACTCTGAACACACATAATGAAGTGCAATTCACGCTAGCACATGGTTAAATGTTAAATCCCTTTGTGTTAGTGTTTTGTGTATGATTTTTGGATCAGAAATGTAGGTTAATATAAATGCATTTTAGGTTGGAACAAAGCATTAGATAACATTAGAGTTTCTAACAGTTATTCAGATTAACAGATTCAAACAATGCCTTAACATCACAGATGTTTAAACAAGGTCTCATCTTCAGGAGTAAAGAACCTTCGCTGGTTATTTAGGGTGGTGTTTTTTTTTTAAAAACTAAAAAAGTAAAAACTTTTTTACTTTTACAGAATTCTAGACCCTTTTAGAGACTAATGTAAGAGACCATGGATGTTAATCAGCATAAATGGTCCAAATAAAGGTTAAAGATTAGCTGTTTTTAGGTTGTATTTGCAACTATTTTGGTGTAAAATCCAGCGTTAGGTTTCCTGCTGGGGAAACCAATATATCCTTTTCTTTCTATCTATCTATCTATCTATCTATCTATCTATCTATCTATCTATCTATCGTTCGTGTAATTTTATTAGAAAGTCAGTTTCTGCAAAAAAAAAAAAAAAAAAAACACTTGCATCTTTTGCAAATACTTGTGTTTTGATAAAGTTCTTGTCTTTTGCGTTTATAGGCGGTTTGCACATTACCGCCACCTACTGGACTGGAATATGGAAGGAAAGAAAGATTTTCGCTTTGTATGAGACACAACATCTAAACAGTTGAGAATGGACTCACCAGGGGGCATCAAATATATTACAGTTGCACAACATTTTACAAATTCATAAATTCTTGTGAATTGTTGAAAACTCTTGTATTTCAGAGCAGGAAGAAAGGCTTTTTTTTCCCTACCCATTCTCAATGGACTTGGCTGATGGACAGTGATCAATGCCCAAACTGTTTGGAGCCAAAGCGCTTTTGACAAGCACTTTGAGAGCCTTCCCCTAGCTGCAGCAGAGCGCCAATGATTAGACGATGGACCAAGCAAAGCCCTAGGCATCATGTGGGAAAAAAAAAAAGTTATTGACTCATCTACAGACTGATCAGGAGGATGAGGCATGTTATGCAAGCCTTCTTGATGCAATACCACTTCAACGATGGGTGCAGTGATGAGAAATCACTGATAGAGAAGTCTGTCTCGATCTGAGTTGACTCACTGTGAGAGGAATCAAAGCATCTGGCCTGATGCTTTGAGATGTAATAATCAAAGCATCAAAGCATCCGCAGGTTACTTTGGCAATGTTTTAAGTTTTTGCGTTTTATTTTGTGGCTGACAATAGTTCTCCAGAGGTTACAAAATAGGTCAATACAACCCAGTATCAGGAAGTTTTAATTACTTATTCAGCACAGTTTCAGATCAAGTTAAATAATAGGAAGTCAGATATATAGATTTCCCCTTAAAGGCTGCAGGACTCCAGGATGTGAGTCTGAGATAGTCACTAATTACACCACAGTGGGAAGAATCGCTTTCACTCCATTAAACTAACCTCTGGTTTCTTCATTACCCCTTTGGTTTTTGCATTTGAATGTCTATAAATTAATTTAGCTGATAAATACAGTACACCCGCCTTTTGCTGTGATTATGGCATGCATTCGTGATGACAACATTCATTTCAATCCAGAGTTGCATAAATTTCCCTCTAAGATCTTGTATGGATAATGGGGAAGTTGGACCACTGCGTAAAAGTCTCCTTCAGCACATCCCAAAGATTTTCAATAGGGTTAAGGTCTGGACTCTGTGGTGGTCAATCCATGTTTGGTGGTCACCTCCAATGCTTCCTTCTTTATGCTCCCTAGCGTATTTGTCTTTTTTTAAAATAACTGATACATGGTTTTCTTAAGGCTACACAGCTGTTTAGGCCCGATCCTTTGAGTTCTATCACATCATGTGCGAGGAAATGATCTTACGTTCAAAGTTAAACATAGCCATGCATTCTGTTGTTGTTGTTTTTTTTTTTACCACTTTGTTGTCACCAAACGTTTAAGTGATCTCCCATCACCATCATTTAAAAACGATGATACGCCGCCATCATTCCTGGTTTAAATATTGCGTTTTATAATTCTTAACCCAATTTTAGTAGTGTGAGCAGTTTTTTTTTTTGTTTTTTTTGCTTGATGCAGGACAATAATCTTTGCCACAACCACAAGATATGTCTTCTGACATGATTGTTTAAAAAATGGGAAGCTACTCACTGCACCAGTTCGGGTTAAATAACTTGTTGCCAGCTGAACCATATTAATTACTGCAGTAATTATCCAATTGAAGGCCCTAATTAAAGCCAGGTGGTGGTTATTTTGGCCAAGCAGTGTATCAAAGAAAGCAAACAACAGAAAAACAAACAGGATTCAGGCACCAAGAATTAACCTGAGATTTCACTAGACAAGAAAAATCAGAGGCATGACAGAGAACCAAACTAACTAAACTAAACGAGAACCAAAACTTAAATAAAGACGCTAATTAAGAGGCTAAATGTGAGCATATGAACATGAAATACAAATTCAAGAAGAACACCGTTCTAAGTTTGCCACTAGGGGTAACCTTTGACACCGCGGCCTTGTGTTTTAAAATTTTTTATTGGCTAATACAGGATTAAAAAAAAAAAAAAAAACACTGCCCGGCCCATAAAAAAAAAAAAAAAAAGTCACCACCTGGATATTACTAATCCAATCATCAACAGCCTTCTATTTGATAATTACCGCAGTGATTAATAAATCGACTCAAGACCTGGTCCAACAAAATATTACAGTGTGTGACTTTTTTTAAAGCCCTTAATGCCGAAGTTACACTTATTGCACTTATTGCATAAGTTGCACTTATGACCTGCAGTCCTCTTTCATGACACACTAATTTTTGATATAGCTGGAAATCCTTTGAAATCTTATTTGTTTACTTTGTTTCTTTGGTAAACCCTTAAAGGTTTTGTGGACTCCTTCACAGAAAGGGTTATTACAAGTAGAGCTCCTCATAATTAATTAAAGTATTTCTTGCAAAATACATTTTGTACAGTATATCATTTTATTATTTTAAAACAAAAATGACATTTTCTTGATAACAATAATATACTTTTAAAGTCGAAGCTAGCAAATAAATGATTCTGCCTTAAACTTCATGCATATGTCATGTCGTGGTGCCCTACCTTACAGAAATAGTTCCAAGTATATCGCATTTAAAAAGTTAAAACATACCTGTTGAACATTCCTTAGTAGACGGTACGAAGGAGCAGGAATTCAGCCTGGATCGACCTGCAGTGCCACTATTAACAAATCGTGACAATCGAGAATCCAGTTAACAGCATGTGTTTTTAGGGAGTTTGAAGCAAAACGCACGTGGACGTGAATATGCTCAAAACTCCATAAACAAAGCGCTATCTCGGGTTTAAACCTAGGACTCTCGAGCCGTGAGAAAGTGACGCTACCTGTAGTGCCACCAGGCGACAAAAAAAAAGCTGAATAGAGATAAAGTCATATTTCAAGTAAGTTGACTTTTGCACCCTTTTGTAACTAACTAGCAGTTTGAAATGGATACATCAAAGACCATCTGGAAAAAGGCAGACACGTCTGGCAGACTTCTTTTTCTGCTAAACTACTATCTCTTTTCTCTCTCGTTCATCCGCGCCCCAGCGGCAATGATGGGTGCTGATGGGAAATGATGGTCTTATTGAGCTAGTGCATGGACTCTAACTCATTTGTTCAGATGGGCCTGGAGCTGACAGACTCAGCCTTTTTCCCACCACTTCCCAGCGAAATTGACTAGAAATCACCTTATCACATTTTTTATACCCTTGACAGTTTATCAGAATCCCTCTATTTTACTGTATATGAGCACTTGGAGTGTGCTGACAGAGCGTGGGCGAGATGCATTTTAAGCCTCCTTCGTAGTAAAGGGCAAAGATAAACCTTGAGCAACTGACTTTTATAGATTGAGTTTCTGGCTTTAACAGCAATATCACTTTCTGCACCCACACAAAAATATCTATATGACAAATGGGAACTTATAAGGGCAGAAAAACTTGCTAAAAGTTTAAAAGACGCATGCAAAAGAATGGATCGTGCTGGTTTGTTGAGCACAACTTCTTTTTATCGTAGAAAAGGAGATATAAGTGGTGAAATGATCATGAATAAAGGTAAACTGATTTTATATTGAAAAATTGTAATATTGGACCAGCATGGTTTAATCTATAATGCAACTTAATCTCTCTCTCTCGCTCTATCTCTCTAACGTTGTAAATGTTATAGAATATAAAATTGATTCACTTTTTTAAAATACTGTATACAACAGATTTTTTAAAAATATATATGAACTGCCTGGATCTTCTGCATAAACTTGAAATTTTGTAAAAAGTACTGTGTCTACGTCTTTGGAGTTTATTACACATTCCACAACCTACAAGATTGCAGTGTGGACTGGAAAAAAAAAGTTTTTTTTGAACAAGACATGACATTTAAACAATAGGCATAGGAATCACAACAGACCACCTGATACGGTATTATCACGATACCAGGGTGTTGACTCATGTTGTATTGCAATTCTGTAAGAATCTGTAATAATTTTACAAATATTCTGGTTTGATAGTAATTTTTTCAGACTGTTTTAAACAAACTATGCAAATAATTTGCTTCTACTGTACAGAATGCTGTGCTGCCTGCATAGGTTTGAATAGTTTAGACCATGCCACTTGCGACTGAAATAGGGTAGAACCTTGGATTGTGAGCATTATTTGTTCCGGAAGTGTGCTTGTATATCAAAACACTTGTATAATAAATGAATTTCCTCCATAAGAAATAATGGAAACTCAGATGATTCGTTTCACAACACAAAAATATTCATAAAAAAATAATAAATGTTTGCAAAATTAATACGAAAAGTAAAAAATAAAACAAATTAACCTGCACTTTACTTTTGAAAAACACACGGCAGACAGTTGTGTAATTAATGCCTTTATTGACAACAACAAAAAGGCATAAAAAAAAGAAAACAAAAACTCACTGCTTCCTGCTTGTTTTCTGCTCTTTTTGAACATGCCAATCCTTACCATTACTCACTACTGCCATCTAAGTTAAGTTAAGTTAAGCCTATACATCGTCACACATACATTACTGCACAGTGAAATTCTTTATTCTTCACATATCCCAGCTTCTTGTTAGTAGGCAGGGGTCAAAGCGCAGGGTCAGCCATTTTTACGGCGCCCCTGGAGCAGACAGGGTTAAGGGCCTTGCTCAAGGGCCCAACACCGGCAACCTGGCGGAGCTGGGGCTCAAACCGCAGATCTTCTGATCCGTAACTCAGAGCGGATACTAGATGGCAGTAGTGATGGTAGCGGTAAGTATTCGCTCGTTTATCGGGACAAAATTGATTTAAAATTTTTAGCTTGTCTTGGGGAACGCTTGCAAACCAGGTCACAGGCAATCCAAGGTTTTGCTTTAGATATCAATTCAATGTTAAAAAAAAATAAAATTTTGAAGTTAGTGTAACAAAACCTGACTTTTTTTATTTTTTCAACACTTGTAAGAAACATACAGTATCTACTTCAAACAGATCGGACAGTAAACTTTAGTGTAATTAATTTAAATCGAATCAAACTGAGCCGCAGTACCAAAGATTCACAGCTTTACATAATATTATGATAAAATATAAAATTCATTTTCCTAATTGTAATACAAATTTTCATAATTGTAATACATGGATGAAACACGCACAGTTATCTGCCAAGCGAATCATTATTAAATTAAATCATAATTGGATCCTTTAAATTAAATATGATTTGATGAACTTACCGTATATACACTTTATTGTACTGTAATGCTATAATGAAAAATGTTAGATTCATTAGCCTTTATCCAAGACATTTTTACATGCTAAGGTTGAAGAACAGAAGTAGGATATCTACAATATCTACAAAAAAAAAACAGACATTCTGTAAGAACAGACTTAATTTATACATGAAATCTGTTCTTGTGACTGATTTCCTGTGATTCAGTCCGTGTTCTTCAAATTTCAGAAATCATACTGCTTTAATAATATCAGTCGCTTCAAACTGCCTGCTAACCCTTTTTTGTAAAATTGGACCGCGTCCCAGAATACACTGGAAACTCGCCAAGGCTTGTTAAGCTGGAGGAAATCAGAGTCTGAATATCTCGCCGAGCACCATGTGCACTAGATGGGGTTTTTGGTTGAAATTTGCTAGATTATATATATTAACAAAAAAAATTCTCAAAAAAATACAAGCTCTTCATTGTAATGTCACCAATGGAGAATTTATAAAGTGGCTCTCTGGAGGAAACTGGGACTTCAGCAAAAAAATAAAAAAAAATCCAGTCACTTGTAAATCATAAGCGAATCCCCTTAAACCATCCACTCCTAACAATACATCTTAACTAGCCTTAAGTAATGACGGTTGGATTTGCACTCTGCTTGATGCTTGATGTATTTTCATTGCAGATTTACTGCTGCAATTTCGTAACAATGACATCCATTTCACAGAGCCCTGGAGATCAGGAATTACAGCAATTACAGTAACAGGACATTGAAGACATCATTTCAACCGATCGAATCCATCAATCTAATTACACGCTTGAAAGGGATGCGGTGCAAATGCTGAAACACAAAAACACAAAAGCCACACAAAACACGCCAAATGAAGCGTCCATTCATTTAACACAGCAGTCGAGGGGGCTGAGGTTCATCAGCGAACAAGACCTAAATAGTGCAGGTGTGAGTCAGCTCCACTCCACAAACGCACTTCACTTTTTTTCCTTTTTTTTTAAATAACGGATCCAATGAAATGAAACAGAAACATTAAAACAAAAAAGCAGATATTTGTTTTCTTCTCAAAATTGATGTCAGAAGCTAATTAAGCAATATCACACGAGAGGGAGTGGTGTTGTACTAAATATCAGCACACCTGTGATAGCACAGCACAGCACAGCTTTTTTTTATGCATCAGTTGCACAAACACCATTAATTATTAACAGATTATGATATATTAGTTTATTTAACCCGGTATTTTGCTCCACCAACACATATCCATCCACGACTGGGGAAAAAAAAAAAAAAACTAACCACGACTGGTGGAGCTGGTGACTGAGAGTGTGATTGATGGGTAAAATTTGTTTTAAATTCTTAAGGTAAAGAGAATAAACCATGGAGGTGATGGACAGTCCTGAGAAACTTGTACAATTTACAGTACTGGAAATACAATACAGTTAATGGAAATATAGTGTGCTACTGTATGGAGGGTGTACAATCCCCTGTTCCACCCACCAAGTAGTGCCCTTGATTAGGGGGTAGAGAGGGAATTGAAATTCAGCCTTGTGTTAAAAGCTAGGTAGATTTATAGCTTGCATTAGCCATAAACAGGACAAAATGGATGGTTTAAAGTCAATTCAGAACGATGATGGGTTTTTAACAGGCAGCTGCTCTCTCCTCTTTCCAGTACTACTGTACAGACTGTATCAACCTACTTCACTCATGCTAAGTCAATGTAATTAACAACTGTTAGAACACAACAATGCGAAATGGCACATATACTGTAGTTAAACGTCCCAGTGCTGTTATGCTCAATATCAGCACTCATGGAATGGGTCTCATCCAACCAGGTTACCGATCAATAACTATCAAAAACATGCTAAGGTTTGTAAACAACATGGACAACACTATTGCTATGTTTGAGGGATGGTCACCAATAGGGGTGGAGTTAACTTCCAGCAGCTGTTTAACATGAAGTGTGTCGGATCATTGTGACTCAGATCACTGTAACTGAATTATAAATGATGATAGGGTTTCTCCGAAAACATGGCTGGCAGTTTTCAGTGGGCATTTAATGTTTTTAGCAGATCTTGCTACTAAACTTAATGACGAATTTTTATTTTTTTTTTTTTACAACTATGGACATTTTATTTGGTAAGAATTGGCCACTGGGAATTAAACACATAATAAATGAACTGGTTTCACACATTATTAACTATAAAAACGTAAGTAGTATTTGGACCACTGAAACCGTTATTATAAATAATAAGTAAATCAAATCTAAATCACTCGCAATGATGACTTTGTGTTGATACTGTATATGTAAGTTAGATGACTACTTTGATTGTGTACAGTTGTTGCAGTAACAGTTCATGTTTTATATACAGTAAGCATGTCTATGTGGATGACTCTATAATCTATGTTTAATTGAGTGAAAAAAGACGATGCAAAGATGTTAAAAAGAAATATGTATGTACGCTGTACTATAATAAGACATCAGTCAAAACTCATTGATAACCTGTCGAATGAAAAAGAGTTTTAAAATGAAACCAAGGCTTGCCATGGATCTCAATTTGTTAGGAATATTAGATGAAAGAATTAAAAGATGCTCTCTTTCATGCACAATGTATAGTAAGTGTCCAGAAGGTAACATTTCTACAGCTACAGAATCTGTAGAACACTTTTATACAACAGTAATCCAAATATAGATCTCTAATAAGCAAGCCAGAAGGATCTTCCCGAGACAACATGAGAACGAAACCTTGAGGGGAACCAGAGTTAAAAAGGAACTGGTGTAGACACCGGAGAGTGTGATCATAAACCGTTAAAGTACAAGTATAAAACAGTAAGGATAAACAGTACCAAGTGTGTACAGTAGGAAAGGATTACAGCAGCAGTTCTTACCAGGGGCGTTCATGTCAAAGTGGGACTGTTGATTGTGCAGAATAACAGGATCCTCATAGTCATGAGAGTAAAAGTTTCATTTAATTCTCTATATAATTTCCTCTTTCAAGGTAGAAGGCTTTCTTAGTACACCGAAGCCAGGATCGGACTGCCTTTTTCACGTCTGAAACTCTGGCCTCCCAGGAACTCCTTAAATGGCTCAAACATGTAGAAATGGCTTGGGGCAAGGTCAAAAACTTCCAATCGAAATCCTGTAATGTGCAAGTGGTGTTGGTGAATGATTGTGTGTACAGTTCCCACACACAGATGTGTCTCTTCAAGAAGATACAGCATTCATCAAATTTCAAGCTTTAGGGAATCCACTCTCTGAATGTTTATGACAATGAAGCGGACAGGTTTAAAACTCTTTAAATCCCTGAGTGGCGCAGTGGTAAAAAGCTCGCCCTATCATCCGGAGATCGCGAGTTTGATTCCCGGGTGATGCTGTAACCTCTCGCACCCGGAGATCTAGAGAGAGCTGATTGGCCGAGCTCTCTCAGAGGGGAGGGATGAGAGGTACTTAGTGCTCCCACATTAATCACGGCCAATCAGGGGCTGAGCTCACGCAAGCGGAAGGGGCGGATAGCGCTGTCCTCCGAGTGTGTTACTCCGCCATCAACGGTGCGTGAGCGAGCAGTTCGAAAAAAGATGCGGTTGGTGACGTCACGTAGATCGTCTTTCTCACCTTGTTTCATATTTATCTTTTTCTATCCATCTATTATTTATAAAGCCCAGGGGGCTGAGGCTTATCTTAAAGAACTTAGGATGCTGGACGGGGTGCTAACTCATCGCCGGGCACAAGCAGGCATACTCGTACACTCGTAAGAAGACCCACTATGCATGGGAGAACATGGAAACTCGACGCACAATAACAGACTATTTTGATGTTGGAGTAACGGAGGAGAAATAAAAAGTCTAAAATAAGGAGAGAAAAAAACGTCGGTGTTGCCTTGTCTTTATGTTTGTGTGCTCCATGTGGTCGACTGATATCAAGTGGATCCTCAGTGATGGAATGTTTTACAAGTAAAACGATTTGAGCTAAGATATGAAATGAAGGACCAGAAATGGAGATGGGAACAGAAGATCACGTATCCTTGAGGGACAGCAGTTGTGTTCTTAGGCGCAGCTAAGCTGCTGGTTAATGTCTCGTGTTCTGGCTGCAGTGAACAGTTCTTATTCCTGCCAGTTTGCCTGAATTTACACACACACACACACACACACACACACACACACACACACTAAAAGTTGTGTTATTTACTTGCTCTCTTTCTCTCTCTCTCTCTCTCTCTTACTCACACACACTTTCCTGTGTCTACACTTCTGCTCATGGTCTCTTTCTCCAGTAAAGGCTATTTCATGCTGTTCCAAACATAAAGACGCGACTCGAGGCCAAGAGCTGGCAGTAGCCACTTTAATATTTAAACACAAACAGAAGATGTGCTGTCGTGCTTCAATACAGAAGATGTGTGCTGTATGAAGGCATGGTGTATCGAGACTCATCATCCATGTTGTGAGGAAGACACCTTTTTCTGCAGATACAAATTAGATTGACCTGCAATGGCAAACAGCAGATTGGATTTTTTTTTTTTCGACTGTATTTGTGTCAATTCGGTCACTCGTACTGCTTTCTGCCTTTGGCACACACAGCGTCATGTCGCCTTCATGCGAGAGACGAGCGTGTTTCAGCCCGCACCGAGTGAGATTAGGATTTCTTAGCTATTTATCTTAATTTTGTTTCCTCCTGGTGATCTAAACCGATTGCCTTCGCCATCAAAGAGTGACAAATTCATTTCCCTGTTAAATGCACTGCACTGAGCTGCAACCGGCACAAAGAAATAAATCACCCTAACCGATATTGCTAAATTAAAACAGAACTGAATGTCTTTTCCGATTCGAACGCAGGATGAAATATGTACAGTACAAGCGATTTTTTTCCGTTTCCTGCGGAGAAATGATTGACAAGATCACTTGTGGGAAGAGAAGATGCAAGGCTTCTCTAAAAGCAGCACAGGAGCTTTTGAGCGGTGCAGGAGGAAGCTTTTTTTTTTCTGTCTCCTCCATGCTGTAGCACTGACAGCCTGCCAGCACATTGGAGGAAAAGCTTCAAAGATTTAAAAAAATATATATATCCAATCTAATAGGACCACAGCGAATGGCGAGAGCTCTGGGAAAGAACTGCTTTGACTCGGTCTGGATTCTTAAAGAGCGTCGAGCCACAGCTGTACGACGAAACTGTAGACCTCTGATAAGAGCCCGATCGTGTTTGTCTGTAAGCAACAATGGCTTGGAAAGCATATTAAACATACTTTTAATGCCGTCTCAACAGCATACTCATGAAAACTCAAGGATTTTACCTCTATACAGAATGTATGACTTTCAGTGTCACACAACGTACAGTATGCCAGTAAACGTAGGGTACGAGGCAGGGTACATCCTGGATGGGGTGCCAACACATCACAGGGCACAAGCACACACATGCGAATGCAAATCAGGCTACACTGCATGTCTTTGGCATGTGGGAGGAAACCCACCAAGCACAGAGAGAACAAACTCCACACAGACGGATCAAAGCCAAAACCCAAACCTCCAACTACGGAGGTGCGTGCTGTAACCTCTAAGCCACCGTGCCGCCTAACATGTTTCTGCTTCCCAAAAATGTAAATAAACAGATTATTATAGGAGAAGTAGTCTACGCTTTCAAAATTTGATACTTATAAAGATTTCCCATGCTTGAGGTCATTTAGGAAAGGAATAAAACATTCACTCACTCATCGTCTATACCACTTTATCCTGTATACAGGGTCACGGGAAATTAATTGCACCCTGGATGGGGTGACGATCCATTGTAGGGCACACAAATTCATACACTACAAGTAATTCGGAAACTCCAATAAACCTAATCTGCATGTCTTTAGACTGTGGGAGGAAACCGGAGAACCCGGAGGAAACCAACCAAGCACGGGGAGAACATGCAAACTCCATGCACACGGACCCCGAGGTGGTATTCGTACCCCGACCTGGGAGCTGCAAGGCAACAGTGCTAACATTCAATGTTGGAAAAATAAATGTTACTGTGAAACTGGTGAAACTGGTGAAACTGGTGAAACTGGTCAACTGTCCATGTGCTGATATTAAAGACATCAATCAGAAAAAGGCCTTCTTACATAATCATTCTCAAAGACAGCTCAAGTGTGGTCTACTTCTCTATAAAACACTATTTAAACTTCTTTTCATTCCTTTTGTTAGCTTTTAATTTTATACATTAACAATGAATACTCAAACAATTACTGCATTAACATGAAAAACGTTGGGTTCGATATTCCAACACCCCAGTTTTCTGTCAGGTAATCATCGACATTAATGTTGTTCATGAAGACTTATTTAAAAACCTGGATTAAATAAACCATTAATGCAGGCGTACAGCATTTCATTAACATTTAAACAAACTTCAATTAATGCACTTCATTTGTTACCATGGTACCATTACTTAAGGCTTATTAATGCTGAAACTCTTAATTTGTTAGTCTTAAATAAAGCAACTGACATTTAATGTAAACCTTAATGCTAACCTCCAATTGTTTCCATACTTTTTTTCGGTAAATGTACTACTTCAGGGAATGCTCTGCCTGCAAATGACTATTTTTTCAGTTTTTAACAATATGCAAGAATGTCTTGTTACATGAATTAGAATAAAAAATTATAGAAATTATAGCCAAAACACAATAGATTCATTTACATGACCCCTAATATTACACTAATAAGGAGAATAATGAGCCAATCAGGATACAAATACATCATGTACACCCTTTAATCGGAACAGTTTGACCTGATCCGCATGGATTTTCAATCAGAATGAGGGGGTGTAAAGCCTAATACTAACTTTTAAATGTTTCAAATTGTTTTTTTTGGTCAAATTACTACTTCAGGTAGGGTCCTGCCTGCGCAAGACTATTTTTCAGCTTTTAAGAATAGGAAAGAATATATATTATTTCTGTGGATTAGGATTAAAAAATAAAATTATAGCCAAAACACAAAAGCTTTATTCATGAACCGTAATATTACATTAATAATAAGAATAATAGGCCAATCAGGATACAAACGCACCATGTGAAAACAGATGGAGCAGTCTGACCTGATTCGCCCATTCAGTATGAATTTCAGTAGGAACGAGAGGGGTGGTGTAAACCTTTAACCCCTAGGAGTTTGCATTTCCGCCGGAGACAAAACTTGCATTTTTTTTCTGGTAACCGTGAAAAGAACTTAAAATGCTCGGTCATTTCTGATCATACGCTTAATTGTAGTACATCGTTTGAATCTGTAAAGGGTCTACTTTTATTTATGTACACTCACAATATCCTCAAATCATTGTGCTTTTGTGAAATGAAGAAAATAAACACAGTGACAACAGACATGAGGAATATATCAATAGAAAGCTTCAAGGGTCTACTTTTAAATGATGCAAGTCCCATATACGCAAACTAACGTTCTCCGTTTATCTAATCCGTGTAAAACCAAGGAGAGATACAGAACATCTGTCGTGCTTCATTATCTGTCAATGACCTGAGGCAGGACACGCCCACGCGCCATTCACAGGGAAACACTTTCCATGTAGTGACTTGATTTGGTCATTTCTTTCTTATTGGAATAAATTAAAGGGGCAAACTCTAGTTCTGAAAAATGAGTCAGATGTGGGAGCGCCAAAACATGCAGTGGTGGGGCACAAGGTGGGGTAAACCCTGGACGGGGTACCAATTCATCGCTGGGCACACACATACACACAATCGCACCACATTCACACACTATTGGCAATTCGGAAACGCCAATTAGCCTAACCTACATGTGTTTAAACTGTGGGAGGAAACCGGAGTAAACTGAGGAAACTCACCAAGTACCAAGTGAAGAACATGCAAACTTCATGCACACAGACCTGAGGCGGAAATTGGACCTGGACCTTGGAGATGCTAACCCCTAAGCCACTGTGCCCCCCATGCCCATAGACCCCCATGTCAAATCACAAACTTTACAACAGGAATAAACTTGGTTGCAGACTCGTACAAAGAGTAGTTTCACTCCCCAAAGCTAGATTTTCCATGATGACAACTGTACAGGGGGTGATTTAAAAAAATATATAATGCATCAGTTAAATTACATTAAGCCATAGAATTATGCATAATTAGTAGTGTGGCTGATTTGAGTGACAGCCGCATTGCAGGTGTCAAACTGCTAGCTGTCTGCGGTGCAACACTTTAACCGACCAGCTAACTGGAATCACTGTAGTGTACATGGGACAGGGTGCAGGGGGTTTGGATAACGGATTAGAGTTCAATCAAATGCAAAGTAACATGAGCATATACTGTATATTAAATGGTAGACATCTTCAAATTTTAACTTTTGACTAAGCTTAGCAAGATTGTGCTAACTAGATAAGAAAGCATGTTTCAACAGACAGATAGGTTAAAAGCACTTTTTTTACATTTATGGATTACCCAGTGGTTTAGGTTCTTCCAGCTTTTTCCAAGATGGCGACAACCAGAGCTCAAACAGCTGAGCGTCAAAACTCAGAAAACCAATTTAACCAACATTACACACATCTCACACACTACAGGCAATTTGGGAATGGCAATTAGCCTAACCTGCATGTCTTTGGATTGTGGGAGGAAACCGGAGTACCCGGAGGAAACCCACCAAGCACGGGGAGAACATGCACACTCCATGCACACAGAGACGGGAATCGAGTCTGGCTGGGAATCGAACCCAGACTGCCCATAGACATGCATGCTAAATATATGTTTATAATAATAATAATAATAATGATAATAATAATGTTTTCAGCCTGGTACAAAATCACACTTAGTGTTTCCAAAATGTGCCTGCTGGATTGGATGTACCTTTCACATTTAACAGCAAAAAAAAAAAAAAAGAGAGAGAAGCAGAGTCAGTAAAGAATCCAGCAGAATAATTTATGCAGAAAAAAAAACCCTGATATAGCAGATGGGATCTTTCACTCAGAGAAAAGTTCGGAACTTTTTCTGTCAGATAATCATGTTTTATCTTTCTGTAAATTTTGAGGCAAATAATATGGCTGTGTCAAAATGTTTTAACGTTTTATAAACGACGGTACTGCAAAGCAGTAGTCTGAGATAACGTCATGTGAAATAGGAGATCAGTGATAAGATTATACAGTAGTGCCAGACCGACGTGAAGCTCTGATTGACTCGCACCCGACGGTGTGATTTAATGATCCGGTAATCAATCTCCAGTGAAGATCCGCAGCTGAGGAAAAATAATACAACCCCGCTACTAGTGAGTGCTATGGTCCATTTCTCTTCATTACGAATACAGTGCTGTGCTGTCGGGTAACCCAGACTCGCATCATCATCATCATCATCATCATCCAATTCTGACAATTATCCTATTGTCCTGATCTGCTGCATGACTGACAGAAAACCAAACTTCACCAAACATCACTCTTGCATTCGTGGCTGTTTATATCTCCAGCCAATGATGAAGTACCAGACTGCCATTTAAGATCATACGCTAGTTCAGATGAAGTGTGTAACACACATGACCTTGAAAGCAGCAGTTGATATCTGGCCTGGAGTAATGAACGTTCGGGAAGGAGGCGCTCGGGGGGTTTGGGTTCGAGTTCTGTTCAAAGGCTGTCATTTGCAGAGATGATAAGGAGCAAGCATTGCATGAGGAATCAAAATAAGATTCGAAGGTGTCTCACTCGCTTCAGGCGAACCGTCACGACTTGGAAAATGAAAATGTACTACGTGAAGTGCTCGATGGATCTGAAAATCAACTTACATGCCTGGTTTGCCGTTTAATTGGGCACAATATCTGACATTTTGACATTCTAATCATGCTCATTTTTTCCCCCTACATATCTGAGCAGATTAGGGAATATGGAATAATTTATCCCTTTGAAATAAAAACACAGGAGAGGAAAATGGAGACAAAGCAATATGATCTCTTAAATAATATTTGCATCAGCCTTAGTGAGCTGACCTTGAGTAGTGACCTTGTGTGTTAAAAAATCTTTTAAAGGGTCAAAGATGTTACAGCTAACGACTTATAAAATATGTGATGGAAGCAAACCTGAGAAAAAAAAACAAAAGAAAAAAACATCCTGCTGGTTTGTTCTGTATTATCCAGGAAATATATCTATATCTGGAAATAAACAGCAGGCTTGTATTCCAATCCGAGGAAAGATCCATTACCTTGGAAAGGTCACCCACTTCCAGGTAAAAGCAGATGACAAAGACGTTCCAGGTGATCCAGAGCACCAGCCAGACTGCATACTGGGGGGAAAAAGAAAGGACGAACACAATCAATGTACTGTACTATTCGGAATGGACAGGATTCCTAGAAAACGTTCCTGGAGGACGTGTAGTAATTACAATCATTTCGGAAATGTAGGGATCACACACGTGCGTAGGTGTGTTTTTATAAATTAAGCATGATATGTGCGTCCTACATACACTACCTTATAATAAATATGAATGTTCTGAGCTTTATTGTACACGCTTGTGGACGGCTTGTAGTAGATGAACAAATGCACTTTATCATTAGCAGGTCACATGACCGTGACATGAATGGAGGCTAAACATGTGTCACTAGTGTATGGCTTGTTTAACTAGTGTTTATCTTGCCCATAACTGGACACGGTTCTACACTACACTACATTACATTACAACTGTACTATATTTCATTTTATTATAATTTATTATATATTTTTTATATTCAATTTTTTATTCTACTATTTTTTTTTCAATAGTTTTATGGCTTGTAACTAATGTAAATTTAAAAGTCCTGTAAGTTTATTTCCATATTTTTAATTTGTAAATTCTCTCACTTTAAACTGTACCTTTCTTTTTGAAATCTTGAGGTCATCAGCAGTCGTATAAGCATTTCACTTCATATAGTACTGTTTATAAATGTGTATGTGACAAATAAAATTTGAATTTAACTTGTAAACCAACTAGGGCTGTTGATGCGGTATTAATGTGATTAATCTAGAAATGTTAACGCATTACTGTCCTTAAAAAACATGAATTAATTATATAATCAATTTTCACCCTAATGGCTTTCCATAATTACAGCGCAGTTACCCGGCAGTGTGTATAACGGCACGTTAATAACGTGGATAATAAGACGACTGAGGAAGCATCACCAGGTGCTGAACGGCAAGTTTCATTATAAAAAGCTTTTAGATGGAAGTTTGGATAAAACCAAAGTTGTGCACTCGAGGTACCTTAAAGAAGAACTATTTGTACAAGAATACATTATACATTATCAGAACCTCGATGTAACAGCACTTCTAATCGATGACAAATGGCAACTGCACTCATTCACTCTGGGCGTGTTAAAAACCCAAGAAGTATATCCTTTTTTTTTTTTTTTTTACCAAAGCATGTGCTAGCCAATTGCACTAGCCAAGTAAAAAAAAAAAGGCTTGGTCAGCACTATAGGAGCAGTCAGGGCTCACAATATGATTTGCGTTTGTAAGGAGTGTACCATTTGTTAAATGTTAATGTTTGCGATATTATAAAACTGCATGATGTTTCCCCTAACCTGTCTGTCATGCATTTCTTTATTCCAACATTGGACGTTTATAATACGAGTGTTTTCAAATTGTGATTAATCACAGACTATAAGAGTGATTTTTTAAAATCGATTGAAAGCACTTGCTTGATGTCATGTCAGAGCGATAATCTTCTTCTCCACGCTCTGGTCCAGATCGTTGCAGTATTGCACCGACAACTCATGAAATTCTAAAGAAGCGAATGAAACGTGTGTGTGTGTATTTGCAGAAGATGAAGCTATTCGGAAGGTCAAACTAGTTCGGAATCAAAAACTGACCCCTTGATTTGATTAATTGAATCGACCAATCAATCATATGATCAAAACAGCATAATTGAATAAATCACACACCTCATGGAACTACCGCACCTTCTGATTTTCTTTTTAGCTATATTTTATTGTTTTGCATTTTTTTAACTTGACCCATTTTATTGTTTTTTAAAAAAAATGAGAAAAGACTGCTTCCTGGAGTGTCTTTATACTGACGAAACAAAAGTGCTAATCCTCTTTCACCACTGGAAATAAAGAAATCTCTACCAGCATGTCAATTCATACAAAATATAGTACATTGCCCTGGGTTATTTTTTTTTTATTTAGTATATAGAAAGTAAAATGTGGCTTTATCTTAAACAAAGCCCGCTGTACTGTATGTCCTCATAAATTACTCACATGATGGGTATAATCCCAGGAATATTTCATTAACCTCCTGATATTTGAGTCCTAATAAGACTTCAGCACAAACCAGATAAAGCTGGTGTTTTTACGGAATAAGTAAATCATTGTTTTAGGAAAGCATGAGTAGGATGCTCGTTCTGTAATTAATTTTCTCATCCGTGCACCTTAAACCCGTCCTTCACAGATCCAAGATCCGTCTTCTCCTCGCGGCCTCGTAGGAGTGAGTGTAGGAGTGTGTAGAGCACACTGAACATGCTGAAGCTCACGCAACTGCACGATATGAATCAGAGACAATGATTCCAATGTGCATGCAAAATCATCACTGGGGCAAGGATGGCTTTAAAAAAACCAAAAATTCCCAGGCTGGTAAACAGACGCTCTGCACGTCCTTGAGGAGGAAATAAGAACAGTGAAAGTGCTGACTGAGTAGAGCTGTTAAAACAGCAGGCATAACATGAAGTGATTTTTATTTTATTTTTTTTTGCATTTCATATAAGATGCATTGGCTTTAGTGTTAAGCCGGGCGTGTTCTTTGGATCAAATCGTACATAGCCGATGTGACCGAAATGAAGAAATAAGTAGACACAAATGGAAAATCTATTTGAGTTACCTGCCTGTGAGACGCTGAGCCAAAATCTGCAATCATTTTCACGCAAAATAACAACGTGGCTTCGACTGAAACAGCTCCGAGCGCAAGACAGGTGTTGTTCTCTAAACTGGCATGCATCTAAGGTGTTTCCCGCCCCTCAGTTGTTGTGTGAAAGCCTCAAAATGAACAAGCCAATTTGGCTCAGTGGGGGAAAAAAAGAAAAAAATCGACGTTTAGAGAATTAGAAACAAACGTCTTTTCCTCGACATAGCGTGGTAACAGCAAATCAATCCCAGCTAACCTTGAGAACATGAATAAGATGGATGCCGTGCGGCTTTAAAGCTCCCGCCGTAATGCACCAAACTAAGCTTGGATTTTATTGGCGATGGCCTTCGAAAGGTCTCAGGTGCAGAAAAGTGTTTTCTCATTTACACATCGCACTGGGAGAGCCGCGATACCTGGGCTGGGGGGGTAGGGGGTGTCACAAAACCGTTTTCAAGCCCAGCACAATTAACATATTCAAACTGCAGCTTCCACGCAAGGCCAGATAATAAACAGCCTCCCACAGATCTTACGATGGGAGAAAAGCTGAGCTGAACCATTGACTTCAATTAAAACAGCTTGATATTTCACATTCACATGAAGGAGGCTCATCTGGAGAAGGTCCGGAGGTCCTGAATGGTTTTTCAGGCAGCCTGTTTATATTTCAAACTCAATGTGAAAAAGGTTCAGGCTGAACAAAAAAAATCCCTTTTATTCCTTTCGAAATTGGAGTTGCTCTCAGGACCAGGAGGGGAACGGCGTGTGAAGAAGTTACACTTTGATAACCCAGATAGTATGTAATTTGGTTCAAAGGAGAAAACACCAATAACATAGTGACTTTGAAGTCATCCTTTATTCTGATCAGGTTGGGTTCCAAGGCTTTCAACGTTCTTGCTAACAGCTGTGCCTTTGCCGTCTTATATATATTACTAACTAGCTCTAGAGCTCTAATCACATCTCGCACCGCTTTACGTTCCCTCTGATCCTCCAGCACTGGTCGGCTGGTCCCACCATCTCTCAGGGATCGAGGAAGACCTTCATCTAGACTGCTTCCTGTTCTGGCACCTACATGGTGAAAAGAACTTCCACTAGATGTCCATACAGAGTCTTTAAACAATGACCTAAGACGTATCTGGTGCTTCAGTACTTGCGCGAATTACCTGCCCCTTCCCAACAGTGTTTGATTGATGGTACTTGGTTAGTAAACCAGTGTAAGGATCTATCCAATAATGGAACCTACAAAGCACTTTGGTAAATTGCTCTGGATGAGAGCATCTGCCAAACGCCTAAATGTAAACTAGTTGATTCGAGTCTCTTTCACAAGTCGAAGCCACGTCGGAAGCCAAGTCGGAAATCTTGCACCAATGCCTTCACTGTTTAAATGCAGAATATCTCACTAATATGTTTTTGAAAGTCACTGAGTAATATTTGGAGAGGAAATTGTTACATTTCTTTCTCCAAATTCAAAATTCTTTTA
This sequence comes from Clarias gariepinus, assembly GCF_024256425.1. NCBI lineage: Eukaryota > Metazoa > Chordata > Actinopteri > Siluriformes > Clariidae > Clarias > Clarias gariepinus. Next base: position 16,398,544 of record NC_071126.1, on the reverse strand, counting down.
AGGCACCAGACATTTTTTTTTTTTTTACTTAGGTGTCTTGGTAATATTATGACAATTACTTGAAGGAAACCCACAACACTGTACAATTTGTGTAATTACAATGACTACTGTAATTCATTTCACCTGTCTAGTAACAAGAATCTTTATGGTTTATAATTTCTATTTTTAATTCAGTGCCAGTGCGATAACTGAAAAAAAAAAAAAAAAAAAAAAGAAAGGCCAATGCAATATCTTTTTTTCGTGAAGGAAAAGAAATAAAGGAAGCAAGGTCTCAGAGATATGGGCTACGGCGTGATGTGACATTGATTCCCAAACCCAATAACAGTAAAACTAATTCCGATTTCCTTATCACAGAACACCTTCATACTAGTTCATGATCACACCCTACAGTCAGGATGTTAAACAGAGGAAATACACGCATTGCCTCTGAACTATACAGGCCGGAGGCAGAAAATGAAATCTGCTTCATATTGGTAAGCTGACAGAGTCTAAGTCTGATAACCTTGTCCTTCAGAACATTGATATCTCGCAGCGGTGCACAGTTTGTATAAAAAAAAAAAAATAAAAAAAATAAAAGCTTGGTTTACCTCATGTTACTGACATGCTGTCATAACAAGGGGCTTAATTTCAGGCCGACATCACACATCGCACATTATCAGGACTTTGATACCCATCCTGCTAAAAAATGAACGATCATGTGCCATCGGATTCCGTCAGCAGCCGGGCCGCTTCGCTTCAGCAGTATAACACTCTCATGCAGGACATGATCATGGACAAAAACTCAAATAGAGCTTCTTCTTTTTTTTTTTGACAGATTCTTTTTTCCCCTTTTTTTGTTAAAAGGCAAGATGAGTTTTGTGAGTCCAAAGTTATAAATCTGGAGTATACTTTTAAAAATAATTGACCCTTTGCGCTTAAGGGATGTAACAGGGAAACTTTTAAAGTTCTAAATAAGTTTTCTTTTCAGGAAAGGTTTCAAGCAGAACCCTTTTAGGAAGCTAGAATGCATAATTATCCAGTGAACCTGTAATGAGATCCTGCAGAGCTCCTATTTCTAACAGCATACATAACAATGAGTTGAAAACTTATATATATATATATATATATATATATATATATATATATATATATATATTAGAAATATTATAATGTACTCATACCTACCACCAACCGACACTTGTTTAACTCTTTAGTGCATAAATTATCTAAAAACATACTCAAATACACCTGAGTACCCAGAGGAAAGCCACCAAGCATGGGGAGAACATGCAAACTCCATGCACACGTAGACGGAAATCGAACCTGGCCGGGAATCGAACCTAGACCCTGGAGGTGCACGGCAACTTAAGTAAATCTATTTTTCTAAATTAAGTATGTGATATTTAATTTTTTTTTTATTGTCCATGCCTAGAAAAGCCTAAAAAAGTAGTAATAATAAAGTATACATTATAATAATAATTATTATTATAATTATTATTTTTATTATTATTAATAATAATACATTATATTCAATAATACCCAATAAATTATAATATTAAGAATAACAATTAGTCTAGAGGCCTAAAGAAATGTAAATGTATTTACAGTAATTCAAAATTAAATTAATTAACTATTTAATTTATTGATTGATTGATTAATAAACAAATAAATAAACAAACGTCTTCAGAGTTACATATGGACTGTATTTCTTTCTTTCTTTATTTTTCAATTAATTACTGTTGCATAATCCAAACCCAAACTTTTTTACAGCATAGTCTGCCATTTTTTTCTATCTATCTATCTATCTATCTATCTATCTATCTATCTATCTTTTTAATTATTTAAATGGAAGTAGGAAATTGGAAAATCTTGAAAATTATCAATAGTCTAGAGAGCTACAGAAATGTACATTTATTTATATTACTGCACATGATTCTTACGGTGTATGCTACAGGTACATGTCCCGAGTCTGTATAAAGAATGAATGAGTAAGTGAGTGAGTGAGTGAGTGAGTGAGTGAGTAGGTGAATGAGTGCATGTCGACACAATGCATGAAAGGGTTAGGAATCTAACTCCACCCAGCACTCTGAGAATCTGATATTGGTGCAAATGGCATTTTTGTTATTGTTGCTGCTTTTAATCAACTTAGCATTAATTATAACAGAGCACATGTACCGTAGTAAGCTCATGTATTACTACCTGTGCTGGAGATTATGAGGAAGTATACTAGAATAAACTTGACACGAATATAACCCTGAACATTCACACATGGAATTAAATGCATTTACTAAATCAGTAAACAGCTTCAATCTACAGTACTTAATCTACTGTGATCATAACAAGGTTCGAGTATATAACAGTGTTGAAAAGATGTTTTGGCATCTTACAGCATTTGGCATAACCCTTATCCAGAGAAACTTACTTTTTATCTCATTACACATTTGAGAGTTAAAGACCTTTTAGAAAAGACCATAAGAAGGGTCATATTGATGGTGCTGGGGTTTGAACCTGAGACCTTCTGATCAGGACTCCAACACCTTAACCACTGAGGTTATAACCCTGCCTTGCTTTCGTTTTATTAAAAGATGATCTGAGTGCCTTCATACAGGTTAAATGACTCCTGACAATAACGCCTGTTTTGGTTCAGCAAGATTTATTAATGTCTCTATAATTTCTACACTTACCCCGGTGACATATCGCGGCCTGAACTGCACCGTCCCAAACAGGCCCAGGATCACCGTGATGATGTGGATGAAGTTCGTGAGGATCGGCGCCCACTGGTAACCAAGAAAGTCAAATATTTGTCGTTCCAAAATGCTGATCTGTAACAGAACCAGATGAGATTAAATATTAGATGAGGTCATTAACTAGCCAGCAGGATAAAGACAATACAACACGAAATAGCAAAAAAAAATCAATACAATAATGTCATGCTTTCGCTGGAATAAACCACATGCAGCTTCAGTCACGTTCCATTTGCTTTTACATTAGTTTGGTGTTGCACTGTTCATGAGCTGCTGATGATAAATTTCCTGCTTTGCGCTAGAAGGCACATTTAAAATTTCTACTAAATGTGGAACTGTCACGTCCACATCATTTTGTCTCCCTGCTGACCCATCATATTATAAATCCCAGTCTATTGCTGTTTCCCCTCTATTTCGCTTTTATGGTTTTAAAGCTTCCTGTCCCCTTTAGCTTACTGTCTGGTGATTGGGTACTTCCGCTATTTTTCCATTTTCCTCTCTACAGGTTGTGTATACAGTATATATCCTGTATTAGGAGTGAAATGCGGTGTATAATTCTGTCTGTATTTGATTTAGTGCTACAAATATCTGTACCTTTAAACAATTTAAACAAATTTTTTTCAGCTCTACCACTACAGTATGTCTGCAGAAAACTCTGGAGAAAAAACACAGACATTGAGATTACAGCATGATTAGTCTGGTCACTCGACTTCATACACGAGATGTATACAGGACTTACATGGTTATTATTTTTGCATGAGGCAAAACTCGAGCCTCGACTTAATATTTCTGGAACAATTTTTATTTTACAAAATACAAAAATACAAGAAAAAGGAAAATACATTGTAATAAGAAAAATAAAAAATATTCTGACTTCGGGACTCACATTTTTTTTACTAACATTATAGTAATAAATATCTTGTCATAAGACACTAAACGCATGTTTAAAGTTTCACTTAGTAAAACTAGGTAAAAAGTGGAAAAACATGGCCCCTGAGTGGCGCAGTGGTAAAATGTTCGCCCTATGATCCGGAGATCGCTGGTTCGATTCCCGGGTGATGCTGTAACCTCTCGCAGCCGGAGGTCTATAGAGAGCTGATTGGCCGAGCTCTCTCACAGAGGAGGGATGACATTAACCTCCACAAGCGGAAGGAGTGGATAGCACTGTCCTCCGAATGTGTTACTCCGCCCCCAACTGTGAGCGAGCAGTTCGAAAAGATGCAGTCAGTTGGCATCACGTGGTTCGAAGGAAACACGTAATAGTCTTCGGCCCTCCTGACTGAGTGATAGTAGTAGCCCTAGTGATGGTGAGGAATTGGACATGACTAAATAAGGGAGAAAAATAAGGAATTATATACTATATACACTACCGTTCAAAAGTTTTAGAACACTTTCTAACTCCATGATGGTTCCTAATTTTTATTTCTTTCTACATTGTAAAGGAATGCTGAAGGCGTCCAAAAATGCATTAATCTCCTTTGAACAGTTGATATTGAGATGTTCCTGCTACTTCTGCTCTGTAAAGACTTCATAACGCCTCTAACCTGAGGTGCTGTTAATTGGTCATTTTTCAGGCTGATTACTCTAAATGAACTTCTCGTCTGCGGCAGAGGTAGGTTTTGGTCTCGCCCTCCTGGGACGGCCTTCATGAGAGACAGGTTCATTATGGTGCTTGACGGATTTTGTTGTTACGTAAATACCTAATTCCAAATGTGTTATTTTATAGTTTTGAAATTCTCAGTATTGTTGTAGAATGTCGAAAAATAAATCACTAAACAAAAACAAAGAAATTTGCAAGTGTTCTAAACCTTTGGAACAGTAGTGTACTGTATATATACAAAATGTACTATATTAATACTAATGCTTACTTGTTAAAATATCCTAAATAAGTCTTTTTTTGCCTTTTATGCATGATATTTTTTCCATCACTGAAGGTCATACACTTGCCTCAGTTTCTGGACATGCAGAACCGTATCTAAAGCCATATCTGTATTAAGGAGATTACATTTAGGCCATTTTAAAATTCGGTCCAGGTCAATGACACATCTATTTTTAAGTAGTGACCAGAATACGAGGGTTAATTAGGGCCGGAATGAGGGCCTCGCTATCGTATCGCAAGAACACAGATAACTTGCAAATTAAAAGTGACAAGGCCAGCTTCTTGGTTCAACAAGCAATGGTACTTCAGTGGCAAATGTCAGGTCTTATTCCCAATGAAGCTGTATGCAGTGCCACTAGGGAAAAGTGGAGCTAATGCTAATGCCTTCTGAGACCTCACTTGCTTTCTATTGCCTGCTATCTCTTCAAATAAAACTGGACTTCAGTACAAAAACTTTTATAAGATGGGGTTTTTAGTGTCTATGTTAAAAAGCCTTTTTTTAAAAAAACAAACAAATTGTATTCCTTAATTTCTTTTCAAAGTTAGCAGTCCTAATATTTTTCTCAATATTCACAAGGGTAATGTCCCTTATACCAGGCTCCAGGCGAATAAAATGGTTGTCAAGGGTTTGTATTTCGCAATAACTTTTATCCTGACAATCGCCAGTAGTGACCGTTCCAACAGAAGAAAAAAAAATGTGGTGATGTTTAATCCGGTGATCTGCTGCCGCCTGCCTGGCAAGAACGTACGGAAGCGCGGGTGACAGTACAGCGGGGCTACGTTCAACAACAAGAGCACTCGCAAACATAAGACAGTTCATCAGACTGTTTAATCGTCATATCCCACATTTCATACGAATTTCTTCTGATTGTGTAAAGCTGCTTTGCGACAATGACAATTGTTTAAAGCGCTTTACAAATGTAATTAAATTTGAAACTCACCTAATGAGTGTGACATAGCTTAGCTAGCTAGCTAGCCAAAGTAAGCTAACGTTAGGCAAGTAATATCGACATCTAACAAAAAAAATAAAAAATAAACAGCCAAATTAATTTGTCTCACTCCTTGCACATACACACCCTGCATCCTCTACATTAGATGCCATTAATTTAGAGACTGAGCCATTATTCAGTCATCATTATCAAATAATCCAAACAAAGCACAGCTAACTAATTTAGCACTGTCACCTCGCACCTCTAAAGTCCTGGTTCGATTCCCATCACGGTGTCCATGGAGTTTGCATGTTCTCCCTGTGCTTGGTGGGTTTCCTCCCAGTACTCCGGTTTCCTTCCACAGTCCAAAGACATGCAGATTAGGCTAACTGGCGTTCCCAAATTTCCCTGTAGTGTGTGAAAGCATGTGTGAATGTTGCCCGGAGGTTCTACCGCGGTTGTAAAATGGGAATAAATGCGATAGTCACCACTGACTTCATGGCCCCTAGCTTTACTACAGAGGTTCCCGGATGAATAGCTTTTATTATGCACAACTTTTTACAACATGCAAGCAAGTCAACTCATTTAGAATGTAATAGAGTACTTTATTTATGGTTGATCTCGTTATGTTGTGTTTGGGTAAATAGTTAGGGGTACGTATTTTTAAGTGTAATAGAGAACAGCTTTTTTAACTTCTTGTTTTTATTGATTATTGATTATTTGATTTTAAAAATTCACTGATGTTTAACATACAGGGAAGCTTTTTCTAGAAAAACAAAAACAAAAAAAACTGTCCATACCGCGCGGTATGGTCCTACCCTAGCATGGGCCAGACCTTATTTAAGCTTTGGACTTCAGTCCTCGCAATGTATGTAAAATATATCCTTTGTTTAACAGAGATGATTGTGTGTTGTTCTACAAAGATTTTTGTCATTCTTTAAGTCTCATCACATCTCAACCATGGCGAGTAGTGCAGCATTGGTGGATTGAAAATCATACCAACAAAAAAATTTATTAGATTAGTTATAATTATAATTAATTAATTAATTAATAGTCATAATTAATCATGCAGAATTAAAACAATGAGGCATTTTGCTCTGAGTGTTGAACGTGTATCAAGCAACTATTAATAATAATAATAATAATAATAATAATAATAGTTTGTCACCAGCACCCAGGCTACAAATGATCTCAAGATTATGGATGGATAATAAATGTGGAAAATCTGTCATAATGTTGGATAATGTTTAACCTTAGCATGTGTTTAAAAAAGAAAAAATTAAAAATGAGCTGGCTACAGTTTCAGACACATTGTGTGAGTCACTTTAAGATGTCAGTATGACTAAGTTCACACACTTACTGAGAGAACAAGAAGTCTGCTGAAAATCTTGACAGAGCTGGGCATTACTTTAAGCCACAGATTCATCGTCATCATCATCATCATCAGCCTGTAGCCTCGCTTCTGTTAACACTTACACTCTGCTCGAGTTAGAATGACTCCTCGGAATGAGGCATGAAACTTTTTAAACGTGGTTTAATTACTTTTATGAGTACATATTGTGCTTTTTTAACAATAAGCTTAAAGTGACAGAAATTCTGGTCCCAAAAAAAAAAAGAAATGCTGAGAGTAAAACTGCGCTACTAAAACGTCCTGAGGTTTACTAATAAAGAATGAGATATGTTTGCTTAAAAAACATTGCCTTTGTATGTAAGTACTGTAATGGTGTTACATCTTGGTGTAAAAATCTGCAACAACAGTGTCATATACAGTACATCTAAATATTTCTTCAATAGCATGCTTAAAATTATTTTCTTTATTAATAATGCTTATAATAATTTGGAATGTCTCATCAAAGTGATAAGATCTGAAAGCGACATTACAGCATTAACATACTATTAATGTCTGTTATTCAGGTGTATTACTTGTGATCATTTAAAAATATCTACATAAACCGAAGATTTTTTTTTTGTTTTTTGTTTTTTCATTTTACATTTCACTCTTTTTGACTCCACCAACTTGCTTTGGATGTTGTAAGTGTTCTCTGACCGGTTACGGACTTGTTGGATGAGCTTACTGGCGGCGCCATCGTAGATGTGTCTACAAGGAGGACGGCCTCTTCCAGTGTCATGATACCACGATAATATGTGCCGAAATCACATCATCATTACAGACCCCTTTTATTACAAGCTGTAGCCACGAAAAACAGCAAAGAGAAAAAAAACAAGGATCTTAGCCACATAATTGCCACAATAACTACACACGCGCATACATTCAGTAGAGCAGCATTATATAAACAGTACGAATTGCAATGTAGCCACTGTAGCAGTCAAAACATGCCTGAAATTACTATATAAATATCCATGCATATACAGTAACAATCAGTATACACTAACTTTAATGGATACAGCAGGAGACGATGGTGCTTGTTGTTGAACGCAGAAATGATCTCATTATAGTCCCGTTATCTTTCAAAGGGAAACAGGAAAAGGGTGAGCAAATATGCTGATACAGACAGAATTTAATTGGTTAAGTAACCTTGACCCCATGTGTGTTGAGATATAAATGGGTGGGCTTGGTTCTTCTTCTAAAGGTGGTCTTAGGCAGATCCACCAATCCAGTAGACAGCAGGACTCCACAGTATAAATCATCTCACTTGCTTATTGAACTCATCCGTTAAACTTCCGCCAACCCGAATTTACCTTCGTCTAACTTATTTAAGTTCATTCAAAACCTATTTTTTTCGGAGGTTTCGCTGCTTCTTTGGACAATCCTGTGCAGTCAAGTCTTTGTCATTCCTATTTTTGGACATTTTTTGGTTTTGATTGCAAACTCGCTTGACATTTGACCCCTGCCTGTTTTCGAGCAAAAGTTATCCTCCATAGGAATGTCATACAGACTCAGAAACTCCGAATACTAAACCGAATAAGTGTTACCAAGCAGGTAATAGTGTAGCATTATTACTCACGCATGAAATATGCTTTTTAGATACATTTACGAAATGGCAAGACATCATTTTAGGTGAATAACACTTTCTGACAATCTCATGAGCACTACTGTAGTTTCTCTCGATACTTGTTCCTCTTTAATACGATTAAAAAAAAAGAATACTCCTTAAAATGCTTTTGAGACTTTTAAAAAAAACAAATGCTTTCACTTTGATTGACTGATGTGCTCTAAATAAGTACATTTTACTCGGTTTGTATTATTGCAAATCGGTCATTTTTGATGTGAAGGTCAGACCAGCTTTCACCATTTCACTCATTTTTTTTTTTTTTTACACCAATAGTGAAATCCATTATATATTTGTTTGCGGATCATAAAAATGTACTGCTGCCAGAACAAACTGCTGAAACAGGCCTCATCTAATAAGTGCTGTATGCCATCACTTATTAGATGAGGCCTGAGGACGCCTAGACTAGGGTTTGGAGTTCTGGTGGTTCGGTGGACACAAGGTAGAGAGAATGTTCATGAAAACAGCACAAATTTTGAACATGGCCTTATGGGAAAGTTAACCATAAGACGCAAACTCCCACAAACTAGCCAAAATTGGATTGACCCTAGTAAAGATTTTAACACCACATAAGTAAAAAAATATTTTAAAAAATCCGCTCCAAGAACATGTTAGAAATGAACGAATGCACCCTTGTTGGTTTCATTATTTTAATTAACGTCGTGCAACTTCTGCCCTCAACTCTCCATGGTGAGAATAACATTTTACAACATACTGCTGCAAAATATAAAAAAGATGGTCTAGGTCAATGGGACGTCTATTACTAGCTAGTGAGCAGAACAGAGTTAATAAGCACCTGCTGTCTGAGGTTCAGCGCTGACCAGCTGGTGACCGCCCCCCCGAGACTCGTCTCCTGTTGTCTCTCCCAAACCGCTAGCCCCGGCTAGTGTACATCTGGCAAGCGATTGTATCCTGCACACACTCCCTGCATCATCCATCATAATAAACACGGCTCTGCTGACATGGAACACCGCTGGCACGCCTCACATGGGCAAAGTTATTAAGAAGGATACGGCTAATTAAGACATTTCTGCACTCGTGTCGTGCAGGTGGGCACGTTTTGTACTTTGGTGTAAATTCTGCACTTTGCAGTGCCCTCCCTGTGTGCGCACTATGCTGAAATGTTTTTGCCGAGGCTTGCAGCACTCGATGACACAGAAGACACCTTTGGAGCTGGCTTTGTTTTTTCACCGTAATTGCAGAGCCCTTTTTTTTTTTTTGTTCCCCTTAACACACCTGAATCCTGTGCGTTCTCTCCAGTTGCTTTGGCACCTCTCCATGCTGCCTCACTAATCATTTCATAAAGCAGACGGCTTAAAAGATGGCTGATGTTTTACCATCTGTTTCCTTAACAAATTCAACAGAAACCAACTCGGGCTGAGGAACCAGGCTGTTAAATGTTGACACTTAAGCTCTTCACGATGCCGTAAAAACCTTTATTAGGGGGAAAATTTGGTGCATTAGACCACTTTCAGAAGCGTTCTGAGGTGTCAAGCAGAATAAAAGGTAAACAAAATCACATTAATTCATGCACTTTGGCAGTTCCATGACATCGGAGGAAGCGTAGTAAAAAGCAGTCGCTATAAATGAAGCCATGCCTCGCCAGACAAGACTTTTATGGAGCTAAAACAAAAATCACAAATGGATAAAAAAAATCACAAATGGATAAAAATTAGAGCCTTGAATGAAAAAAAAAATTATATCGAAATATATAAATAAAAATAGACGCTTTTCATTACACACTCACTCATCTTCTATACCGCTTTATCCTGTATTCAGGGTCGCAGGGGGGTCTGGAGCCTATCCCTGGAGGCTTAGGGCAGCCTCACATACACACGCTATGGGCAATTTGGAAACGCAAATTAGCCTAACCTGCATATCTTTGGACTGTGGGAGGAAACCGGAGGACCCGGAGGAAACCCACGAAACACAGGGAGAGCATGCAAACTCCATGCACACAGAGACGGGAATCGAGCCTGGCCGGGACCCTGGAGATGCAAGGCGACAGTGCTAACCACTACACCACCGTGCCACCCCGTTATTACTGTTTTGTTTAAAAACTGCATAAATTTGTATTAAAATAATATAAAAAAAAGTTGAAATTCAAATTAAATTAAAACTATTGCTCATTAATCTTATTAAAAGGAAGAAAAAGAAAACAACACAATGCAAATGATTTGATCAAGTCATTTTTTTAATGTTAGGCATATTATCTTTAAATTACTGCATGTTGCAGTCTTTTTATTTATAGATAAATATAGCACAACTGACGCTGACGTAGACCTATTAATAAATCAAAATAGGAAAGTTCTTTTTTTGTCTTTTTTGGACATTCAGATGAGTCTCCAGTGTGCATGAGTGGGCATGTGCAATAAAAAAAGAAGTGTTTGTCGGTTCTCTTTTCCATTTTTGTATTTGCAAGAGCCAACAAGCCAATGAAATTTCCTTACCGTTGTGACCTCATATAAGAATTAGTACTGTGACCCCGGGCTTGCTCAGCTTGTTGCTCTGTTCTCTGGTGGTTTTTGGCTCAGCAGTATATCATTTACACAGACATGGAAATGGTTTGTTTGGAGGAATAAAACAGAAGTAAGGGGGCGGGGCGCGGGGGGGGGGGGGGGGTATATAGGGTCTTTCAATGTGGCCATAAAGGCATACATTAATATATGTATGCAACTGTCTAAGAAATAAACCCTTGTATTTTTTTATACATAAATAAACACCACTAAGTCCTGTGCTTCTATCCCTCGGTACTGACCCTGCTGTGAGAGCTGAACTGACAGAGAAAGCTTTTTGCACACAACCAGACTTGCTGTCAGAATCTACAAAGCAGGTAAAGCACCGAGATACTTTAGTGCACTGGAAGGCAAAGGGTGAATAAGTCTTTTGGATAGACTGGCACTGAGTGCTCTGGTTGAAGGCAGGACGTCTTCATTATCACTAATATAGCTCCTGAGGTCCTGTTTATACCATTTTTGTAAGATGATCAACGTCACATCATACTCGAGCAATTAGGTGCAACAATATGGTTCGGAACAGCAGATGCGACAACTTCAACTTGAAATCATGCAAATAATAGTGATTAAATAATACTGTAGAATATTTTTTCTTCTATGATATGCCAAAGTGTTATCATCGTGAATATCATAATGTTATTCCTGTTAATTATTGTTACTGAGTGCGACGGTCATCCTGCAATAAATGACACTGTGTAGTGCATCCGAAGAGTATTCACAGCTCTTGCCATGTTACAGCATTATTTTGAAATTTATTAAATTCATTGAGTTTATTTATCAAATAAGAACATTTTTTGGGGATCAGCAATAGAAAAGAAAGTAACCTATAATTTTGCTTAAAATGAAAGGACACTTAATGCAAGGAACTTTGCCAATGGCCTAAAATAAAAACACCATTCATCTTAAAATATAACATTCTCTATACCTGCCTGGAAGCCTGTTGCCTATACTAGGGCACTTGGTATAGGCTCCAGCACTGTAGCACTAGGAAGGATTCACCTTGGATGGGGTGCCATTATAGCCATGCACAAACACATTACGGGCAATTTGGAAATGCTAATTAGACTAATCTGCATGTCATTGTACTCGGTGAGAAAACCACAGACACCAGACATGGGAGAAAAGGCAAACCTCACTCACACAGACCTGAAGGCAGGACTCGATCCCTCAACCCTGGAGGGACACACATCCAGGGGACAGTAAACGAAAACATTATAGTAAAAATTGGGTAATTTGTAAAATCTTGCTAATAAAAAATAAGGCAAACTTTAGTTAGTGATGCACAATGCTACTTTTGTCAGACCTGGTACAAGTTCAAGTTCTTCCACTTGAATTACTAATTGCTAATGATCCCAGAGAACAACATGAACAGAACTCTTTGGAACGTCCCACGTCTGAAGCTTTTCGTCAAATACAGAATCCTGAAACTGCTTCACGTGTAGAACAAATTTTTATAGAGAAAAATCCTCATCCATCCTTTGCAAAGTTAAACTGATGAGCGCCATTGGGACGAACCTGCTAGTCCAAATATCACTGATGAAGCTGAAGGCTTTTGCTGTGCAACTTTGGTAATACTTTTTTTTTTTTTTCATTTTCCTTTTTCCTCTTTTTAAGTAAAAAAAATATATTTTTGAGAGCTGAATTTTAAGCACACAATTCAGCATCCAGTCCCAGATTGAGATTTTATTACTATTATTATTATTATAGCTTTTTTTGTTTAAATTGAATGTTGGTCCCTGTCTCTCTCTCTCTCTCTCTCTCTTGCTTTGTATTTTTCTCTGGTGTCTGGGGACAAGAGCTCATTCTAATCAGTGAGACAAAAGCCAATCAATCAGGCATGGCAGGCTGAATAGAGAGTACACTCCATGCTGAATTCAAACAAGAGCGAGCGAGTGAGCGAGCTGTAGTGTACGCATAATACAGTAGGAGCTACAGAGGGAAGACTAATCAGGAAGATCCATCAATAATTCTGTATGTTTCTTCTTCTTTAAAAAAAGCTTTTTTTTTTTTTTTTTTGCAAACTACTGGAATCATGATTATGGTTACTGTGCAGAAATTTATATTATCATGATGAATTAATTAGCAGCTTAGAAATGAGCAGATTTTATATTTTGTACTGTAGCAGACAAACAAAAAGTTTATCAGTTGCACATTATAAATATATAATTATAATATGTTTTTTTGCATTCATACCTGGTGCGATGTAAATAAAGCACATAGGCAGATTAAAACTGTCATACTTGACAGTACCAGACAAACCGGTACTGCTAAGAATCGCCAAGCAATAACGATTGAGACAATGCAATGAGGTGAAAAGATAACAGACATTGCTCGTTCTTTTAACATGAATCGTTCAACTATTGGCACGATTCTAAAGAACACTGCACTGTTACAGTATGTACAATGTATAGCCTATTGAGAAAGTATTCTAACACTAGACAATGTTTGTCGGACTTATGAACAAATCGGACTTATGAACAAATTCTAGGAATGGAACTCGTTTGTATGTTGGGGACTTACAGTACTGTACACATAGTGACTTCACGGTTAAAAATCCACCCATGCGTTATCAATACTGCTTATTCTGTGTAGAGTCATGTGGATGCTGAAGCCTATCTTAGCCACTCTAAGGAAACCCGCTCATACACTACAGGTGATTTGGAACAGCTTATGCCTCATGTTTTTAGACTGTTTGAGGAAACCTGAGAATCTAGAGGAAGCACACCAAGCTTGGGGGGAATACGACCCATCAACCCAGGAGATGTAAGGCGCCAATGACGATCATTAAGCCACTGTAATTTCCATGGTTAAACAAATGTAGTGAAAATACATAGACCTAAATATGAAATTTTATATTAGATCTATAGACAGAAATGTATCCAAAAGTTTGTTCTTCTGACTCAATAATCCTAGACATGTCCAATTTTCCTAGACTGCATTTATAAGCTTAGCGAACTAATTAGCTTGCAATATGTTTTTACAAACTGCTTGTACCTCTGCCTACCAGGGAAGCTAGTTAACAAATTTATCATTTGCCCGTTCCCGAGTTTTAAGGCGCAGAGAAACAATTCACAGCTCCCATGATTTCGTGAATGTTTGCCAGATCTCTGAGCTGGTGTTATGTCTACCTCTACATACTCAGCAAGCTGATGCACAAAACATCTTAAGAACAAAGGCACTGTTTGTCTGATTTGCACCGCACCTCCTTAGACTATTGTGTCTATTTCCGGCAAACATTTACGCAACCGCTGAGAAGCAAGCCATCTCTGGCAACGCACAACAGTTTCCCACAGGCCATTTCAGAAAGCTCTTGATGGCAAGTATCTGCCACAAGAATTGATTTTTTTTATTTTCTGAATAAAAAAAAAACAAAAAAACAAAAACATGTTTTTCTGCTGGTGCATTTTTCCAAAAACGGTTGCGTCAGCCTGTACGTTTTTCACTTTGTGAATCTAATCTTCCTGCTCATAAGCCAATTTCACATCCACAGCTAGAATATGATTGTAAGTAATAATTCTCCATCACAGAACAGTGCAGAGACACATTTACATATAGCTCATCGGCCATGCACTCTTTTACAATTAACTATTTCAGGTCCTCCAGGCTGTCTCCTTATGCGCACTATCAAATGCCTCATGACAAAATTTTCTTTAAAGCCACATTACGGAGCAAAAAACTATTAGACAGGAGAAAGGACAGTACATTATAAAATCATGAAAGAAGCGAAAGCAGCCGAACAAAGCAAAACATCACAGAGGAAAAATTCTGTACAAAGCGGTGAAATGGGCTTGCTAGGGAGGATGAAAGCAAAGAAATGCAGCCAGGTCGATGAAAGAACTGAAAGGTGTAGGCAGTTTAGATCCGCTGGGATCCTTCACTGCCATAACAGCCAGCCAACAGTGTGAGATATGCACATAATAATGTGCTTCCTTTTGTTTCTTAGAAGTCCCTGGTTGCAAGAAGTTCAAGAAACCCCTGCTGTAGGTAACAAAGACGCGCAAATCATTAACGCTTAGGATGTTATGTTTTTTTTTTTTATCTAATAAACTGGAACATTTACTAGTTGGTGTCACATAGCGTAGCTCTACTGCTAATATTCAGTCTGACAGTAATCAAATGATATACTTTATATTATTTTATGTATATGTTTAGAGTTTAGATTAATGCACCCATTGTTTAAAAATATTAAATTATATAAAATTTAATTAAAAAAAATAAAAATATAATAAATTAAATATATATAGCTTGTAAATATTAATATATATATATATATATAATATAATATATATATATATATATTTAATAAATTAAATATATATAGCTTGCTTTGTACGGGGCAATATATATATATATATATATATATATATATGTGTGTTCCTTTCCGAAGTGTTCTTTACAGGGTGCTCTCTACTCCCTGCTCCAAAACATCACCTATCGGAACACACTGCGAAGTCACCAGCACTGACCCACTTGCTTTGTACGTTACTATGGTAACATAAGCCCCTCGGATACCAAGCTATGGACATTAAATATTGAATATTTATTGAAACGAAAACTTATACCATTATAAGCATGCTATTGAAATGTGTATAACTTGTAAATAGATTATTGATTATTAATAATAATTAATTAATGATGTACGGATATTTATTTATTTATTTATTTATTTTACAGATTACTAGCCTATACAGTATAATACTAAGGATTTCTGGATTGAATTGAAACGTAAATCATTGTGTCCTATTGATATGATGTCGTCCTAAATAATAATGATAATAAATATATAAATAATTTTTCACGCTCAAGCGAGACACAATGACTTATGGGAAATTTTTCATTCTCTTTTCCGGTGAAGTGAAGACATGTTCTTCACTCATTCCCTACACCGCTCGCAGTTCTCTTCGAACTGAACTGAATTTTTGCTCCCTGCAGTTTGGAATCACACAAAACATAAACAAAGTGTAAATAGTTTAAATGAATAGACGGAAGGTATGACTAGATCAGAAATCGTAAAAACTGACCGACTGATTCAGTTAATTAATTGAATCGTTAAACAAATGATTAATTAAACTGCACAGTCAATTAAATTGAGCAGCTCTGCTTCCGGCCAAAAAACGAAAAAGTTGCACACTCCAAGACTTAATTGAATGCGTTTGCCTTTGATTATGGTGCACGTGGTGGTTTGTTCATGTGTGGAAATGATTCCTTATGCTCCCATAACCACTCTTTTACTATTTGAGTTCTGAAATGTGCCAGTGCCATTATGAAAGAAAAACTCCATAGATGTAATACCCTGGTCAGTCGGTACATTCAGGTGGTCAGCTGACTTCATATTATTGCCATATAATGTTGCTGAGTCTAGACCTGAGCAACTGAAACAAGCCGAGATCATAACACTGTCTCCAGAGGCTTGTACTGTACCACTATGCATGATGGTAGGGCTGCTCGATTATGGGGAAAAAAAATCATAATCACGATTATTTTGGTCATGATTGAAATCACGATTATTTTACACGATTACTTATTGACTTTGGAAATATGTTGCATTTATTGAACAGAACAGTAAATTCTCCTTAAAACAGATTAAAACAGATAAAACAGATAAAGGCAAACAAGGTCAACAATGTAGTGCACTTGCACAATCGTTTAAAAACAAGTAATAAATAAAATATAAATATTAAATAAAATAGTTAATAAATTATAAATAATAAATGATTATTAATAGTGTCGAGATGGCAAAGCATAACGCTTGTCCAGAGTATTTATCATTTTCCTGAATCCTTCGTTCTCAACCGTGCTAATAGGGCACATGTCTTTGGCTAAAAAGTATGTAACGGCATCTGTTATCTTTTTGTGCCTTTCTGAGCTGTATGGATACGGAGTTGCACTGAAGAGCGTGTCTTTAATGGATGACTGCGTTGCCGAGGATGTTGTGGGGGTTGTTCGTCGTTCTTTCTGTTTCTTTATTAGTTGGTCATATGTCGGTCTGTGTTTAAATTTTAAATGGTCAAAAAGATTTGTGGTGTTACCAACCGGTGCCGTCACAACCGCGTAGCAAATCCTGCACCTAATGTTTTTGATCCACGTCCGCTTCTTCGAATCCAAACTGTTCCCAAACAACAGAATTGCTTCTACCTCTTTTGTTGACCAAAGACTTTTGTGGCTGCTCTTTTTCTACCATCTTCACTCGCGCTGATTTTTAAATGCGATCAGATACCACATACGCAACTTCTTCGCTGACAGTATAGAGTGAGAGAGTTCGGGCTTCTGGAAGGGCCAAAGTGCGAATGCGTGCGTCAGAACGCAGGTCAAAAAAAAAAAAAAAAAAAAAGAAGTGAATAATCATAATAATTTTTTTTTCCGATTACACCATTTTTGTGATCGTTGAGACCCGAAATCGAAATTAAAATCGAAATTGGATTAATTGCATAGCCCTACATGATGGGTGCATCGTTGCATTTGTTTCACTTCTTACCCTGACACACCCATCACTCTGATATAAGCTCAATTTGGACTCATTACATCACATGAAACACTTTATGCATTGCTTCAAAGTGCAATCTTTATAATGATTGATACGTTTTTTTTCCCTGATGAGACTCAATAAAACGTGTTTTCTTATGACCACACAGCTGTTTAGTCCCAATCCTTTGAGTTCTTCTCACATTGTGCGTGCGAAAATGCTCTTCCTTTCACTATACTGTAGCTGTGACTTCTACTGTCAGTTTTTTTACCATGCATCTTTATTGTACAAGTGATCTCCAGTCATGATTTCCAAAACGTTTGTAGGTTCGACACAGTCGTTACAGGTTTTATTAATGTGTTGGATAGTTCTTAACCCAATTCCAGTGTAACATTTTAAATCTCCTAAATTGTTTTCTGTACTTGATGCAGACCAATAATTGACCCTTATCAAATTGTGCCTTTTTTTCCTTGTACAATCCGCATATGTGGAATATTGGGTTTAATTCTTTTTTGCCATACTTTTTTTCTGTTTAAAGAAATTAATTAGGTTCATAGTTATTAGAAAGAAACAGTGAAGAGAAAATGGTGGTTAAAGCTTTCTGGAGACATGAAACATTTGGGAGGAGTCTCAAGGGTAAATTTATTAAATGAAATTATAAATGCATAAAATGTCCAACCTGCTATTCTTAAACATATAAAAATAATATAAAAAACTCAGCTTGGCAAACTGCCATGATATAAAAGAATATAAAATATTCCAAAATGTGCAGTTATTGAAAAGTAATCAACTTTAGGGTAACATTTCTTCATGTATCTCAACACACTGTCGTTCATTATTTCCCTATATTCTCACATTCTCACACCCCATTTTATTTCATTTCAGACCTGACAGTGCTGTTAAACGAAAACGTATGTCTTTGATCCATAAATGGCATTTCAAGGCATAAAAGCATCTTCGCTCTCACTCTCTTCGAGGAAATTTATTTCCGAAATGCTAACCTTTTCAAAAAATCCTAAACTTGTTCTGACAGTAATATTTTCTGCTCAACCAGGAGGAAAGAAATGATTTAAAAGCGTTCTGAGCAAATACTTTTAGCTGCTGTTTTTTTGATGTTGACATTGTTGGAATGTCTTTCAGGACACCATTTAAGCCAAAGTGACAAAAACCACGCTTCCAAAAAAAGATGAAAAAAAAAAACACATCGAGATAGACAGCTGATGAGAAAAAGTGAAAGAGACACAACTCTGCACACGCAGTACGACATACAGTACCACTGGAGCAGGACGTGGACGTGCGTTTACATGCGGCCAATTAGATGCTTCAAAAAGAATGCAGACAACTCCAAATCTGTCACACTGACACCACTACGTGGATGACGCATGTCTGACATTTAAGGCTACACATGCCATTTGTCACGCACCATGCTCATGATTTCCTGCGTCATTCCCCGAGTGTTGTGATAGAGACAACGTGTTTAAGTGCAGGCCTTTTTTTTCCCATGGAGAGCTTCTGTGGCTGCTGTCAGAGCGTACAGCCGAACATGAAAAATGTTGTTCATTATCTACTAGGCCCAACTGTCCTTCCGACTGCTCGCTCTCTGACCTGTATACACAGCCAAACTTCAACACTCGCGGAGAGGGGAAATGTTAGCAAACATGGATGTACTGTAGGTTAGCCTAGAAATATTTTATTTTGCTCTTGTTGAAAGTAGGATTATAAAAATGGAATAAAATAAAAACTGAATTTTATCAGATCACTCTATTTGCCCAACAACTGGTCCAACTTCAATATTTGATACTGATAAAGTACAGTACAACTAAATCAATTAGTGTGCACTCTCACTAGCTGGTCAGCTACTTCAGGACAATAGTTGGTTAATAGTTAGTAACAAATATTTCATATTTAAAATATGGATTTAAGTTGCAATGTCTTATAGGTTTCATCTAGCTAACTGCTACATTTTTATTTAATTTGTCAGTTTGCATTAGTAATGATGGTGTTGATATTTCTCAAAGTTGAAATATTGTTTTAATAAATGATGTTGAGATAATGTTGAATAAAAGACCCAAACACAACAACAAAAAAACAAAATTTTAAGCATTTATTTCTGTTTAACATCCAATCGTCCAACCACATCCATGGTCAATTCAGTTTCTACTAGGGTTTAGAATTCCGATCTGAGATTAGGACGGAGATACAGTAACAGCTTCCCGCTAACAGCGTTGTCGCGCATCACTTAGGGTTATAATGTTACCCCTCAGTTACATTTTCTTAACTGCAAGGTGCATCTTAACTGTCACATTCCTGTAATGTAATACGGTGTTTGTGGGGCTTATTGCTATGCCCATGCGTTTATCATCATAATGGTCCAGTGGTAAGAATGTAATTCACGCTGCTCTGACATTATTTCATCATTATTTTATAATTCCAACTTTTAAATAGTCATATCGTTCCAACTTCTGTAACACTGACAAAGTAAGATCACCACAATGTTTTTGACAACCAAAAACTAATTAAGCAAGTCATTAAGCTAGCTAATTATCTATTACTTAATCAATCATTCAAGAAACACATAGATCTAAATACTAAATAAAGTTGAATATACTAAAACATAATTATGAAGTCAGATTTCATAAATCAAGCGTTTTAACATTGCAACTTTTATTATGACTCTTAACCTAATACATTTACAGGTACCCGAAAATGGTTAAATAGCGGTAAAAGATAAGTGCCTGAGACATTTTTTAAGTACATTTTGTTGCATTTTTCATTAACATTTCTTTTGTACTTAGAAGTTTCAATAATAATTCAATATAGTTCATAAATATAACTTAATGTTAGATTTCCCCAATGCAATATAATCATAAACCCCTGGCTACGCTTTACAGTCCATCAAAAGGCCTTAAACATCAATAACTTTAACATTGTAGTTTCATTACATGTTTTTCTTTAAATGCTTAATCGGGCAAGGAACCACATTTGGTAACTTAAAAGTGCCAGTACGTCAAGAAAAAAACACATTTTTGTAGAATTTTTTGTTTTTTAAATAAATGTGCTTTTAACTTTATCTGTGCCTGAAATATCTATAATATACTTTTTGGCAAAAATATTACTTATGGTAACTTCACAGACTATGATTTGCCAATTGACAACAATGAAAAATCTTGAAATAGGCATAAAAGTTAAATAAATACATATTATTTTATCATTACTAGTTGCAAAATGTATTTTGGACCAATGCAATAAGCCTACAAACTGCCTACATATTGTACATACAACACCAAATAAAAGCTCAATACTAACAACTAAGCCATCATACAGAATAAAACCGCTGGGATTCGCACTCAACGGGGAAATGGTATTTCCCAGAAATACTGCCATAATTTTTGCAATGATGTACCCATTTTTGCGATAATACCTCAATTTAGTACTGTATTTCAACGGTCATTTGCTGCCAAAAAGGGCCTGTTAGCTGTGCTGCTTTAGCACTCTGAATTCATCGACAACATCTCAAATCGTATATGACTTAAAAATCATTTCAAGGCTATCTCCTGCTTAATTGTTTGGATCACGAATTTAATTAAATTTAATTTACTCTTTTATGTGTGATTGATAGTCTAAAAACTGCCTGCGTTTTTTAGGGAGTATTAGCTCCCCTAGCCTCTGCCTCCCAGTGCCAATAAGCACAAAAATATGTTAATAAAGAAATAAAGAGAACGGATTTTACTCTGAAACCACAGTGGGAGTTTCCTTAATATTCCCCAGAGGAGTCCCTGAGGCACAAAGACTTTGTTTGCCACAAATGTCGATATTGTTAATGGCTCCAGAACAAAGGGGGCAGCAACTGAATAAAGCTTATCGTGATGTGGCTGAGAGTAAAAGAACACAATTCATTTCAATATTCCTGAGGAAGAAAAAAAACAGGCTCGCCGAAGGAACCGAAATGATGAACTGGGGTTCGACGGTAAATGGGAGACACATTATCGAATAGGAAGGTAGCTGATGAGAAGAGAGACCTGTATAAGAAGTGCCACTATAAGTCAGTTTTCATGTGGATTAATACGACTTCATGTGACAGAACAGACACAAACAGCTTTGTTCTAAAAATCGCATCCCATCAAAGTTGAACATTTTTATACTTGACCTGAATACTCAAGTCTGTACATAGCATCAGTGCTGGCCTTGAACGTCATAGAAACCACAAATCAAACTAAAACTGCAGTACTTTGTGGTTGTAAAAGTATAAACATGCTCCTGGAACATGCAGGTCAACTGGTGTTTTTCCTGTTACCTTAAATGGTCATCTCAACCGTTTGGTAGATGTCTATTACTCCTAATCTGAAGGTTAATTTTCGAAAATTTGAAAAAAATAATCCTTGCAAAGACATTTCATTGTGTAACCTGTTAATTTATAATTCTCTATATTTACCTGTCACTGTATTTATATATATATTGTGACAGGGACTTGCAGGATCCTGGACATTTTCAACTATTCGCATACACAGTAATATGAGATGTTATTAAGGCTAAGGTTAGCTTGTAGGACAAGACTATTATTCATTCTAATCTTTACTTACAAACTCTGTATGAAACACAAATAATATGTAACCATGCTGCCCTCATTCAGTCCAATTCTTATACTTTTCTACTAAATCAGGTTCACCTTATAATAATTAAAAAGAAAACATTGCGAACGTGACTATTTTTAGCACATTAATTTCCCAGTAGATTTCAGATACGCATTGGGTGTTCTCTCTCTTTCTCTCTGTGTATGCGTGTGTTTTGTATATGACTATCTGGCTAGTACCTTTCATGGTGATCGATGACTTGGGTTTCCTACAGTGACAAACAAGGGCTGTGTTATTACCGCTGTTATTGTTTATCACTATTACAGCACGTTAGTCTTCTTCAACTTGCAGGATTATATTGTTTGCGGCCTGACTGACTTCTTCGTGTGGATAGTGTAGAAATTTAGTCAACAAATCTGCCTATTTACTATTTGCATCAAAGACATACTGTACATATGTACACATCATTGAATTTAGCTTTGTATGTTGATAATATGGTATATCAAATAATATATTATAGAATAGGAAAATAATGTCTGTTTGTTTGTTTTTAGTTACATAACTTAATAGCAACATTTCCATTATGATTAACACTGATTTTCAGGAACCGATATTTTTCAGTAGGCCGCCACCTGTGCAGTCATGTCCTAACCTCGATAATCATTCCAGCACCTATGATAAGGCTTCCTTCCATTTATCCGCTCATGATGGTTGTAGAATGAGCATTCTGCCTGAGGGAACAAACACATGAGCAGAGGCATTTTATTCTCTTGCCTCAAGCCATAGTATTACTTCCAGAGATGCACTGAGGGGGAAAAAAAATCCCCAACACAGCTTTAGTTGGGGCTTAGGGTTGTCATCTCAGTGTGAGCAAATTCCCAGAGATTTATTTATTCATCTTCAGTAACTGCTTTATTCTGGTCAGGGTCATAGTCCATTACCAGGCACCATGAACAGGCACACTGACACACTTTCACTTCAAGTGGCGGTGTTGAAGTCGCTGATTTACCGACTGCCATGCTTTTGGAAGGTGTAAAGAAAATAAAAGCAGTAAACCTACAAAAAAAAAAAGAAAGGAAAATCTACAAATAAAATAACATGAGCTTACGTGGAAGCAGGGGCAATGAGGTAGGAGGTGATCTACTACCTACTACCTACTGGACCTTTGTGCTATCCATTTTTCATTAACCAGTTAATAATGTTAGTACAGTTATCTCGAATAGGTTGATATTTTTCTGTAGAAATTTGTGAGCCTATCCCAGAAGATTTAGGGCAAAAGGTAGGGTACATTATGGCTGGGGACCAATCCATCGCGGGACACACACATACATGCTCAATCACACGCTATTAGCAATTTGAATTTGGAATGGAAATTAACCTAATCTGCATGTCTTTGGACTATGGAAGAAAACCAGAGCACCAGGGGAAAACCTACCAAGCATGGGGAGAACATGCAAACTTCATGCACACAGACCAGAGGCGGGAATCGAACCCGGACCCAAGAGGCGACAATGCTAACCACTACGCCAGCTGCCGCACCAAGACATTTAAATATTTGAAAATACTTTTTTCAACAGTCTTTGACTTTCGTTTAATAAGTTTGTATTTGGAGAAACTAGACCAAGCCTGTGGCTTTATTAGAAGAGCTTGAGGGTGGGTGGGTGCAACGAGTGGGAGTGTGCAGGATTGGTTGGAATTCCTTCGAGAGCAGGTAGGAATGAGGAAAAAAAGAACTGCTGTTGAAAAACTGCTAGTGTCTTCACATACTATTTTTTTCTTTCTCTCTCGCTGATTTTTACCGCTTTCTCAAAATGAACCTGGGTTAGCCGGGTTAGGGCAGATCACTGGTTTTGCATATATTTAATATGGCACGGATTTTACACCAGATGCAATCCCTGATGCAATCCTCCCCGATTTATCCGAGCTTGGCGACCGGCACCAGGAGTGCACTGACTTGTCCAACCCCCGAGTGACACTGTGTTGGTTCCCTGACTAAAAATCAAACACCTTTATCTAGATACTAATGATTAAAATATCATTTATTTTCCCCAAATAAAAGGTGCTATGGCATCTGATTTGCATCAATTTCATCTAAAAATGCCTAAGGAGCTCAGAGATACTTAGAGGTCAAACCGAATGCTCTCAGATTGCCATTATCGCGTACGAGTCAGAGAGCTCAACACAGCTGATATCGACCCAGTGGCTGCTAATTGGCTGACCTTAAACTCACAGTTTCCTTTTAGGCTTTTTGATTTCCTCCTGTTTATTCCTTTTCATAGCGCAGGTTTTCATATGACACTCGGAAACTCCTTGAAGTGAATCTCCTTCAGAAGTGCACTTCATAATGAAAGCAGTGTGACTGAGGTGATTTTGAATTTGAATAGACGTCTGGAATTTGTTAGTTTTTTTTCTTCTTTTTTTTTTTTGCAAGCAGTGCTGACCAAAATCCGCTCCGAGGACCATTGCAAAACCAAATAAATAAATAAAATAAATAAATAAATAAATAAATAAATCCCTATTGAGCAGAGCTTAACCACTATGAAATACCAATGTGAGAAAAACAGACATATCGAGATGCTTCTTACTCACACATCTGCTCTTTAGGGGGAAAAATGATGCAGATGCAAAAAAGAAAATAACATCACTTGGTTTCAATCCAGATATTCTCCTACATATATAGATGACTCAGAGATTCAGTTTTCTTAATGTCGCTCAACAACATGCACTGGCCTTGCTAGCTCCATCTCTAGTGTTTTCTCGAAAGATCTCAAAGTTAACTATTGATTATGAATAAAGAAGGCTAATTTTGGAAGCCTCAAGAAGTTTAATACAAATGTTTACATGTATGCAGCATTAAAATACTGTGAAAAAGTATTTTCCTGATTTTTTTTTTTCGCATTTTTGTCAGATTTAAATGATTGAGATCATCAATCAAATTTTAATGTTTAAGATAACCCGAGTAAATACAAAATGCAGTTTTTTAATTGCTGATTTAATTCATTATGGGGAAAAAAAGCTGTCCAATCCTCCCTAGCCCTATGTGAAAAAAGTAACTGCCTCTCAACCTAATAACTGGTTGGACCACCCTTGGCGGCAACATCTGCAATCAAGCATTTGCGATAACTGGCAAGGACTCTTTCACATCACTCTGGAAGAATTTTGGCCCACTCTTTTTTTCAGAAGGGAGGGTTTTCGATGATGCACAGTTGTTCAAGTCACAGCATCTCTATCAGATTTAAGCCCAGACTTTGGCTTGGCCATTCCAAAACCTTCAAACACCAGATACATCAATGCAATTAGTGAAAACCTTGCAATGTACTGCACAGTTAGATATATTTTTGATCCTTTTTATGTTTCTGGTGGAAAAGAACTCAGAACTAACATGGTTTATTATGAACTAAATGGATATTTGTGGTGGAGGTAGACCAAGGTTTGTGCAAACCATGTGAGCATTCTCGTGCCATTAGCTTTATGATCGAATGAAGGGGAGCCCCACATATGATTCTACATTGATGCCATCTTTGCTGCACAGATCATAAAACATACAGTAGAATGGCATACAAACATGGCCGCCAACCACACAGCGGCCTACAAACATGGATTACCCATGAACACCCTGCCATCGGGAACGCTCTCACATTCATGCTTACTGTCTTTCTGATTACACACACCTGGAACTTATTACACAATCATCATCACAATATAAAAAGGATTCCTAGTTTACACACACACACAATGTGAAGTATACAGCGGTCCACACCAGGCCTTGCAACCTTATGCTACTATGACTATTTTCCTGACTTAGTGCATGCCTTCGCAAGTTACTCTTACATGACTTTGGCCTGTTTGTTAACCTTAAGGCTACATTCACATTTAAATTTCCATTACCTAAATTATGCTAACTCTGTGTAATAATCAATTATTTTTGCATTTGGCACAAACACTTAATATAACCTCAAGCATTCGGAAATCGTCTTCTTTTCTGATGTTTCTTCTCTCCTGTATAATTTCACTTTTTCTAGGGAAGAATATCAGGATTTCTTTGTTCAGTAGCTGTATCGATCATGACCTTTGATATTAACTAATGCATAACACTGCAGGCACAAAAATGCTTTATCACACCATCACTTAGTCAGGTGTATTTCTTTACATCTTTAAAGCTTCTGAATCAGGCGGCACGGTGCTCGATTCCCGGCCAGGCTCGATTCCTGTCTCTGTGTGCATGCAGTTTGCATGTTCTTCCAGTGCTTGGTGGGTTTCCTCCGGGTACTCCGGTTTCCTCCCACAGTCCGCAGGTTAGGCTGATGGCATTCCCAAATTGCCCGTAGTGTGTGAAAGACTATGTGGGTGTGCCCTGTGATGGATTGGCACCCTGTCCAGGGTGTACCCTGCCTCGTGCCCTAAGCCTCTTGGGATAGGCTACAGGTCCCTGCGACCCTGAATACAGGATAAAGCGGTATAGAAGATGAGTGAGTGAGTGAGATTCTGAATCTGGCATGTACTGTAA
Source organism: Clarias gariepinus (assembly GCF_024256425.1). Classification (NCBI taxonomy): domain Eukaryota; kingdom Metazoa; phylum Chordata; class Actinopteri; order Siluriformes; family Clariidae; genus Clarias; species Clarias gariepinus. The sequence goes on along the minus strand of NC_071126.1, from coordinate 16,371,945 downwards.
CTGTGCATCTCTGATAGACTGCTTGTTTTGTAGATTGTAAGGCTTAGAGAAAGAACAACTGCTTTTATTTTATAGTGCACATATGGTGAGTCAGAAATAACAAAAATAATTATTTAAAGCTTAATTCTTAAATAACAAAAAGAAATAATTAAATAAATTGTACATATGCTTGGCTAACGACTTAGAGCTGTTAAACTGAGTAGAATGCAATCTATATTTAAACTGTGATGACAATTCTGTTATTCAATCCAGTGATAAACTGTAATTTATAAAAAGTTGGTTCTGACTAATGGGAGCATGGTGACAATTTGGATAATGTTGCCACCTCACAGGTCCAGCATGACCTTGTAAAAAACCCAAGATATCGTTAATGCCTCTTCTCCCTGTGAGTGTGTTGGGGGGTTTACACGTCACAAAAATCCTCCCAACTAACAGCTGGACTGGATGTTCTAACTTGCCCCAGGTGTTAATGTGTGTAGCCATGTAAAAGACTAGTGTCTGATACAGGATGTATTCCCACCTTGTTTCATGACCTGGTTACTGGTTTACCGGTTTCCACTGACCACTGTGGACTGGGAACATTTCCCAAGTACTGCAGTTTTGGAGTTGCTCTGACCCAGTCATCCATCAATCACAGTCTGGCCCCTGTCAAAGAAGCTGTACAGTTGCAATATCTCATTACAGTGGTGTCTAAAAGGAGGTGGGATATGTTAGACAGAGAGTGCACACTTGAAGCCCCTGAAGTTGATGTGTTCGAAGCAGAAAAAAATGTTCAAGCGTAAAGATTTGCTCGACTTTCATGGCTAGACGACTGGATTAGAGCAGTTCCAAAACTGCTTCTAAATATGTTTAATTTATAATAAATAATAAAATCATAGCCATTTATGAATTACATGGGGAGGTCATAAATAATGGAACAAAACCCTGGGAACCAATTGCATGGCCAGGTCGAGGTGGCCTGTTCACTCACCACTCCATGGCTACCCAAGCAGCTGAGTGTTACATTTGCATTTGGTAGATGTTCACTCAAACTCTCAACATGTGGTGTCTATTCAATAGAAGAATGAGAAGAAGGGATACTTAGGCTGAAAAACACAACAAAATAAATCCATCAGAGAGATAGCAAAATCATCGAGAGTGGCCCTATATTCCTATAGTGTGCATCACGGTATCAACATTTTTAGTCCATGGTCAAATTAGGCAAAAAAAAAAAAAACATTAGGATGCGGGGTTATTTCAGTATCATTTAACTTAACCGTATTACTGTATGTACTCACTCATTCACTCATTCCGCTCCTAGAAAATGAACATGGATAAAGAATCAAACTCTCAGCAGTACAACACTCGGGCAGAGAAGGTTCCATCATGCTCTCAGAAAGAGACCGTGAACCACACTTCCACACTTCTGTGCTAATGTCTGCCCACATCAATATCACGATGGGATTGAACAAAGTGTGCTATTCCTTTGAGTGGAACTCTAATGCTGAATATCTTCTGGGTCAAGGAGATGAGTGTGATGGGTCAGACGGCATGAATATGGATAAGGCAGCGCTGTACTTCTTATGTAAATCTATCTGCAGGACGCAGGAATGTTCAACAGCCAAGGCTGTAGCGAGGTCATGCTGCCACAAGCACACACTTTCTAGTGCCTGGCCCCCTTCGGCGAGGAACATATGTTGATCGGGAAGGTCTGATCTATTCAACATGGATGAGGCTGTGTTTATGCTGAAGTGGTGGTGTACAGAACCTTAGAGCAACATGCCGGGCAACTGACTTCCAATTACAAAAGGACATAATTATGGATGGCACCATTTCACAACCATTTCATGTTTGGCCCACATATAGGTGCAATGGTTGGAATTTGGACTGTAGCCGTTATAAACCACGAAAGCATTGGGATAATTAGAACAGTCTTTCACCCTGTCCCATCCACACCCATGTACTGTAGCAAGCTTCTCCATTAGTACTATGGACATACAGTACAGTATCTCTGCCTGTGTTACAGGCTTCAGTTCCTTGGTGGAGAAAGCCAGTCACGTTGGTGCAGAACTTGGAGTAGTGTCAGTGCTCAGATAAAATGGGCAGTGTTGCACCAGGAACATCTGGTATAAAGCCCCGATGCAAATCTTTATGTGTAATCACTCATTTAAAGCACAAATTTCTTGTGAATTAAGGCATAAAACCAACTGACAGTCACAAAAGACTTCAAGCATAGTATGGTTTGAGCCTGCAAGCATTATATAGAAGGCCATACATCCATAGAGGACGATTCCTGCCACAGTGGCTCAAAGCCCACTGCAGTTGTTCCAGTAAATATTCAGTGAGTGTAAAGTCTGAACCTTGCAAATCAATGGATAACTTGCTGCCAACTTGCAGAAGAGACCCATCTTGTCACGGCATGCCAGGTCACGCCCACCTGTCGAACCATGATTATCTATGCCCATTTTTCCAGCTTTCATTTCTGCATTGACCTTCAGATCTCGACCCACGCTTTGTTTCACGGATCTCGCTCATGTCTCACGTATTATTGTTTTCTTGGTTTTCTGGATATCGACCCTTGCTTTCGTTTTTATGACCACAATTCTGGATCACAGACTTTCTTTGACTGCATGGCTTTAAACCACGCACACCCACGACCTTGATTATTCCCCGCGGTTCAGTCCTGCATTCAGCGTGCGCCGCCTCTTCACTTCCGCGTTCTCTCCTCGAGGCTCGTGCCGTGCCTTCGCAGGAGCTTTCATTCACGAAACAATCAGCGCGTAGTACAGTACATCACAGAATAACCGGTGCTGTTTCACTTATGCAAATTGGATCCACCTCACCTGCACAAATCATGACACATCTGTCTGTCAGAACTGTTGTCTGTTGGAACTTCCATCCATCTATCTATGAACCTCTGTAGTCCAATTAGGGACTGTGGCGGCCTTTGGTGGCCATAGTATTTATTCCCATCTTGTACAACCTTGCCCGGTGCACATTCACACACTACTGGCAATTTGGGATCATCAGTTAGCCTAATCTGCATGTCTTTGGGCTGTGGGTGGAAACTGGAGAACCCTAAGGAAACCCATTCAGTATGTGGAGAACAGGCGAACTACATAGACACAGACTGGACGCGGGAAGCGAACCAAGGACCTGGAGGTGCAAGGCGACAGTGCTACCCACTAAGCCGCTGAACAACAAACAGCTGAACCACAAACAGCCGAAATCAACATACTTGGCAAAAACATTTACATTTCAGCACTCATTCCCACTGGCTTACATCTGTATCTAATTATACATCGGAGCAGTTGAGGGTTAAGGGCCTCGATCAAGGGCCCACCATGGACAACTTGGTGGTTGTGGGATTTGAACCTGGGACCGTCCGAACCATAGTAAAAGAAATTTCCACATGTTTGGGCCATTAATGGATTTCCTGGGAGACCAGTGTTTCAATCTGGTCATGACTCCGGTATACTAAGAAAACTTTCCACCTTGATGGTGTCCAAACACTGGTGAAACACTGGGATAAGTGCATTACTGCAGCAGGGGAGTTTTTAACTCTTATAACTGTATTCATAAGGGTGTAAAATGAGTATGAGTGTATTTTTAAAAACACTCCTGAAATTAACGCAGTTCTTATAGGTACAAATCTATAGAATGCTTTTGAGACTATCCATTGAAGTAAGAGTAAATCCTGGACTCAAAAGGTCTGAAGGTCTCGAGAAGTAAAAAAACAAAATCACATGTCCAAAAAACTCTGGACAAAAAGAGCATCAGGATGAATAAAGCGGGTCTGCAGGATCAGAGGACCAAGGGCAGTAGAAATGTTTTAGGATCATTAATTGGCACAGGATGTGCTTTAAAAAGAACTGAACCAATACATACCTATCTAATATCAACCCTGAAATACAGTAACTCCACTTATGCAGGAGTGCAGTCTAATGTCTACTCCTTAACTCCTACTCTTAAAGATTTGCAACCGTTTTTGAGTTGACTGACCTTAAACACACACACACACACACACACACACACACACACAAAGCAATGACCAGGTTCTGGTATGGAGGGGATCCCTTGAATTGGGTTCAAATTTTCAAGAAAAAAAAAAAACTGTACTGAGAGTGTGTGTGTGTGTGTGTGTGTGTGTGAGCTGCTAAAGTAATCCCACACCCCGTGGCGCTCAGTGTTTATGTCTTGACTTTGGCAAAGTCAACAGCCTGTTCTTGAGTCAAATATATACCAGATCCCTGAGCATAACAGCCCCTGCTGTTCCTGAAACTTCCTGAGCTTTAATGGTACGGCTCCGGTGGGAAAGGAATTGATCGACAGTGTTGTTCCAAAGCCGTGAGAGAGAGCGAGAGAGAGAGAGAGAGAGAGGCGTTGATTGCTTGACCCATCAATCAACTACTTGCATGTCATCGATCACGTGATCGGTCGGTAAATGTCAGCACCATGTCTGGAAAAAAAGCTAAAGGACTGTCAGTAGCATCCCAGATGATGTCTGGGTGAAGCACTGATTAACAACCGTCCAAACCAATTTGAGGAGTTCATTGATGCTAAAAAAAAAAAAAATACATTAAAAGCTTTAGTCATTTGAAGCAGTGCTGCTAATTTGTATTCAAACACCCGCGGTAATTTCCCAGTGGGTAATTTTGCAGGATAAAGAACCCCTGATCAATCGGCCCGATACCTTCCCTCATTCCGTTAGGATAAAATGTGGAAGTGAAGACGGGAGGAAGTGCGCTCTAAACAGCGACGCCGATTTCAAAAACGATCCGGATCAAAGGCAGGAATCCGAAGATCAGCTCCTGTTGCGCCTTAATTACAGCCAAGTGGTATTCTTAACGTGCCGCTTGTGTTTCTAACGCTAATCATTGTGTAATTCGACCTGGCCATTGTGCATGCAAACACCTTCCTTTTCATTTCTGCTTCAATGAGCATTGTCGAGGAGCTGATTAGCTGACATTAGGCGTTGTTATTTAGAGCCCTTGACCTTCACAATGCTAATTCTGACTTTAATACTCGGAGAACGGAGGCGCTATTGGAAGGGATGCATGCACGTTTTATTCTCAATATGATAATAATGACATAACCGGAGTCGGAAATTTGCATCTGTCTATGCTAAAAATAAATAAAAAAGGGGGGAAGGAAGAAAGGAAGTCCAAAAGAGGAGTGTGTGTGTGTGAGTGTGTGTTGTAATTTCCAAATCTGAAAGCACTTCAAAAGGACCTTGAAAAAGAATTAAGGGCCTGAGGCAGGCCTGAGAAAAATCCACCTCTGCCTTATTATGTGTCTGGATTATAATTAATTGCCCTTTTGTGCCGGCATAAAGACTACAACAGTCACTGGAGCTTTAATTTCATCCATTATGTCACAATGTCAGCCATTTCAATGCTAATCGTAGGCTGAGCGAGCACAATGCATTGAATTAGGAGGCCGAGTACACTGTGCAACTTCTGGGTTCTTACTGAAAAAAGCCATTAATCAAGCGAAGCATTTGTTTGCCGTCATGCAAACTTCGCTTCGGACAATTAACATTTAAAAGTTAAGAGTGTTTTTTTCATTATTATGCAAGCAGGAACAAATTCAAGGGCGTTATGGGACCTACAGAAATACTGCAATAAAGCAATAACTCTAACTCTGCACTGCAACAAACGAGCTTCCTAAAGTGCAATACAAAATACAAAGCTAATCCTGGCATCATTATTATTATTATTATTACATCCTTCTTCTTTTTTTTTTTTTGGGCCCAAAAGCAGGTGGCAGAGAAAATGTACAATGCACAACTGCAAGAACCGATAACTACTGTATAGCATGATGAAAAGACTACTGTAGCTGTGATGCCACACACACACACACACACACACACACGCTGGCCTTGTCCCATAATTCCGCAGCTGCATAATATCTCCAGAACTGAGCCATCACTGACAAAACTCTCCTAAACAGTGAGACTCTTCTACAATATGTAATCTATACATTTTACCCTCTTTCCAACCATTACAGAAACCTTCACTCCTTTCGGTGTTACAAATTAGACTTTTAAAGAAAAATCTGAGAAAAAAGGCACACCAAATAAGATAAAAAAGTTATCCAAAAAAAAAAGAGCCTATAATAATACATCCCAAGGGAACGACTATAAAGATCCGAGAGGCAGACTGCCAAGAGCGCGCTGTAGCATAAATACCAAAGGCGTATCTGAGACGATAAGATTAAAATAATACGGTACATAGCCTGTGAGATAAACTTGCAGCAGAGATGCTGTAAACACTTTCCTTTGTCTTTCATTTGTCTGTAAACGTGCATTCCTACAGAACCATCTCTCTCCATAAGAGCTACACAATTAGCATAATAGAACAATATAGTCTTACACTGCGCATCCAGCGATCCATACAGATTCCCAATTAGGAAATCAGTAACTGTGTTGTCTTTACACATATCGGTTCATCATCTATGCCAATTTTCTTTTCTTTTTTTACACATATTGATAAATCAGTAGTATGTAATGTCTAGGATTCCTATTATGCAAATCCATACTCCAAATGAATGGATGATGGAAAGATGCATGCATGGTTGGATAGATACACGTTATTGATCCCCATGGGTTAATGTACTGAGGGTGAAAAGTTAGTGAGTAATCAGTAGCAATGTGTGTTCTAACCTTCTAAACCTTCCACATGAGGCATTAAGGGGGTTCCAGGGAGGCCAGCGTTTCAGACATAAATCAGGCAGCAAAAAAAAATGGCTCCAGCGTACTGAAAGAGTTTTCTACCTTGATGGTATCCAAGCAGTAGTGAAGCGCTGGGAGACATGCATAAGTGTAGCAGAGGATTATATAGAGAAATATATGGAATTTTACTCTCGTAACTGTTTTCTGTTAATCTGCACATTTAAAAGTCCCAGTTTCACCATGAAAGATAAGGTGCATGGTACACTGAATCAAGGCTCTGTAAAAACAATCACTGGCAGAAAGGTACAGTACTGTATGTTCCACTCTTAGCACTAAAAGTAAAGTAAGATTTATTGTGAAAATAAAAGGCAATCGTAATTTTAAGCTTTCTAAATATAGATAAGCAATATGTACATTAAAATACTAAAATGATCAAGCAACTCTAAACAAGCTTTTTGATAAATCCATGATTTTAAACTCAGTAGTGCAGTTCGAAATGCTGCCGGATGTTCTTGCACTGCCTGTGAAACTTTCCTAATCTAAACACTGGTACATTTTTTTACATGCTAGAGCTTGAGGTAATGAAGATAATCGAATGATAGAATTATTAAAAGTATACAAAAAAAAAAAAAAGTTTTGGGCATTTGAACATTTTTCAAAGTCACATATATACATAGTGTAAGATATGGTCATTTTACCATTGAGACGTTGCTGTTTGTCTATCGGGTGCTCCCAACGAGAGGCTGCCACAGTGAACCATCTATCCGATTATCACGCAACAGGTTTTACCACGGATGCCCTCCCTAATGCAATCTTGCCATTTTCATCCAGGCACTGCATCTACTGTAGCGCCTGGGGTTTGGCTACTAGGTGGGAATCGAACTCGAGCCTTCCACATGGCAGGGGAGAATCCTACCACAGAGCCAACAGCGCTGCCATGCCACAATCATGTACCATATTTTTTGTATACCAAAGTCCCATGGTGTTGCCTTAAGTACTGTGGGTCACTTTGGAATTAGAAAGAAATAAGATTTAAGAAAGTAAAGTAAATTTCTCCATTTCATTATATGGACAGCATTACAGAACGTACTGTATATCTGGCTATTAGCAAGCAGGTGGTGTAGTGGTTAGCACTGTCGCATTGCACCAGTGGGGTCTGGGTTCGATTCCCGCCTCTGCGTGCATGGAGTTTGCATGTTCTCACTGTGCTTTTTGGGTTTCCTCCGGGTACTCCGGCTTATAGGCGCTTCCAAATTGTGTGTGTATGTGCGCGCCCTGCGATGGATTGGCAACCTGTCCAGAGTGTCCCCGCCTTGTGCCCTAAGTCTTCTGGGATAGGCTCTAGGCCCCCCGTGACCTTGAATACAGGATAAAGCGGTATAGACAAATAGTGAGCAAGTGAGAGGATAATCGAATGAGAATTATCATATGTGGAATTATTATAAGTATAATAAAAAAAAAAGACCTACAGTACTTAAGGCAACACCATGGGACTTTCCACAATTATCCAGGTGCTAGATGCAGTGCCTGGATAAAATGGCAAGATTGTATTAGAGAGGGCATCCGTGGTAAAACCTGTTGCGTGATGATCGAATGGTTCACCTAACTTTTAAGTTAAGTTTCAACTTGATTAACACCATCACCTTGCAGATTTGGAGGTTCCATTCTCACCTCCAGTCTGTATGATTGGGGTTTGTATGCATGTTCTTCAAATGTCTTTTGAGTGTAGGCTGAGGTCCTCAGCATTGTAACTTCCACTTACGATGGATCGATGGTGTGAAGCCATTGCTGTCATTCCAGCCAACCATCGGCCGCGACGACGGTTTGAACAGATAGACAGATGTTAGATGATGGGTTGTTATTCATGTAGTGATAGTGTGTGCATCACATAAACTAAGAGTGACAATGAAACTGAGAAAATATCTTCTGTTCAGCAAATGCTCCTCAAACAACATTAGAGCTGCCAAACAAAGGATATTAAATGCTGGACTCAACTGCCATGATAGGCATCACTCGCAGGCGAAATGAAAAACTGCGGGTTAAAAAAAATGCCGCCTTTTCCTCGTTTCCATCGCGGAGAAGACAGGAGAAATTACCTTTACAACAAATTCACCATTGGAAGTCATGAGAAAATATCTTAGCTGTCATTTCATTACAGGAGAGGAAACAATAGCGAGATAAAGAGCACAGATTGACGTGGCTCTCTATCTAGTTCTATTAGCTTCCCGCGCCTGTTAACAAACTTTAGGCTTTCTGAAAGTCAGCTGCCTCGGTGGAGATCTACATGATGCAGAGAATGGCACAATTAATTACTGTCACACGCACAAAACCCGCTCTAAACAGACGACCTTGACCAGAACACACACTGAGTACCGACAGCTGGAGTCTGCTGAACACACATGGTCCCGTGTGCTCTGTGACACGAATACACACTCAGATGCACACAAAGACCAGACAGCACACCCACGAGGACGATCATGAAGAGTTGGTGGCTATTAATAGTGGCAGAGCTTCATCAGAGGAATGTTAGCGCAGGTTCTGAAGGCATGTTTGATCTTTCAGAGCCGTGTCCTCGTTAATCGAGGAACCGGGAGCCTGGAGGTCAGGATGATCGCCGGAGAGGTGGTGTACGGACTCCGAGAGGCTTATTAGGAAAGCGAGTTCATGGTGGAGGATGGACCGAGGCGAAGGACTGGGTTGACCAAGTATGAGCTTCATAGTATACTGTATATCAGTCTTTTAACAAATAAATTAAAATATTTATTAGGCTAAACTGGAAAACAAAACCCGCAGCCAGCGGGAGAGGGAAGGGACAGAGCCGATTGGCCGAGAATTCTCAGAGGGGAGGGATAAGAGGCACTATCAATCAATTCCGGCACTATAGCCAAACAGAGGCATCTGTGAGCTCACACAAGCTGAAAAAACGAGAAGCGCTGTCCTCCGAGTGTGTTACTCCCAACGGTGTGTGACCGAGCAACTGGAAAAGATGCAGTTGGCTACCGTTATGTGGTTTGGAGAGAACGTGTGGTCTTCCGTCTTACCTTGATTGGTGGTTGTAGCCTTAAAGTGCCCTGATGTCAGGTGGGAATTGGCTAAATTAGAATTCCTAGAATTTAAAATTATTTCTAAGGTGAATTTCTTAAGTAGGTAAGTCCATAAAAGGCAACACCCGAAACGAGACTAAGACAAAATGAAGTTGCCAGTAGGTAGTCTTCTGGATTTGTTTTGAAATGCCAGCTTAAACCATATCTACAATTCCAGTAGACCGTTGTCAATTATATAATATCACCTCGTCAAGCTGATCTCATACTGTACAAGTTCTTGCATCACACCATTTTCATAACTACACTATTAAAACTTCTTGTGTAAATGCTCGTACAAACAATTTTCCCATCAATTTTTTTTTTCTCCTCCAGTTGGATGAATGAGGCACAACGATTGCTGCATCATGATTTTTTTATTCCATTTCACTTTATCATACTCGTACTTGACAATTTAATTTGACATAGAGAGCGTGAAGCCGAACAGCTGCACCCGTGATCCGATAACCTGAGATACAGAGATGATAAATAATTCACTCTGATTGCTAGTTTCATTCCTTTCAAATCACAGTGACTCTATTTCAGCTAAAAAGACAAGGCTGTTATTAAAATCCATTTCAATATGGATCTGGAGACCCTTGACATTCACAGGAGGTATGAAAAAAAAAATGCTAATAGGTTATGGCCAATAACTGGACTGCAGCGGGGAGAAAAAAAAGATTGAAGGGATCGTAGACTATTTTCTCTCGCTTAAGCCTTCCCAGCTAATCGTCTGCAGTACTATTTTTCTTTCTGATCCTTAAGGCGATCAAACCCCCGATCCCCCACCCCCCACCCTATACCCCATCCCTCCCACTACTACTCCAAGCGCGATAAATAAATAAAATGCATACAAATGATTTCCTGCTCATGAAAACAGACAACTAAATGGTTGATATATGGATTGGAAACTCTTTTACGAGGGGAATCGTGGGCCTGAAATTGAATTCCCGTATGACAAATAGCCCGCATTATCTTCCCTCTGCCTGAAGAAGCCATTGTACCTACTTAAACAGACCAGTGATGACACTGGAGAAATGCTCACAGATGGACACCCAGAAGGCTAAAAACATTAGGCCCGTCCACTCCATCAATGCGACGCACCCATTGCGAGAGGGAAATTGCTCGCTTTTGGCTGATCCGTTCTTTTAAAAGCGCGGCACGGCTGCAAAATTAAGTGATCGCTGCCTTACTGCCGCGTATTTCAAGACCAGTGCGGCTAGAGACGATCAGTCAGTTCCATCAGGAGGGTCATTAATATAAACCGCAGCAAGGGAACAGGAGGTTAGTTTACTTGGAACGGTTTGAACTTTCTGCGCTATCTGTCTATAGGCTGTGGAAGGGGGAACAGAAAAGCAACACGTGCATCGGCAATGTGCAAGGACGGATACGGTTGAGCAACATCTGCCAACATCGCCGTTTGTCCGTTGCTTTGTTTCTTTAAGCAGAGGTCGCACCAAATGTCAATAATACTCCCCTGGGGCCAAAAGGAAAAAGCCTCAGGTGCATTTGTGTTTTGCTAGAGGTTACTTGCGCTTGCGTCAACCGCGTTCAAGTTAACTTTTAGACTGTGCTGTCTTTGTTCTGTAGATAAGCAAAAACAGGGTTAAATGTCTATCCATATGTTATCTACAGTATATGGCTTGGCTTGTGTAGGGTCATAGGGCGGCTGGAACGTATCGCATACACACGCGCACACACACACACACACACACACACACACTATACACTACTAGCAATTACAGTAGGAAACAGTAATCAAATTATACTGCATGTCTTTGGATTGTAGAAGGAAACCTGAGTACCCAGAGTAAACCCACCAACACAGGAAGAACATGCAACACAAAGAGAAGGCGAGATTCGAACCCCAGCCCTTGAGGGGCGAGGGAACAGTGTTAACCACAATGCCACTATAAAAAATATATATATATTTATTTTTTTGAGTGTGTCAAATCATTCGGCTCAACTCCCACAGAAGATCTGTCTCTCTTATCTCCAAAATGCCTGGCATATTGTCATGTTGTTTTCTAAACGTCACTAAATTTGTGATATTTTCAGCAGTGAGAATTTTTTTTTTTCTATAAATGATTATACACAGAACACAAGCCACAGGTTTCAGTGCCATATCTGAACATAATGAGGACACTTCTGCACTGTTTTGGACAGACAAAAGAAATAAAAAGATCAAACATCAAACATCATCATAACCCTGACCTGAATAAACCGGTTACTTGCCTTGTTTGAAATTCACAACATTGAGAAAATAAATTCCATGAAAGCAATTAAATTTAATTGGATTGCAGATTTGGAGGCATGGTGCAATAGTGGTTAGCACTGTGGCCTCGCACAAGGGTTCGTTTCGTGCGTGTAGTTTGACTCTTCTCAACCGGGCTTGGTGCTTGGTTCCCTCGGGGGCTCTCTTCCATGACAAATGCTAGCTTCAACCACTTGAAATGTGCTAGTCTCATACATTTAGCAGACTCCCTTATCTAAAGGCGACTTACATTTTATCTCATTATACTGTACATCTTAGCAGTTGAGGGTTAAGGGCCTTGCTCAAGGGCCCAACAACTTGGTAACTTGGTGGTCGTGGAGTTTAAACCTGGGACCTTCCGAACCTTAGTACAACACCTTAACCACTGAGCTACAACATACGGTTGCCAAGCATCCCATAAAATACACAATCGTTCCATAATTGGAAAGTAAAAGACCAGTTCTTGTTCCGTATTTTAGAGAATTAAAGTGAAATCTATGGGAGAGAAATATTACACATTAGTCTACTAAGACACAGCGAATCATATGAGAATAGACGCAGTGAGCGGATAAAAGGAAACCCCTCCTCTCCTTCAGCCTATCCGTCTTATTCCTTACCAAAACACAGGACAGAGATTGTGCTTCTTTTTGGTCCGTACTCATTACCAGTCGCCTTTTTTCCATGTCTCTGTGTTAAAACTGTGCAAATTATTGATAGATGAACTGCTTTATATAGATAAACTAATTGTTTTTACTACATAACTTAATGTAAACCTACTGGGTAGCAAATAATATGAACTATTTTACTTATAATAATAAATGCATCCTATGTTAAACTTGTAAAATTATCTTACAAACCCAAACAGCCTATATGCATATAGCATAAAACAAGAACATTATATCCATGGGGTGTTCAAGTCAAACCGGGTGAAATTATTTATGCATGAAGGCATAATAATAATAACTGTAATCCCCCCTTCATCCCTCCACCCCATAGTCTCACACACTACAGTCTCACCCACCTACATATGTTAGCTTCATCCACGTGACACACACCAATCTCGTACATTAGTCTTGTCCACTGACATACTGTACGCTAGCTCTATCCCCTTGGCGTACAGTATGCTAGTCTGCCAGTATAAATTTCATGAACTTTTTCTGGCCAAATCTAGTACTAAGTCTAAGGATGTGTGTACATGCTAAGCAGTTGAAATGTTTTTAGGCACTCTGACATTCTGTCCTGGCTCTTGTATCCTGTGTAGCCTAATTATAAATTCTCTGACATGATGTGCTCACACTCCCACTCATCCTGTCACACGGATCGACAACAGCATAGAAACAACCGTTTCAGGGCAATATCACACTTTTAAACACAGGAACACCTCACTGTGAGGGTCAGAATTGGTCATAACTCAGCTAATTAAGATGGATATGTGCTGATTGACAGTAACAGCAATTATAAGACTTTATTTCTTTTATATATTGTGGAGGGTTTTTTATAATAAATAAAAAAATAGGATAGGAATGAAAGAGTTTTAAAGCTTTACAGTTAGCAGACGCCCTTATTCAATTCAATTTATTTCAATTTTATTTGTATAGCGCTTTTAATGATTGACAATGTCGCAAAGCATCTTTACACAATCAAATGGATTATTTAGGTTTGTATGCAATGTGAATGCGTATGAATCAAAATGCTAAGATTGTCCCTGATGAGCAAGTCGACGACGACAGCGACAGTGGCAAGGAAAAACTTCCTGAGATGGTAATAGGAAGAAACCTTGAGAGGATCCAGACTCAACAGGGAACCCATCCTCATCTGGGTGATAACGTATCAAAGATCAAAGAAGCAATAAGTCGCTCCTTATCCAGAGCGACTTACATTTTTATCTCTTTATACATCAGAGCAGTTGAGGGTTGAGGGCCTTGCTCAAGGGCCCAACAGGGACAACTTGGTGGTCGTGGTGTCTGAACCAGGGAGCTTCCAAACTGAACATGCTCAAGCAGGCCCACTGTGGGTTCATTGTGAGGCAGTGTGGACCAGGGCATTACCACACTATTCCCTCTCAGGCCCCATATGAGGCAGCCCATCCAGGGCCTACAGCTGTTTTGGGGCCCGCAGTGGGCGCTCACTGGGGCCGCACTGGCATATTTGCTGGGTATATCCTACTCCAGACTTTGTGTTAAAAAAAAGGTAGTTATCACTGAGTTAGCTATGTAAATGTGTACAGTAGCATTACATTGAAATGTATTTCTAAAAAAATGAACATATATTATGTATTTGTTTTATTTATATTAAAAATTATCTTCTAAAACTAAAATAGATCTTCTCACTAACTCACTCACTCATTCTTTCTCTTTCTCTCATCTTCTATAACGCTTTATCCTGTTTTCATTGTAACAGCGACCTGGAGCCTATCCCCGGAGGCTTAGGGCACAAGGCAGGGTACACTCTGAACAGGGTGCCAATCCATCGCAGGGCACACACACACACACACTACAGTGCAATCTGAATCTGGGAATGCCAATTAGCCTAACCTGCATATCTTTGGACTGTGGACTTCGGACACCAAGCACAGGCAGAACATGCAAACTCCATGCACACAGAGACGGGAATCGAACCCTGACCCTGGGGGTGCAAGGCGACAGTGCTAACCACTTCAATTCCTACATCTTTTTCTTGGGATTACAGTGCAGGATCCTAAATAAACACAATTTAAATGCTGGAAAATATTATAATAAAACACTATACAGTTATGAATTCTAGTGTTATCCATTTGACAGCATGATGAGACAGTTAAAGTCACACTTACTGGGTAGGATTTCAAGTTCGCCACAGTTTCTGCTCTTGCTGCGTAAGTACTTGGGATGACTGTAATAAGAACAGTAATATGACTAAAGAAATTATATTCTGTCTAATTAAGCCACCTTACAACCAGTGACTGGTTTTATGGCAAGTAAAAAAGAAAAAAAAAAGCATAAGTGATAGCAAGTTCTTTGAGGTGTTAATTTAATCGTATACTTCCCTCAGCCAAATCTCCGACATGCCCCAGGGGACTAGTCACATAAAACCGGACCTCCTTTCAAGACAAAAAAAACAATTATTGCAGTAAAGAGTTTTGTGTTTCTCAGCGAACGCAGATCAAACATGAACATCAATACCTGGCGCACGTTCTCCTGAGATTCAGGCCTGGGTTTTCACATCTAAAAACAGTGCTTTTATGATTGCGTTTTAATTTAAGGAACACACTCATTCGGATTAGTATCAGCCTTTATCACAGAACACAGGACTGCGATGACTGTGATCTTGCTCCAGTCAAACGTTAGCATTTGTTTGCCTAATTCTCAGCGGCGAAAGCACTCGCTTAGCTTTAACAGTCCGAATAAATCAAGTCTTCCTTTAATAGCAAACCTCAATCAGTCTTCAATAAGCACCTTTTTTTTACCCATCCAGGATGATGGGCTGGTTTGAATCATCTCAGAGATAGAAGGGGGGAAATGGGATTTTATTTCCCCATATGCTGAAAATAATCAGCGTAATTTCCCGCTGATTGGCGGAGCCGCGACGGCCTGGGAGAAATAAAGGCCGCTAATAAAAATCAAAGTGTCTCATTCTTGTCATAGATGTGCAGTAATGAGAGGGTACTGATTGCCTGTGTGTTGCCTAAGGCCTTCCAGTGACCTCTGCCTTATATGATTGAAGCGGTTCAAGTCACGAGCCGGAATGACGACAATGATTATCGTGAAGACGACTTCATGGAATCAAGCGAGCTATGAAATATAATTGAAGACTCCAACTGGCAGTCACGCTGCACAAGAATTATTAGCATGCAAATTAAATCATGTTGATATGACATAATCAGAAAAAGAAAAAGAAAAAAAGATTATATGATCAGAAAACACCCAGATCATACGAATTACTACAGTAAGTACTGCAGGGCAGAGGGTTTGTACAGCGTTAATACTGTACTGTAAGAGCCGGGTTTAAATGCAAGGATTCGGAAAAGTAGAATGATGATGCTGGTCATTAAACCACGATGATACCATGACACCATCCTCTCCACCATGACCCTCTCGACTTCAACTGTACATGCAGAATCCCCTCAATGCTTTCTAGCTAATGTAATTGAACAGCTTTTTCCATCCATCTTGTACAACTCTGGCAGGCTCAAGCTACTTAGGATACCGCTCCCGTATAGGCCTCTTTGGCATACAGTACACACGGCATGAAGGCATCTGATGGGAATATAAAACGCTCCATCTATTTCTTTATCTTGAGGAAAGCAAATACAGCGTATTTAACAAGAGGGAGCTGGTATTAAATTAAAGCATTTCATTATGTCGATTGCTGACTCAACAACGACGCTTTCGGAAAAGAGACCGCCTGTTATTGATGTGTAGATTTTTCATACAACCCTGAGATCCACATCTCTGCCTCGGTTGGCTTTTTCCATGGGTTGAATTCTGAAGTCTGATTAGTCAGGTGGTGCAGACTAACAAGGCTAACGTTTAAGGATACGTTCACATTACAAGGCACAGTTCGGATTTTTGGTCAGATCGGATTTGCATGTCGTGAAGGTTCGCATTCATAATTACAAGTGACTTTTATCTGCCTCTGAAACACATTGATAAGTCTTTGCTCGCGTTATCTGGATAAAACAGATCATACTTCTGCGACCACTGATTCATTTAAAGCAGGCGGCACAGAGGCTTAGTGGTTAGCACTGTCGCCTTGCACCTCCAATGGCCGGGTTCAATTCTCAGCCAGGTTCGATTCCCACCTTTGTGTGCATTGAGTTTGAATGTTCTCCCTGTGCTTGGTGGGTTTCCTCCAGGTACTCCGGTTTCCTTCCACAGTCCATAGATGTGCAGATTAGGCTAACTGTCGTTCCCAAATCCCCTGTAGTGTGTGAGTATATGTGTGTGCCCAGTGGTGTAGATGCTGAGTGCAATTCTTGCAAAAATGTTCTTGGGAGTTTGCTTTGGAGGATGGCAAGCAGTTAGTCGGCTTTATTTTTTAAGCTCAAGAAGAAGGAAGAGAGATGCCTCGCTTTAGCTGTTTTAGCAGCTAGTGCTAATGCTGGTGATGTCAGCACTCTATGGCCCAAAGGTCGTAAGAATTCATACTTGACCGTTCTTGTATGACCCGTATCAGATATTTTGTATACGTAGTGGGTAAAAAATTAACTAGGCAGTATTTAATTGTTATAGAACTTGTATTATCACTTGAGTCATGATGAAAACAGTCTCTGAACAGACGATAGTAAATAGGATTTCATATTTCCCGCGCCGATAAAACAGACATCGCCCACACGAGGCAGCACATGCAACGTAAACTGTTTAGGAGCGATCATGTGGTATATCGTGTGCAGAGACAAGAACGATGGAATAATCAAAGAAGTGAACAATCCAAGAAGAAGTGGCCGGTACCTACCTTAAAATTTAAAGATTTGAAGATTGCATGTACATTTTGTTTCAACGAATTTGTGTTAGAAATATGGACTTGCAAATTTTTGTTATTTGTAATGTAGTTACTTTTCACCCACCCTGTATGTGATCTAGGAGCACCTACAAAAGTGATGCAGATCTGATCTGGAAAACATCAGATTTGTGCCCTCAGACAGCAGTAATAAAGAAAACAAACTCTAATCTGTGTCACATTAGGGTAAAAAGTGGAATTGAACAACTTCAGGCTGGTAATGTGAAGGTAGACTATATTGTATTACCACACTTGGTTGAACATGATTACATTTCTGTAGATTTACAGGAGGACTTGAATGATGGCACTCAATAAAATCACAATATGAAAGTGACCTAAATTTTTCAACAAAGTGTTATTTAACTAAAAAAAAATGCATCAGTGTTAAAAATGGGGACGCAAAGTATATGAGCAGCACTGCATCTTGCACTTTGACATTTTGATGTAGTGTTAAAGAAAGTGAGTAAACATTCGTTTATACAGTAAATGAAAAAAGGGAAGTTGTTCAGTGTGGTCTGTTGCTGCATATTAATCACAATAATCTATATGCAGTAGTATAATCAGTCTCGATGCATTTGTTGTCAATGTTTGACAAGAAATATTATTAAATATATAAGACCTGAGAATATTGGCGCTCATCCAGGCACACCTTTCCCTGGAAAATACTCTTTCTGCCAGACATGTTGGTTGCTGTCTGTCTTCTCCAATGCACACATGCACAGATTGGCCAACACCTACACACACACACAGGCATGGTGCAATAAAGCTGATGAATTGTAAAGACAGATAAGCAATCAGTCAAAGCTGAAGGCCTGACAGCGAGGGACAGTTTGTCTTCCAGCCACCCCTCCAGGTGCCATCAACAACCAGGATGCACTTCTCTTATCTACCTTGTAGCCCCTGCTTCATAACAAGCCTCAACTTTTCACTCACTTCCCCAGAGTTGTCAAATGATGCAGTCAATTTTTTTTTTTTTTTTTTTGCCATTCCATCCATTCAACACCCAACAGCAAAACAAATATCACTCACAGTTCTAATCATTACCACATACAGGGTATTAAAAACAACCCTTAACAATACTCAGCTTAACACCGACCCCAAATCTCAGCTTTTCTAAATTACCCACAATCCATTTACAATCTTCACTTCCTTCCTATTAAAAATGTTTTTCAATGTTTCCCAAAAATGTCATATTTCCTCATAAATCCTCAGCTTTCTCCCAACACGATTCCACAATCATCAGCATTCCGTGTAAGCAATTTACCAATCGGTTATTTTCAAAAATCTTCAGCACTATCCGCTTTTCTGCAACGCTCATGCCACACTGACAGCCTGCTAAACAATTTACATTCTCATCAATCTTAACATTTAGCAAAACATTTCTTAGTTTTTTTTTGGCAACTGCATGTCCACAATCCCTAACACACAGTACAAAAAATATCTCAACCTCAACTTTGAGATATTCTCGTCCTAGGCCTTATCCAAAAACACATTCCCATAATCCTTGAAGCGTTCGCTGCACCACAATACGCTTACTGACCGACTCTACGCTTGCCGTCCGGGAAAGAGAGACAGGCACACACAACATATATACGGTGCTGTGAAAAAGTATTTGGCCCTTCCTGATATTTTTATTTTATTTTTGTATATTTGTCACATTTAAATATTGGAGATCAACAAATTTTAATGTTACACAAAGATAACCGAGTACATACAAAATGCAGTTTTTAAATAATGATTTAATTTATTTATGGAAAAAAGCTGTCCAAACCTGTCTGGCCCTATGTGAAAAGATTAATTGCTTACTGTAACTGTTAATAGGTTTGGGGGCAATTACTTTTTCACATAGGGCCAGTCAGGTATGGACAGCTTTTTTCCCTCTCTAAATAAATAAAATTCTCTCTCACTCACTCATCTTTTAAACCGCTTTATCCTGTATTCAGGGTCACAGGGACCTGAAGCCTATCCCAGGAGGTTTAGGAGGTACACCCTGGACAAGTTGCCAATCCATCGCAGGGCACACAGACATACACATGCACACTCATTCACACACTTCGGGCATGTTGGGAACACCAATTAGCCCAACCTGCATATTTTTGGAATGTGGGAGGAAACCGGAGTACCTGGATGAAAACCCAACAAGCACAGGAAGAACATGCAAACTCCAAGCGCACAGAGATGGGAATCGAGCCTGGCCGGGAATCAAACCCGGACCCTGGAGGTGCAAGGCGACAGTGCTATGAATGAAATTATCAGTTAAAAACTTCATTTTGTATCTACTTGCGTTATATTTGTGCAATATAATTTTTTTTATGATCTCTGTCATTAAACTTCATTTTAAAAATCAATAAAAAAAAATCAGGGATGGGCAAATACTTTTTTTACAGCACTGTACATATACATATACATATACTGTACATATAACGTACTGATTGTTCATCAGGGACAAACTGATAGTCTACTTATATAGTCAAGAAGTCAATTCAAATCAAATACAGTAAGCTTGTATTGTCATTTTAACCATAAACAGTAAACAGTGAAACGAAGCAAGTTGCTACATACAACATAAATGAACAAAACTATACTAGACTATACTGTTCTAATTCATTTCTACCCATTTTTGACCATTCTTACAAGCGCTATACAAATAAAATGTAATTGAATTGAATACACACAGCATGGACGACAGCGTGTCTCAATAATCTCTCTGGTTTATTCACAGAAAACCCAGGTATACAAGCACTAATCCCTCTTCTGAGCGCAGTATATCAAAGCCATTCATATGTTGTATAGAAACAAAGGTTCCTGGGAAACAAATGGGTTCTGTCAAGCTATAGGAAGAATTACAATGCAAGCAATGAGAAAACGCAACAAGGAGGTTGCTTTATAACCGTGACATAGAACCAAGAGAGAGTTTAGAGATAGATGCAGGGGAAAGTTGCACCTCAATGTCAGAAAATCCCTAAGACATTTCAATGGTCTTCATCTTATAAATAACACAACCAAGTGAAATACTTTTACATCCCAACAGTCCTAAACTAATCCAAATGCAATTCCAACACTCCATCGCAATCCTTAGAATTTTTCCACCATTGACCCACAATTCCCAGATTATTCCCCAATATTCTACAAAATCCTTAGTATTTACCCAAACCCATTCCCTAGAGCCCTTAGATTACTGCCCAACAATCCTCCAAAATCTTCAGCAAATCCCCCAACAGACCCCATCAATCCTCTCCCTTAAACATTCCCTTACAATCATTCAGCTTTTCCCCCCCAAACCATTCCACAATCCTTCGCCAACATCTTTCTCATTCTCAGAGTCAGGCCTTGACATCCTGACATACTTATAATCTCCTTTTCTCTCCCAGACGCTCTCTTTAATATGCTTCCCCTCCATGCTCTTTCCTTTCACTTGTGCCTTCACCATGTCGTCCAATCTCGTTTACCCTCGCTCCCTACCCTATCTCTTCATCTCTCTCGCTCTCTCTGTGTCAGCCAATATCTCTTGCTGCCCATCACCCTTCAGACTTTCATTTCCAGCCTGCTGGTGTGTCTTGTTTACTTGCCAGGGAGTATGAAAACTATACGAGCAGCATCATGCCTGGCCAAGGGCTGGACCGCTGTTAAGGGGGTACAACGCAAACCCATGTCGGTTCAGAAGGCTCTGTGTTCAGCATGTTTACTTTAAATCAACACATGTCACTGACGAACAGCAGTGCTGTCCTTCTGCAATCTGGTGCCTTCATCTAGTCATCATTAGTCAGATTCAAATACACCTACATACTGTTTTCTTAGGGTCAAAAAATGTGACATATTACTAATGAAAAAGTGTTGGCTCCAGATGGTAGGTGTGGATTCTAGTCCATTAATGGCTATAGCTTAAACCGGTATCATAGTATGTAAGGACATTGCATAAGTTACCATATTTATTACAGAAAACTAACTTTTACGTACAATTCAGTTTAACAGTATGCAGTTTAACAACACAGTGGTGTAGTGGTTAGCACCTTCAGAATAGTGGGCTCAAGTGCCATCTTTATGTCTGAGTACATGCTTGTTCTCCCTGTGCTTCTTGGGTTTCCTCTGGGTACTCAGGTTTCCTCCCACAGTCGAAAGACAGATAAGGCTAACTGGCATTTTGTTGAAGTATGTGCTTGTGTTCCATGTGACAGACTGGCACCCCGCCCTAGGTATACCCTGTCTTGTGCAATGAGTAACATTCCGCACAGGACTTTCTACTCTGTGTTCATTATGATCCTGGTGAATACAGTACTCACTAGGATCATAATGAGATCAAGATCGTACACAATTGTTGATATTTATTTATCTTATTAAAACATTAGTGAGTGCTGTTTAAAGGTTTCAACCAATATGAAGTAAACACACAGCCTTTTTAATCTGACAGGCGCACACACCCTCGATGCTTAGATTTAAAAAAGAAAAAAAAGAAATAAAAGATATACATTTAGCACTTATAAATTAAATAAAGCAATTATAAATTAGCAAAAGTTTTAAATATTGCTCTGGAAATATGAAGTGTATGCAGTTTTTAAAAGAACTGCACTAAAGCTGTAATTCGCCAGTAAAAATTACGTCATTTCTGACCTTGGCGCATTCGACTGACTAAGTGGGGAAACTGGAGGTGCTCATGTTGTTACCTAACTGTATAGTCAGTATTTTATATTTAACTAACATACTGTATACAATACTGAGTAAAAAGCTTAAGTTAGCCCTTATTTTTTCAGATTAAATTGAATTAAATAGTTTTTTTTTCTCTGCAAAGTGCCTAAAGATACAAAGTGTTTGTTTACGTACCAACCTCCGCAGCAACCTCGTTTCCCCTCTCGTCTGTTCCAACCACTCAGCAATCACCATTACCAGTATACTAATTATAACCAAAAGCCTTAAGTTAAAAAAATTAAAAAAAACATTCCTCTGAAACTGTCCAGGTACAGACACTAAACTGAAAATGAGAGCTGTGCGCATCTACAGGTATGTTGATTTGAAGATTTAATGTCACTCCATAAGAGGGAATGAACTCAGGCATTTCATGTCCTACAGTAAGTGACATGCTCCCCGAACCATGACTTTAAAACTAATGTACATACTAAACCGTAATTTTTTTTTAACCTAAAATAGAAAACAATCAGATAACTACCTCACTACTCGTCTTACTGTACTAATTAGTGCACTTCTTTAACAATAATGACATTTTTGGCTCATGACACGACCTGTCGTGACTGTTTCATGAGAAATTAAAGGAAAAAATATTTATAAAAAAAAAAAAAAAAGGGATTAATCATGTCCGGCGGAAACATTTGACCGACCATGCTCTTGAATTCTAAAAAGCCCCCTGTAGAATACTGCTCAAAATGCAACCAGCATTCAGTTGCTCCCAAGTGTCCATGCTCCTTTAATTATGCTCTCTAAATGCATGATAATTTCCCTCCATCAACAGTTTTCTGACAGCACTGACACTAGTTATGACCCATAAAGTGCTGTGAATGCTGCCGTTGGTTGGCTTCGCTGTAATGAATACATCAAAATTTCAGCACTTAATTACCAGTCACGGAAGAGCGGAGAATGAGCTGTAGTGTGTGAACCTACGTTTTTTAGGGCTGCTTAGCATAGGACGTGTGTGGCTTTCCAACCAGGCCTTTAATAATTCCCAATGTAAGTGTGGGTTTGTCCATAAATGTGTAAAGCTGAGGTTTCATCCGAAATGACTAATGAGTCAATGCACAGTCTGGGCTGTAGAGGTCTTTAGATATGCTGAAGTTTAGGAGAACCAGATACAGCAGCTCTGACCTTTCATTTCATAGGCCAGATAATAAGAATGAATTAAACACTAGGGGCCATACTTACCCGTTTGTCCTCTACCTAACAATGGGAAATAACTCTCAATTACTGTTCTACACATTGGTCATGTCCCCTTAATACTGATAATGTGAATGGAACATATTGCAAATTATATTTCCCTTTTAGCAAACAATTCTATTTACATTTAATTTAGCATTTAACAAATTAGGATTTTTTTTTCATAAAATGAGTATTAACAACAGTCACAGATTAGTTTAGTTCCCTTGGTATCTACAGTACTGTAGTTATAGTTTATCTGCAACTCTGTGTATTGAAAATACCTACAGTACAAAAGGTCTTCTTTTGAAATAATAAAAGCATTATACACTGATCAGCCATAAATTCAAAACCATTAAGTCCACCTAGGATTTAGATTACCATTGGGTTGTGGGATGAGGCCTCCATAAATTGGGCTTGGTTGTCCCATGGGTGGCTCGATCCAATGGACATCTGGTGAATTTGAAGGCCGGGTCAACAACCTTGAGCTCTTTGCATGCTAACTTACAAATGCAGGAGGCTGCGATGCGCTGAGTGTTCTGGTACCTTTCCATCATAGCCAGCATTGACTTTTCTTAGCGGTTTGTGCTGCATTGGCTTTTCTTTGGGATCGGGCCAGGCATCCTGCTCTTTGGTCCCCACAGGCATTGGTGAGTTCTCTGGCATACAATTAATAATCAGTGTTCTTCAATTCACCTGGAGGGCGTGTTAATGTTATGGATGATTGGTGTACATCAAATCACAGCCACAACGTTACCTGATTTTATGAAGAAGAAAAAAAATCCAGTGCAACCCAGCAACAGTTATTTATATTAATAAACGTCTAATAATAATAATAATAAAAAATTTAGTTAAGCCTAATTAATTTCAAATTGGTCAAATAAAAAGCAAGCTAGTTTATGTTTATATAACTATGTATATTCTACACAAAGGAAGAAAAGAAGTTTCCCCTAAAAAAAGGAATTCCAATGCATTTGTCTATTGCATGCATAATGGGGGAAATATTATGTTGTCCGTGAATATCTCCACAGTAAAAAGGAAAAACTGCCTGAGATGATATGAGAAATCATCATAACACATCTGGAGTCTACCTCAAACTCCATTACCCACAACACATCATAGGCTACAGCAATGGCCACCATGGACTACAATTCCCAGCACTGCATTACACAGTCACGCTCACACACCCCTAAATTCTAATCATACACACCTGGTTCTAATCAGCTACACTCAACAGACTCGGAAGTGTTTTTCTTTTTTTTTTTTTTTAAGTAGTTGTGCAGCTGCTCAAATATGATGGTAGTCTTCTTCTGGTTGGCTATTTGACCCTATTTGGTTTGTTGTTCTTTGGATTTTTGGCTTTTCCTTGGGATACTCTATTTGCTCATCAACTGATTTCCTGCCTGTCTTTGTTTGATGATCCTGTCTTAAGTTTTGGATGTGTAAGCCTTTGCTGTTTTAATAAAGAGACTCTTACAGTATCTGCATATGTCCAAGCATCTTCATTATTTGACAGGAAGAAACCTCAAACAAGAAGGAAAGCCATGTTCTGCACTGTGACCCCAGATGGTAGGAGTATAAATCCTATAATCATAAAAGAGGAACAGTTCTAAATGTGTTGAAAGGTTGCCGAACATTTGGTGGGATATTATTGTGTATAAGATTTCTGGAATAATAAGCAAAAGGGCTGACATAATTATTAGATAATGTAAGTCTAATGTATCCAGGTATGATACAGTAATTACCTAAAGTTATTCTTTTCCCCTAAAAATCCCTGCAAACTGTAAATAAAAAAAAATCTTATTTTAATTTTGAAGTGTTATATTAACAACCCAAAATTTTAACATTTATGCCAGACTATTAGTCATGCTATTCTGTTAGTACCTGCCACAGTAAAAAAAAATTCACTCTGTATTATAATTCTGCAGTGTGCTATTTTTTACGAAAGCTACTCTAGACACAGAAGAAGAAAAAAATCAGTTTTATTAAGCATGTCTCACACAGTGCTTAGTATGTCACAGCATCCATGGTGATGTCTGATTTAAAGTTTCTTAATTAACATACATAGTGTATGAGATGTTAGCTAATTACAAGATAATTTAGGACCTTGAACAAACCCTACAAGCCAGTCAATTAAACTTTTTTCACGAGTGAAAGAACTGCAGTGTAGGTCACGCAGGCCCTCTGACTGACTGGAGACAGAATGCGTGAGCAGCACTACTGAGACCCAGGCAATCTCTCTCGCACAGACAGTCAAAAAAACAATTACTCAAATAGATGCCAAGACTGCTACTGATTTTTACCGTTTTTCCTGACAGAAGCTGTGCTTCAGCCCCATCAGCTAAGTGTAAAACCAAACAGAAACATTAATATGTCCATAGGTGAGGAGCACATGCACAAGTGTACGTTTTTAAAACATGTCCTGCCATTTCAGTTATTTTAACTGAAAGTTACTATAATGAAAATGTATGCGGTCCTGGCAAAAAAAAAGAAATATGTTCAATACAGACAGGATATCTTAAAGATAGAAGGCACTAACCTGACAGGATTACTGTACTAACAGGATTTTAGTTATAATTACTGTAGAAACGTTCATTATTTTTACTGCTAAGGCTAGCCAAGTAGCTAACACGACACTAGCCTGACAGGATTACTGACAGAATTTTTGTTATATGTAAAAAATTTATGTTCATACTGATAAGGCTAGCCAACTAGCTAATATGGCACAAACCTGACAGGATTAATAACAGAATTTTTGTTATATTTACTGTAGAAGAGTTCATTATTTTTACTGCTAAGGCTAGCCAAGTAGCTAATATGACACTAGCCTGACAGGATTATTGACAGAATTTTTGTTATATGTGAAACTGTTTATAATTATGTTTATACTGATAAGGATAGCCAAGCAGCTAATATGGCACTAGCCTGACAGGATCACTGACAGAATATTTGTTATATTTTCGAAATGTTCATAATTTTTACTGCTAATGCTAGCCAAGTAGCTGATGTGACATTAACCTGATAGATGACCTTTTAGAGAGATTGATCCTAAAAGAGTATAATTATACTATGATTTATATTCATGAATGTTCATAATATTTACTATTAATGCGTTTTGGCTAGCTATAAGCTAACCTGACAGCATTCAAACTCCATAAATAGTATAAATAGTACTCCATAATATTGCTAATGCTAGCCAGACAAAATTTCTTACATGATTGTAAACTGTTACTTATAAATGTTCATAATAATGAAATCTGTGTTTGCCTGAAAGGGTTCACCCTTTCTTTGAGCTACTGGTGTATAGCTACCACCTTTTTTACTTTGTCTAATAAATTTTGCCAGGTAAAGGGTTAAGGTAAGCTTATGCTTAGGTGCAGATCACGTCTATATTGGGTCCGTCGGTCCATGACCAGTTCTGGACATCTATTCGACGTCCAAACTAGGTCCACTATTTGGACGTCCAACCATGACCCAACTTGGACGTCGTTTTGACGTCATTTTGACGACCCAATCTGTTTTACAAAATAGTGCCTATCAACATATGATTATACATATGAATACAGATTATTTATAAACAATCAAGATTTATTATCTGTATGACTATTTATTTATTTGGTAGACCATATATATATATATTTTTTTACATTTTCCTGTTTCCCTAACAGTTTTTATTTAATTTAAAGTAGCCTATAATCAAGTCATTTAAATTTTTATTTTATATTGTATTGTGGCGTAGGCAGGGCGACGGCTGACGACCATCATGCATTGCGGGAGGGTTTCTGTGTGTTCACCATGTTCGGGAAGTTTGTTTGGGCTAGTGGCTTTGGCCATGTTTGTGTATTAGAGTGTATGTGACCTGTTAAATGTTCCCTGGTTCATGCTTAGGCTGAATTAGGTGGGGGTTCTGGGGGGAATGTGTTGCTCATGCTATTGAGTGCTATGTGTAAATAAAGTACTCCTAGCAATTAGCATTGAGCACCAAGCAAGCTCACTCGTTCTCCGTAACCTGTCCGGCGGTAAACCGCTGCAATATAAGTAAAAATAAAAATGTATATATATAAATTTATGTAAATTATTTCTTATATAAATAAATCATGTTAGCCTATCCACCTTATTCCTATCTTATGAAAGACTGTAATTAAATGTTCAAAAATGACATGGAAAAGACGTTCCACCGACGTCAACATTAGACGTGCGGTAGATGTTGAAAAAAAGACGTCGCCTGGCGTTACAAAACAACCCCATCAATGGATGGAAATTGGACGTCCAAAAATTACATGGAACAGACGTCACTACGACGTCACGTTGCGCAGTGGGAAGCAGCTCAAAAAAATGCAGTTGGCTGGTATCACATGGCTCGGATGAAACACGTGATAGTCTTCAACCCTCCCTGACTGGTACTGTAGTTGTAGCTTTAATGGGGGAGTGGACTAATGACGGGTGGAGAATTGGACAAGACAAAATTAACAAGAAAACTGCCCTGAAAAATTAATAAATAAATAATATATTCCTTACAACATCTTTATACTGTATATAGATAGCTATGCTAAGTTTTAACTTCATTTTATGTAAGTGAAAAATGTTATAAAGATTAATTTACTTAATCTTAAAAAAGAAAATTCATTCTTGTATTTGTCCTTAAGACTGGTTCATTCTCTTAAGGGAGGCCTTGTGTTGCCCCACTGCTGAGCCAATTCACACCTCAGGTAAAGGCAGAAGGAAGTTTTGGACATTTGTAACACAGCCCTAGTGAAGGGTACACTATTAGCATGTTGAAATCACTGTTCTTCCAGACTGGCAGATGAACAATAATGGTAGCTGACATCCCTGACCTTTCCCATTATAAGAGCCGGGGCTGCTTTAGCCAGGCTGCCTCCACATCTCATTATCCAGCTAAACACTTTGTGCACCAGCAAGCTCTGGGTGTAAACCTCAGATTTTAACCAGTGCTCAGTAATTAATTTCTGCCCATTATGCAGTTTGTGGCCTATGTATGAGTGTGTGTATTCAGAAAGATTTACCCAACAAAACAGTAGTGCTCAGCTCTTCTAATGATTAGAGAAACTCAGCCTGATTCGGTGACAGTGATGTGTGAAATGTGGCGCGTAGAAATATGCAAATCTGCGGTATGCTTCGAAAAAGAAACTTACAGGAAATGAACGACCACGCAGTGTTATTTAAACTGCTATAATCTCGCAACAGCTTCCAGTCTATGATTCACACCAATCTCTGATTTCCTAACAAGCGAGAGTGTTTTGTTTTTCTTTGAAGAAATGCGACATACAGTATAGTGCATAAATAGTTCATCTTAAGTATGCCACACACCAGCAGTAATCAGGGAATATATAAAGTTTAGAGCTTAAAAGAAATCAATATGAAGACAAGGATGTAAATAATAGCTCAATATATAAGGACTAAACGAAAGACATCATGGAAAAAAAAAGTTGTTAGATGTTTTACCTTTTTTTTTTTTTTTTTTTTTAAGATTTTGACTTTGTAACCCCAAAAAGCCTGTTTTTCAGTGTTCATCAAGAAGAGGTTTTCCTACAGGGCCCCACAAAAGACATTATTAGCTCAAGAAACTCTATCATTCCTGAGCCCTCTCACAAGGTCAGCAAAGTGTAACGCAGCCACCTCTGCCTCCAGCACAATCAAGTCATCATGGCTCAGGGGTTTCAAGGAAACTATATTTATGAGTCACAGGTGGCAATCGCCTCATCACTATCTACACTGACATCCAAACCAGTGCCCTCAATTGCCAGAGAAGACAAGCGAGCTGACTCATGGGACCCAGTCAGTGTTTGTTTGAGTTATTAGTGCCATTAAGGTGTTGAGGGGTTAGTGAGCAAAAAGCCCTCAGATGACACAAATGCTCAGAGCTGCATTGTGAGGTACTACAGGAAGTAGAGTGGGTTTAGTTTTATTTCTTAAAAAAAAAAAAAAAAAAAACTGGAAATAATGTGTACTATTTCTTGCCACTGGAAGTACCATCATAGGAAGATACTGTATGTACATTTAGACACTAACTTTCCTTCGGCAAAACTAATGGAGTAAGTCTTAAAAACATATTAAAATTACGTAATGGTGTATAATGTTGTATGTGAAAAACCTTTGTGCTATGTTTGCATCCAATGACCCATAATAATAGAATATAATACAAATTTAAATAGATCACAATATCACAAATTTTCTAAGTTTTAAAATAAACATTTAAACCAGCTTTATATATATATATATATATATATATATATATATATATATATATATATATATAGATGCAATTCTATTTGTACAGGGTGGACAATAACCATGGAGATTATAAAGCAGGCTCCTTGCATGTAAATAAGTTATACTCATACATATACTTCAAAAGAGCCAGACTTTCTTTAAATTAAATCAAATTTAATTGGAAGGAATGATGAGTGGCACAGGACTCTAGCTTTTATGTATTTAAGGTTAGTAATTTTAAATGTAAAACAATAATTTGCATATTTGTATATCCTCAATATTTATGCAAAGAAAGTGGCATTCAGTTGTAGCTGAGTTAAACAAATATGCAAATTATTTGTTAGTTTTGTAACCGTTAAATGAAAATATTATATGTGGAGCAATATACAGAGTAAAACATTTAAAATTACTAACCTTAAATACATAAAAGCTAACTTTTTTCTTGCCTTTAAACAATAAAGGAATAAAAAAATGTAGACTGACAAACCAGATCATACTTACAAAATAAGAAACAAATATATAAATATTAAAATTCACAATTCACTCAATCATATATTGAAAAGTGGAAAGTATCTAAATAAACATCCAATATGGTAGAATATACTGCTGCATACATGTAACTAGCCCTAGAAGTAATTATTAAATTAATTATTAAGAATTTTTTTAATTGCACAATTTGGATTCCACTTTCATTAATCAGGAGCTTAAAAAGGGCAAATGAACCAATACTTATTTATTTTTTAGCATTGTTTTTACAAAGTAAGCAAATTTAATAGTGCAATCTTGAACACAACATAATTATGCCATGAGATACAAATGAACTCATAATGTATGTGGAGGTGGAAAACTATGAACTGAGTTTTCCGATTAATAAAATAATAGGTTGTTTGATTTATAATATAAAAATACAGTTTAAATAGAGTGTTCAAGTTAAACCAGGATTTGTGAAAAAAATTCTTGTGAATTAAGATATAAAAATGATCGACATTTACAGGAGACTTGAAGCACAGTATATAAATAAAACTCTTAGTCGCAGTAAAACATTTGAAACGTTTTAAAGAAAGCTGGCCAATCATGGGTCCGCCATTCTGACAAAACACAAGTGAAACCCTGGGATAAGTGCATTAGCGAGGCAGAGGATTATATAGAGAAATAAATGTAGCTTTTACTTTAATAACTGTGTTCGGTTATTCAATACAAACAAAAGTCCCAGTTTGACTTATAAATTTTTTTTTAGAAAGAACAATATTTGCTTATCTGGACAATATGTAACTTCCCTCCTCAACTGACAGATGAAAAAAAATCTGAATATACAATTGCGAGACTGTCTTGGCAAGATTTTGTGTTTTAAAAATAAAACCTGGTACTCTAGGGGTCCTCTGAGCGTTTGTGCATGCAATCACATCACCCGCCTGGTACAGAAGCACTCACCAGGACTGAAAACAATAATTAATAAAACAGACCGCAAACAAAAAGTGAGCTACACTGCCTGGCGATGCTTGACAGTATTTCCTATATGACTATCCCAGTTCTCAGGTGGTCTTGCAGGCAGAGACTTTAAAATCCTTAGCCAGAATAACATAATCAATTTACCATGGCTAGCACTCTGTCCAAATCCCAAACATATGGGCTGAGAGGAACTTCAGTTTAATTTGCTTCACAAAATGTTTAAGTAATGTTGTTAATATATTCAGCAGAGGCATCTTTCTGTGTGCTCTGGAAACATGATCATGAGTTATCCTGTGCACAGAGGAATTTCTCCTGGAAGTGGCTCGAAGCAAATTTACCATATGATCAATTTAGCAGAACTAACAAATCCTTCAATTTAGATTTGAGAAAAACACAGAGCACAATCCCTGACACTCAATGTTGTTATAATGAATCCTGCTTTGGCTCTAAGTTTAAGAGAACATCAACCTCCGCCTTAGTTTTTTCAAGCCACCAATCCATAGTCTTTATCGTAACACTACTTTATATCGATACAGTAAGATGCAAAGGATCAACCTCTAAAATTATTCAAATGACTAAAAATTTATGTTTTGAATGATTTAACATTGAGCAGAACAGCGGGCAAGCATATACAGTACGCGTCTGTAATCAAGGTAAGTGCACTCCAAAAGCCCACATCTCTGATTTTTTTCAATTTTTATTTAATCCATGCATTTCAACCATTATTAAATGGTTTTATAAAGTGTACGTATTATAAAGGGCCGTTAATGACTGCAAACCTGCCAGTAGTTAGCAGTATGTTAGCAACTGGAGGTCAGGTCTATCATGATAAGCCGTCACTGCCCTGATGTCAGATTTTTCAATGGTGTAGTCCTCTTGGGCAGCTGATTGAAAGTATAGGAATTGGTTTGTGAATCCAATGTTTTAAAATGCCACCCAAAACTTTTCAGCTGCAAAATGCCTTTGTAAGTGATGAAATATTTGTATTATGGTGTATTTTATAATGTTTGTCTGCAGTATAAGTTAGTTATGTAATGACCTCTTTGTGATAATAAAAAGTTCTGACCGAGTAATCTGATTGGATGAATGGCATTTCACGAGTGCTGATATAGAGCATAACAGCACTGGGATGTTTAATTACACTACCAATCACTCCATGCCACAGGTGTTCTAACAATCAAAATTCAAATTCAAATTTTTATTTGTCACATACACAGTCATACACAGTACGATATGCAGTGAAATGCTTAGGCAACTGCTTATGACCTAAAATAAAGACTAATATAAGAATTAAAATATAGGGTAAATAAAACTAGAAAAGAATAAAATAAAATATAAAAAATAAATAAATAACTGTACAGCAAAAATACACAATATAGAAAATATTTGAAGAATGTATAATGAAATATAAAACAATAAGAGCAGCTGAACGGGCAGGTATATTTATGTAATTTTTGTATGGAATGGTAGTTGTAATGGTAATGTAATGTCCACTGTTTGTGCAATCGTTAATTACGTTAACTGTTGGCCGGTTGTTTTGTTTACAGCTAATACAATCGTTGGTGTAATTAACAATTATTAAGGTGAATAACAAATCCCTCTCGAACCTCTGATCAAGGCCACTACTTGATGTGTGGAGCAAGGGATTGTACACCCTACACAGTGCACTAGCTTTTAATAGGGATGCACCGAAATTTCGGCCGCCGTAAAAAAACGTAAGAAAGCGCCGAAAATAAAAGCCGAAATTGTCGCCACGCCTCTCCCATCCTCCCGTCTTGTTCGCGCTGTCATTACGCATCAAACACGGAGTATGTCGGCGGTTTGGAAGCACTTCAAAGTTTCAGATGAGGACAGCAAAGTTGCAATATGCAACATTTTTTTAATACAAACAAAAAGAAAATATTTTAAAAATATTTTTTAATGAAGCCATTTTCGGTTTCGGTATCGGTTTTCGGCCAAGTGCATCCAAAAATTTCGTTTTCGGCCCAGAATTTTCATTTCGGTGCATCCCTAGCTTTTAATGTTACCTTTTCTGGGATTGAACTCTGGGAAACCTACAGTAGAGGTTAGCTAATATTCTAAAGTGAAATGAGTGAAAATATATATTATATCTCGAACGTGTAAGTATTTCAGAACTGTCAACCACCTCCATGGTTTAGTCTCTTCCACTTTTGGCAACATACAGTACTGTACATCCACTCACAAAAGTCAGTACACCCCTCTAATTTCAGCAAACATCTTCTCAAAGGACAATATTATAAAGATAAAACTTGGATATATTTTAGAGTAGTCGATGTGCAGCTTGTATAACAGTATAGATTTACTGTCCTCAAAAAAAAAAACCTCAACATACGGCCATTCCTGTCAAAATAGCTGGCAACAAAAGTGAGTACACCATAAGTGATAACAGCTGTACATCTTTAACCATGTCCTATTCATCACGTTCATGTGTTTGTCAGTGGCTAAGTACTGTATGTCTCCAGACCTGAGCTCTATTGAGCACCTGTGGGGCGTCCTCAAGCGGAAGGTGGCGAAAATCCAGCAGCTCTGTGATATCATTATGGAGGAGTGGAAGAGGATCCCAGCAACAGCATGCGCAGCTCTGGTGAATTCCAGGCCCAGGAGAATTAAGGCTGTGCTAGATAACAATGGTGCTTACACTAAATATTGACACTTTGGACAAAGTTTGGAAATGTCCTCTTACGGTGTACTCATTTTCGTTGCCAGTTATTTAGACAATAAAGTCTGCATGTTAAGTTATTTTTAGAGGACAGTAAATCTGTACAGCTATATAAGCTGCACATTAACTCCTCTAAGGTATATCCAATTTTCATTTCTATAGTGTTGTCCTTTGAGAACATATAGTAAAGTCGTTGCTAATATGTAAGAAATTAAAAACTAGTTACCCTCCAGTTAACTACACTGTCGGTCGCCAGAAATAACTCAAAATTATACTGTACAGTATGTCAACATGTTTTAGACTGACATTGATACTTGAATTCACTTAATGAATATTCATGACACTGCATCAGCTAACCTGTGCTAAACTGTGAAAAAAAAGTAGTCGACCTAGCTTAAACTCGCTATCAGATTTTCTTTTTATTCACAAAATAAAGAGTACTTCTAAAAACAAGCAATACATAAATGTGCTTTTAGAAATTGTCAAGCCGGCGACGCTTTTTACACTGACCCTGCATGCAGAGAAGGTGAAATTGTCACAGTGTGTTAAATTTTGGCTAATATTGTGTTTATGCACCATGTCGTGAGGATCACTCTGCTTTTTTTTATTATTGAGGTGGAGGCTGTGTTTAGATTTCCTGCTGTGATTCTGGAAAACTTGGCCATGGTAGGTCAGTACTACTGCATCAATAACTGTCATAGCAGGTCACACAATCGTTCAGGGAGAAAACCAGACAATGGAATGCATTAAATTTTTTTCAGCACCAAGGTTACAGAAAAAAAATATATATATTTATTAATGCTGTGACTGATCAGACCCCCAGCCTATAACCTAATGAAATCATCAGATTGGTAAATGGTTTTTGTTAAATTTTCTATTTTGTTTCTTTTTTTTTTCCCTTTTTTTTTAAATAGAGGAGTGCCACTTTAGCCGTACAAGCTGTGACTATGCTCTCTGAGTTCACAGATCTCACACCTAGCTCATGAGCTTATGTATGCCTGAATAGCGAGTTAATCTGAAGAGTCCAGGTGTGTGAGTGGAGGTGCATCAGGGTCTGTAGTCCAGTATTTGAGCTACCGGTTATTATTATTAGTTTGTCCAAACACTGCTGCTTGGCTTTGTGGTCTAAATTCTCCCTTATCTTTCTCTTTCCTTTTCTCCATCTCCTTACTTCTCACAAAATGGTGCCGTCATCCCAACATGCAACACATGTATCTTCACATCCCCTATACCTGTTTGTCTTCTGTGTTTTCTTCTATGACGTTTCTCTTCATGATCAGGACATTTATCAATGGCTGCTACCAGAAGAAAGCTTTTCGGCTAGGACCATTATACAGTACATTGGCAGCCAAGCACCCACTTATCTTTCAGCTCTACTCACACCCCGTACCGCACCATGTTCCCTCCGATGCTCCAGCAAAGATGCTGTACATCTAGACTGTTTTCTGTTCTGGCACTTAGGTGGAATGAACTTTCTCTAGACTCCCGACAGCTGAGTCAAGATCTGTTTTGTAGATTTTTGGGTTCATCAAAAACATAAGGCTCCCCAATAAAGGCATTTGGCGGATGCCCTTATCCAGAGCAACTTACATTTGATCTCAATTTATATCTAAGCAGTTGAGGGTTAAGGGCCTTGCTCAAGGGCCCAACAGTGGTGATTTGAACCCTTTGACCTTTTTATCACCTGTCCAACACTGAGCTATCCTTTACATATCCTTAGCACCACTCTTCAACAGAAGCTCTCTTAGCTTTGCATTACTCAGGATAAAAATGTTACATTAATTCTAATCTAAAATGTATATAAATATTTGTTTATTGTGTAAAATTGTCCAACAAGTTCATTCTCCAGCCAAAACTACACTATATGTTGCTGTCTTAAAAATATTGAAAAAATATATTTAAAAAAGTACCAAAAAGAAAGTTTAGCTTGCCAGGATGCTACTTTTTTTTTGCACTTTGTCCTGTTTTTTAAGGGGTCTCCACATTGTATCATTTAAAATGCAAGATCTGGCACAGGGCCTCCACAGTGGGTTAAGGGTTTTCCAAAATGACCCAATAGTGGTGACCCAGCGATGGCAAACCCCTAACCCAGAGCCTCCACCATTGTCTCATGCCCATAAACACTTAATTTGCAGATAATTCAGGACTTTTTTTTTTAAACACAACCTATTTACCAGTAAGTCCTTGACTTGATCTGTCTGTTTTTGAGACAGTCCTCCAAGATCCATATTTAGCACTAAAGACATCCAGCTTCATAGTGTGCGCTACAAAAGGAGAAGAACACACCGGAGGCGTATTCTGTTTTTTCACTCCTGCCAGATAAGATAAAATCTCCTCCATAAACTACAAACAACTACTGTGGGGAGTGAAAGCGCAACCTGGTCCGTATACTGAAACCCCCTCACCCAACGAGAAGCCTACACACGCAGTGGAGATTTCAGCTTCTGCCCGAAAAGGCGATTCGCCGCCCACTGCGTCATTATTATATCTTTATATGAGGTGAAAATTCCCATGGATGCAGGAAGATGCAGAGACGACTAAAGTTTCAGCAATCCTGCGCACACCAGCCAGGCCTCCTCAGCTCTGTTACTATTTGTGCGACTACACGGCGAGCTCGCTCCTGAGTTCCTACACACACGCACCGCCAGAGGAATATACCAAGTTAGAAATCAGGCCGATTCTCAGTCTCAGTCAGTTCATCTGCTCCATATCATCCAGTCGAAGCACATAACCACCCTTTGTCTCGGCTCCTCCGAGACCGAATCCTCCCACTTTCCCGCTGCAGGCGAAGCCAAACAAACC
This sequence comes from Clarias gariepinus, assembly GCF_024256425.1. Taxonomy (NCBI): domain Eukaryota; kingdom Metazoa; phylum Chordata; class Actinopteri; order Siluriformes; family Clariidae; genus Clarias; species Clarias gariepinus. The sequence goes on along the minus strand of NC_071126.1, from coordinate 16,335,463 downwards.
GCTGCAGTGACAAAGAAATAAAATATCCTGTAGGATTTATCAGAGACAGGTAGTGCTGAGGAATTATGAGTATTCATATTTCTTGACAGCGCCATTTGGAAGTGTTTATTATTAGATCATAAACAATGGGCAGAAGCAGTTGAGAGAAGATGCTCTTACACCACGTGCTGAAACACAGCCAAAAGGAAAATAGATGACTCCGTTATCAGACACGCAGCGAGGTTACTCTTCCTCGACGCTAAACTGCCACGCTGTGTTACAGGGCCCATCAATAGATTTGTAAACACTGAATAAACCACGACGATGCTACAGTAGATCATCATGATATTAAATTAACAGCTGAAAGCACTATTTGCATATGCACATGACAGGAGCATGTTTTTATTTGTTATTTATAACCCAGCAATTAAAGAAGCAGCCAGTTTAATAGCGCCGACATAATGAACGCAACATGATGAACGATGATTACAACAGTCGCATTCTGTTTGCAATCAAAGCTACATGCTCGAAGAGGATTTCCAGCCTGTGCTCGAGCGGTGTTTACATGTGTCTCCTATCTCATCTTATCTTTCATCAGATAACAGAGAGGAGACATATTTACGCTACTAATAAGATGAGAAGTTTGAGTTCACTTCACTTCACTGCGCACGAGCGTGACAGAGCGATTTCAGATTTCACTTTTGTTATCTAAAAAATATGAACTTTTTCCACTTATGATTCAGGTACTGTAGCTGGATGTGGGTAACTGTAGCGGTTGTTTAATTTAAAAAAGTATTAGCACTGTACATCCTTCTGTACAAAAATAAAATTCTGTTATCATCTTAAATTTTGTCTCTCTTGATTCAACCCTTTCACTTTATCCGGGCTTGGGAGCGGCACTGCATCCAGGGTCTGGGGTCTGGGGTCTGGGTATTGGCTGGGAATCGAACCCGGTTTAGTGCGCAGTCATCATGGCAGGCGAGAACTTGCATCACGCAAAACTGGCTAGACTGAATGTAATGAAACTTAAACTTTTAACTTAATCTAAGCCATAAATTAATGGAACATATGAGCAGTTTCATGCCAGATTAGAAACCACAAGTTTTGGCAGCGTACTGTACATACGGCAAACCAATGGCGCGCCTTAAATTGATATTTAAATATATATTATATTTCAATATACATTGTCAATTAATCAATATAAATATATATAATTTCATGTTGGATAATATCTATTATGACAAAACTTTAACTTTAATTTGTCCTACAAAGTAATATCCTCAGTAAGACCTTTAACCACCATTAACCCTTTATTCATGTTTTACACTTTGTTGGTATTAACATGGGAACAGCATGTCAAAGTCCACATGGGCAAGAACATGTAACAAATTACAGTATTCTTAACGGCTTTAATTTTAAAGGCTCAGTCCTGGAACAAATACACAATATGCATCAGCAAATCTGAAGTTTATCTCAGTAAGAATGCCACACAGAGGGCAAGGCAGTTTAGACAGATGTAAAGATGTGCGTGGAACACTTTGCGTTAAAGAGTAAGCAGTTTTCAGTTTCAAAGCCTCTTTTATCTCTGAGCACATAATCATCGAATGCAAATAACAAAATGGCTCAGGTAAAAACACGAATAACTGTCCATTAGTCCTAAATACCGCAGAATGTTTTTCCTCATGTTCTCCATTAAGGCATTTTTCTCTATTAGTGCTTCTTTGCCTGGAGGTGCCTCAAAACCTGGAAACAGACATCGCTTGTAATATGATGATATCTCTGTTTGTCTGTTCATCCAGATGTTTCTTCCTCTGATTCATTTACGAGAGGTGTTTCCAGTCAGAATGACTAAACAGTCCTGTTACTTTGACAAAAAGTCCTTGAATTCAGAATTCATACAGATCACAGAAAGAACATTCCTATTAAGCAAGTCTCACTGGTTGTATCTCTAAGTGTCTGAGAGCCTAAAAGGTCACTTTAACCAGACTGTTATTTTCTATAGCCTTTATTAGTCTAGATGAAAGAAGTATTAAAAAAAACACACACCTAATGGAGTGGTTGCACTTGGGTTTGCTGTTATAGGAAAATAATCAATAATCTGACAAAATAATGTGTGTTGCCTGTTTTTTTTTTTTTTTGTTACACACACTTTGTGTAACATTTTTTCGATGATTCAGATCATTAAAGAAATATTACACAAAGGTACATGTATATTGAAAAGGTATGTGTGTTTGTGTGTTTGTCATGTGGAAATTTACTACATACATTTTTCTTTTCCTGAAGTGTGTATAACATTTCTGGCTGACTCTGTATTTGTTGTTTCCCGACGAAATATTTACATGCATGAATGATTTTAAGCACAAATGCATCACCATATATCCAAATTGGTATATATATATATACTGTATATATAATATTTAAGATATTCACAGATCAACCATTAACCTTATAACCACACCACATAACATTGATTAGCAATTATATACCAGTAAACATTTGACAGAATCATGGACACCCAGTTACAAACAAATTCTTTTTCTCATGTGTCTCTTTTTTCTCCATTTAAAATTATGATTAATAATTATTATACTGATAAATAAATATTTAATAATTAATAATAATAATACTGCCAGATTACTGGAAAGCAGTGAAGGTTTTGTTAAATAGTCTTAAATTATTTAAAGTCTGATAATAGAAACATTAATGTATTTAGAAGAACTCTTTAACACAAACTTGTGATTTATCTGCACATCCGTCTGATTATTGGAAATACATCTTACCAATCAGAATCAGCCTAAATTTCATTTCACTACAGATGTGTGCATATCAAGAAACAGCATGTGACAAAAAAAAGAAATAAAAATTATCGACTTCTCTCTATCTCTGACAACCATGACTATGTTGCAAGACACCTGGTTTCCTGTTCTCCTTAAGGCGCTGTGCTTTTTATCGATATGAAGTAATGCATTCTCTTTTTCAAAATGGAGGGAAATATTGCCGTCTGACCAGCTGCTGTCACAATGAAATCGATTTTGCTGTTTTCACATCTTGGCTCATAACACCTCCGTAGATCCGCGGTAGCTCCATGACAAAACCTTTTTACCGACTGTATGTGGGCAGATATGGCAAACTGAGAGAAATAATTATCCACGAGTCAAAAAGTCAAACACTTTAATTGGTATTTGTATGTTGTACACATGAAAAGTGGCTCTACTGATAAATAATGAACATTTACTAAACAAAATGTGCAAAAATACAAAATATACAAGGGTATACAGTAAAAACTTAAATGTAATTTAAATGTAATTTAAAGGTAAAATTTAAATGTAATGAGCAGTAGGTGTGTTCAGGGTGGAGCCAGTGCAGTAACATGGAGGACCACAATATTGTGAGACGTACTATTTCTCCGAGATGCCACGTGTTCACATTTGTATACAGTTATGTACAAGAAATCAGATTTTGTCAATAATCTGATCAATGTACCCGATTTATCAAGCCTGACTCGGACATATATATTCATAAGTGTTTCTGCAATTCAGAAAAAATAATATTTTATTAATTGTTTACTATTAAACAGCTCTGATTTATTCTCTTTAAGTTCTAATTCAAATTTACATTTTATTTGTTACACACGCAGCCATATGAAATGCAACACAGTATAATATAAAATAAAAATGCCCTATCCAATCTGTTAACTACAGTAGATACTATATACAGTACTGTAACTATTACATCGTCTGATACTCTAGGAAAACTGTCTGGATCTGATAATTAGGAGGCAGGTAAAGCCACTGTCTGGTGTCAGGATTTACACCTCGTGTCTATCAAAGTGAATAATAACAAGCACATAAACTCAAAATAAAAGCCACACAGCCCACACTCACCAAACCCTCGGTCCATTATGCTGACTGCAAGACTTGGGAGGAAAGGTTAATGCGTTCTTACAGGCAGAAAAGTAAGGCGTGCGAGCATACGAAAGCAAAGTCACCCTCCAAAGCGCCTCCGCTGCACTTGTATTTATTGGTCTTGTTAAGCCGGGAGTGATTTATAATGTGTGAAGAGGTATTAAATCTCTCTGCCTTTTCAGGTCTGGGTGGCCGTGTAAGAAAGGTGATTCATTTTGCTTGCCAAATGTCAAGGACTTGTGCTGGCTGACAGTCAGCTCTCTGTCATCCTCCCTGTGTCATGCTGCTATTTACCATCATCTCCCAGCATGCACCAGGGCGAAGTCTTTGCTCAACCTTGCAGAAGCACTCTCAAATGCACGCACCTACAGCAGTACATTCTAGGGATGCACCGAAATTTCGGCCGCCGAAAATTTTCGGCCGAAATAGCATTATCGGTTTCGGCCGAAACGTAAGAAAGCGCCGAAAATAAAAGCCGAAATTGTCGCGACGCCTCTCCCATCCTCCCGTCTCGTTCGCGCTGTCATTACGCATCAAACACGGAGTATGTCGGCGGTTTGGAAGCACTTCAAAGTTTCAGATGAGGACAGCAAAGTTGCAATAATTTTAATTAATTTGTAGTTTTTTTAATACAAACAAAAAGAAAATATTTTAAACATGTTTTTTTAATGAAGCCATTTTCGGTTTCGGTATCGGTTTTCGGCCAAGTGCATCCAAAAATTTCGGTTTCGTTTTCGGCCCAGAAATTTCATTTCGGTGCATCCCTAGTACATTCCAAACTTTTTGAATTTTTTTAAACTTATGGAATTTGATCGAAAAAACAATTACTGGCAAGAAATAACTAGAATAGTGCATACAAATAAGTATTTAAATAATCCCTCACTATGGGTACGTAAAAAAAACCTTGGCACGAGCACAGAGCAATTTCAAATCGTTTAAATTAAAATCCACTGTGGTGTAACCTTTTCACGCAGACTGACAGGATTGGTATAAAGCCTTCAGAAATAAAAAAAAGATGATCATGTTCTCTTCACAACACTCAAAACTTAAATTTTTCAAATTTGATAGATAATTCTTTTCTACCACAGGGCCAGATTTTGATAAACAGAAGAAGAATAACTAAGTGCGTGACCTTGAAAAAAGCCCTACCGTATGGCAGACCTCAGGCAACGTCAAGCCAGCTGCTACACTGCAATATGAGTGAAATTACAAAAATAAATAATCGCTTTCAGTAGAGTTTCTATTTAGTCTTGAAGGATTCAGGGCATTTCTAGCTGGTGATTCAGTGCAGGGATTGTGTTTGATGAATAGCTCAGTGTTCAGACCTTAACCTCTTAGTTTCTTTATATTTACAAACCAAAGGCTTACAGTAGTACCCAGTGACTACACAGAAAATTATTTAAAATGATTACAGTAATTAATAGGAAAAAAATGACAAAAATAAAAATAAAAATCTGGGGCATGCTAGGAAAATCCATCGAAAAATTCAGTGACAACCGGAAACACCCATAAAACACATGTTCATATGTGCTCATGGTATTTCTTTGCTCATGTGACATATTTTTATTCAGTCATATTTATATTTCCTATAGAGGCAGCATGGTGACGTCGAAAAATGTCTGAGTCTGAAGAGTTAGCAAGAAAAAAAAAGTTCATGTCTACAAGAAACTGCAACACCCTCTGCCCTAAAAAGACTCCAGTGACTGAACACCTGAAGTCAGAACAATCCATGCTTTACCTTTTTAAAAGAACTGGTACTCATTTAATAATTGTAATAGAATATAGAACTGTTTCTGTTTATGCATTCTATCTCTTTTGGGTCTCTTTTTTATCTGTAGTTGTTCTTAATATTTACAGTAAATCAGCTCATAGGACATCCCTCATCCAGGTCATTTCCACCACAAACTATGATTGCTGTGTAATATAACAGTAACAGTTTCGCATGATGGATTTTTTATTGCTGCATAATGCATGGTAAAAGGAATTTTAATGGTTATACCGTATTATATTGGTATACCTGTACCTGCAGAAAAACTGTATAAAATAAAAAAAAAGTTGCTAATTTACATGCTTTAAAAGGCACCGTGAGTGCACTTACTCTATTTATTTATTTATTTATTTATTTTATTTATTTCCTATTCAGATACAGCCCAAATATTCAAGACTCTTAAAATAATCAAGATGTTTGTATTTCTAACAATAACTTGAACCATCACACCTATTATAGCCCAAGTTCACAAAGACATGTAGTCTCTATTATAAAAATCCGCTAATATTCATTACTAATAGGATGTGTTTGTGGGTGGAAGTTAATGCTTTTTTCTCACTCTACTGGGCATCATTTGACCAGATGACTTGCCCAAAACTGTTTATTATTGGCCAATGCTTGTTTGTGCCAGAGGTGAATAGGTTCTTAATATCCTTAGGCTTTACCATAACCTCAAGCAAGGACATGAACTTTATGTATGGACAACATTAAGTAACAATAAATAACATACATAAACTTAAAAATGACAGCCTCGTGGTTAGCACTGTCGCCTTGAATCTCCAGGGTCTAGGTTCGATTGCCGCCTCAAGTCTGTGTGCATAGAGTTTGCATGTTGTGCCCGTGCTTGGTGGGTTTTCTCCGAGCACTCCGGGTACTTCCTCCCACACAGAGGTGTCAAGTAACGAAGTACAAATACTTCGTTACCTTACTTAAGTACACTGTAGAAATTTTGGGTATCTATACTTTACTGGATTTTCTGAATAATTGCATTTTGACACAATTATCTGTACTTTCTACTCCTTACATTTTAAAAATAGCCTTGTTCCTCCTTTTTTATTTCAGCTTGTCATTCGAAAAACATATAAAAAAAAAAAATCCGGATCCGGATGGAGCGAATTTGATTGTGGTTGAATGAGAAGTATAATCATACCATTCTGTCACCCTATTGGTTGGTACGGGATCCATCTCCAGCAAGGTTGTGATAAGTAGACGAAGATGTCCGTGATAGAGACTCAAGATTCGAGCAAAATGTCACAACCAAGCACCAGCAAGGAACGAAAACCAGGAAGGTAACAGGAATGTACCTGTATATATAATTTTTGGGGGGGATTAATCACTTTACATCATTCATTCTAACAGCACTAATGTTTATTGTAGACATACTAATTTTCTTGTATGTTGCCCTCACAGGTTCCTGCAGCTAAGCTTGGATGTACATTTACATTCCAATAAAGGTTACCGATGACATGCCTCTGAAGTTCGACTTTTTGCACCATTAAAATACTTACAGGCAACTAGTTATCATATCTTCTTCTCCATAAAACATTTTAATGCTCAGTCGTACACATATATGATTCTTTAAAGTATTTGCATTGTACTAAAATGCATGATTTTTTAATTGCCATATACAGTATCCCAAATCACTATGGCCGTTAAAAAATACAACAAAAACTCTTACGTTACTTTTACTATTATAAAAAAGTAGTTTTGAAAACAGTACTTTTACACTTTTACTTGAGTGAAAAGCTTGAGTTGATACTTCAACTTCTAAAGAAGTCTTTTTAAACCCTAGTATCTATACTTCTACTCAAGTAATGAATGTGAATACTTTTCACACCACTGCTCCCACAGTCCAAAAACATGCAGATTAGGCTAATTGGCATAGCGCTAATTGCCTATAGTATGTGTGTGTGTGTGTAGGTGTGTGCCCTGTGATGAATTGGCAGCCCGTACCCTGCCTCATTGCCCCAAGTCTTCTGGGATAGGCTCCAGGCCCCCGCGACCTTGTATGCAGGTTATGATATATGAGTGAAAGTAAGTGAATAAGTTTAAATATCAAATGGGAAGCCAGTGCAACTAAAACTAAAGCAATAAATGTCTCAATTATCTAGCAGGAACATTTTGTATTTTGTAATCAAGACTGAGAGACTGACTGTCACCTCTGTGCAGGGATTTAAAGTAATCAAGAGTTACAGGAGTTATATAAACTCATGGCTAATTTTCTCTCGGGTAAGAAAGGGCAGGAATAATTTGAGTTTGGAAACTTCTCTAAGCTAACTGAGCATGAAAAAAACACACACAAGACTGTTTTATATCATTATAAATATCCACATGGTTTGTTGTTATGGCATTGCTAATTCTACAATATTATAATACTCCCCTCATTTATCATATCTGACAGGAAACATTTAGCAATATGTTTTCTGCCCTGTGTACTCAATAAGGCAATCCAAACAATTTACCCCCTAACCGCATAATAGTTGATCAATCAAGACATGTTCTGCTCTTGAGGCTTCCTTCTTTAGTTCTCCACTGGAGCTAAAGAGTTAGCTAACAAGTGAGGGAAACTTAACTAGCAGCTTAGCATCATACACAGTGAAGGTCTAAATCATTCTACAAATACCTTACACCGTTTGAAGTTTTTAATAATCTAAAGCAAACTTGCCTAGATAATTTTGATTGTGACACTCAATCTAAAACAACAATACACTATTATCCATAAAAATGTAACAAAAGTATTCTGCCTAGCAAAGCAGAGTGGTACCATAGTAGTAGCTGATGGCTATGTTGCAGCTAAATCATTTTGCTCCTCAGTAGCTAGTCTAGCTGTATTAAACATAATAAAATTTTTCTTTCTAATGTAACTTTTTAAAATGTCTTTTGGGGCAAGTGTGCAATGCTGATAATCTTCCTTGATTTAGGCCAAAATTATAAATATATATTTACCTGAACCTTATTTATTTTCTTTCTTTTTTTTTATGGCGAAGCTTTGCAGACACATAACAAGTAGCAATTATTTGGTTTCTTTATTCCAAACACTCAACGCATGTGTATCTAACGCTAAACAAGTGTGAGTTTTATTCAGACCTTGATGGGTAATATATATATACACACACACACCATACTGTACACTTTACTAAATGGCGATTCAATTAGGTAAGGTGCATTATGGTCCTTATTACATGGTAAGGACCATTGAGTTTCAAAGCATTATTAGCTTATGCCACGAAGAGATGAACTGTGCAATAGAACTGTACAGTAGGTCTAATCAAGCTTTAGAAGTGAACAGATCTTGGGGCTGCTACTCTGAAACAGTATATAAAGTGCATATCTAGACAGGGGCCCAAACAGAGATTTTGGAACCCTTGACAGATCCATGCGCTTTCATCCAATGTACTGAAAGTCATAAGTATGAATAAGAAGTGTCGGATCACGTTAGTCTTTAGTGGACTACACCATCATGCCTTTTAGAGAGGTAGTAGTTATAAGTTTTAAAAAGAGATTTTGTTTGCATCAGGAATCAGAATCCTACACCAGGATTACCTGGGTATATACTGATGTGTGTAACAATCTACATAAATAGACTATATAGACTATCTTATTTTTGGATCACGTTTTACTTGCCTTGAACCCAGTGTGGGAAACAATGGCCTATAATTTTGAGGAAACATTTTGGGCAACAATCAATTGGATCCATTGAGAGACTCCTTTTTGTGAAGTTGTATGTCATTTTTAGTTGTAAACCTCTGTCTACTCATGAAAACTGGAATTGTCTGCATCTTACCCATCTTTATGGCGCTGCTGAACCTAGAGAGATAAGTCTGATTGAGCCATAAACCTTGACAGATCTCTCTGTCTCTCGGGTGATGAAAAACTCAAAGCACAAAGCAGACAGTGCCTTTGGGAACACAATAAATGCATTTCTCCTCTTAATTCAGTCAGCGAGTCTTTCCGAGACGCTTAACCCATCTCTGGAAATAGTCAGATCTTGCCTGCTTTCTAGCTTGCCAATAAATCCAATTTAATTGGATCACATCCATGTTCTCCCTGTGTTTGTGTTAGTGTGAATAACTGTCCATCCAGAGTGATGTCCTAACTCAAACCCAGTATTCCCTGGAAAGGCTTTCAATATCCATTGACCCTGGTCAAGATTATGAAGGTTTTTTGGAATATGGAATTATACTGGTTATTGAATGATTGTAGATGAAAGGTGAAGGTAGACAAACACTTCATACCCAATCAATCTTCCTTACACAAACACCTCTTATTCTTGTGAATATAACCGGCAGGGCCCCAGTGTTACCTCTACCT